>NC_067475.1:134794400-135094400 GCF_947179515.1 Apodemus sylvaticus | reverse complement strand
GTGGAGATTGGTATCTAAAGTCTTCCTCTTGCTCGCACCTGCAAGAGTCCCTGACTCTGCCACAGACCCCTTCCACAGGTGCACACCACATACACGACAGCATGCGCAATGGACAGCTAATATTTCCTGTGTTTATGGCAATAAAACAAATGCAAAATATTATCTGTTTGTTTCCATGCAGTTTCATATATATCTATACACAGGTCCATCTGCAAGGAAACTCTGGAGAAACAGTATTTGAAAGCTGTTTCTAGATTTCCCTGGGCAGGAGGTGTTCCAGCTTGCACTCCTGTAACAGCTGGCAGGACTCCCGTTCCTCCTGAATGCTGCCAGGATGAACTGAAGAGAAGGGTTTAGCCTGTCTGCCGAGTGGCTGCTGCGTTGGGCTGTGGCTCTGACTCCTGCCTGGGAAGAGCGGGGTTGAACGTCTTGTGGGGTGATAAGGGGACATCCACACTTGCTTCCGTGTCCCCCATTGCTCTTCTATGGCTTCTGGTTCTCAGAGTACTAAGGAGTTCTGTCCCTTATTTGGCATGTCCTAGACATTTGTCCTTGACTCTTTGCAAAACTGCTTTTTTGTTTGTCTTGTTCTGATTTTCAAACATGGTTTCTCTGTGTAGCCCTAGCTATCCTAGAACCCATTCTGTAGACCAGGCTGGCCTCAAATTTAAGAGATCCTTCTGCCTCTGCCTCTGCCTCTGCCTCTGCCTCTGCCTCTGCCTCTGCCTCTGCCTCTGCCTCTGCCTCTGCCTTCTAAGTGCTAGTATAAAAGGCGCATCATACCCAGCTAAGAAGTACCTTTTTAAATATGTATGTGTGTATATATATATAATATTATATTTTTAAATATATATTTTACATATATAAATTTTTTTTACTTATGATCATTGCATATCTTATGATATTGTTGCTGGAAAGCTTTTTCCTACCCTAACACTCTAGGATATTTGACTGCTTAAGTGTTTCTGTGGGAATTTCTAAAGCTACTGTGCAGTCATCCTAGAGAAGAAACCTACCTCACCCCTGATGCCGGCTCTGTTTCCATCTCTCTCCACACTTTCTTTCTCAACCTCTTGGACCTCCTTCTAAACTGTTACTTGGAACACTTTGGAGGGGAAATTGAGCTCTTCTAGCTAGTGGACCCATCTTCACAGTTAGGACACGGAAAAGATAAAGGCCAATGAGGGTGCAGGAGATGGTCATTAGCTCTCACAGCAGACCACTCCAGTGGCATGGTAACATCAACTGCACCACAGCCAGGTAGGTGATTGACACCTGGCTTAATCTCACCTTTCAGGGGACCAAGACAGGAAAGAGTGCATGATTTCAAAGCCAGTTTGGGCTACTAATTAGACCCTGTCTCATTTGGAGTGTACACATACACACATGCACACATGCACACACATCAACACATATATACATGTACACAGATGTACACATATACAAACATGCACACATGCACACACATGCACATATACGCACATGCACACATACACATGCACACATATGCACATGCACACACATGCACACATGCACACATGTACACACATGCACAAAGAATGGGGAAGGGTGTCAGTGATGAACTTTCAGCTTTCAAATGAAAATCCCGCCATTCTGGGAAGCTTACTGGCATGCAGAGTGCTCACAGATTCCCAGCCCACATGCAGACTCCTCTAATGGGCCCACTGTCATTAACATATACTGTACATTTCAATACTGGATGTGATGCACACAGTCCCATGGACGAATGTTTTCCAAACAACCTGTGCTGCACAAAACCAGGTAAGGGGAAAATAAAGTGTTCAAAATCTAAGGCATGCTGTAGGACTTTAACACAGCCGACCTCCAGAAGTCCCTGGGAGAGTCTCCAGGTACCTCATGACAGCGTCCTATTCCTTACTCACTGAGCAACATCAGATGGAGCATCCTGGGCTATCTGAAAATTATATATAATAGGCTTCATTATAGTTTCATGCATACTTATTAATGCTATCATATTCCATCGAAAAATCCTTATTTTTCGTGTAGCTGGATTGATTTTTACTTTGAGTTAATTTTGCTTAAGAACCATTTTGCTCTCCTCAGTCAGGAAAACTGCAGTGGCCACTCTCACCTCCAGCCATTGTCCTGTCACCCTGTGCTGGCGGCATTTATGACTCCAGGAGCCATGTCCCTGTACTCTGCATTCTGTGTCCTTGGTCTATGACATACTGTAAAGTCAGCAACATTGTTGCCACCATGTTCCGTGGCATGTTAACACTGGTGTATGAAAGGCACATCTTTCCTGTGTTCTATTTAAGACGTTTCCAGCCTGTGGACATCATATAAATGTTATCTTGTTCTCAGAAATCTAGCAAAAGGACTGAGCCCTTAGCATAGTCACAGAGCACTGCTCCTGGATCGTGAAGCTCTGGGCTCAGTCCCCAGCACTGAACACAAAATCCAGTTAGAACAATATATCGCAATCACATTGGACTGTGCGTGCCTTTGCAGTGTGATATCAACTGTGATACCAAGTGTGGTATCTCACTACTGGAAACAAAAGAATAAGGACTTGTATTTATTTCTTATAATTGTTTCAATGTAAAATTTTGTTAATTTATTTGGTGTGTTGCCTCTGTGTGTATGTGTGTGTGTGTGTGTGTGTTCCACAGTACCTTTCTGGAGTCAGACATGGTTATTTCTTCTTCTACCATGGTTATTTCTTCTACCAGGGAGAGAGACATATCCTTACTTTGAAGGTTATCTCTCTGTGGCCCTATTTCTCACCATGCTAACATACAGTTCTAATTTTTAAAAAGTTCAGGTCACGTGTACTAGGCCACAGCCGTAGTCCCGGCCACCTCGGAAGCTAATGAGGGAGCCAGGAGCTCAATGCCAGCTTGGTCAGCACAGGAAGACCTCACCTGAACACAAGTAAAGTAAAACTAAATGGTGGTCAGTAGACAGAAGATACAGCTGCTCCGGCTTCACTTTCAAGCAATGCTTCTTTGCTACCGCCCCTAACAGATGCGTTCGCAGAGGTCACCGTGTGGTCCGGGTGTTAGGAAGGTGCTCTGGAGAGATCCAAACCCTGGCCAGCAGATTGGTGAAACCTCCCAGAAGGTTTCAACTGTCTTTGGGGTACCTATGTTTGGGGCTTCTAGCAGAAACCTCAAAGATAGTCACCCACATTTCAAAAATGCATTTAAACGCGTGTCCCTATGTGTGCACACAATATTTAATATGAGATCTATCCTCTCTTTTTTTCTTTTCCTAGACAGGCTGCCATGTAGCCCAGGCTGCCCTTGAAATTTCTATGTAGCCCAGGCTGCCCTTGAATTTCTGATCCTCCTTCTGACCTTCTGATTGTTGAGGTTAGAGAGTGAGCCCCAATGGCAGATTTCAGCCGTTTGGGGAATCAGACCCAGGGCCCCGTGTCCTGCTACCCTGCAGACCCTGATCTCTGTTCTGCAGTCTCACCAGCAACATCTAACAGCGTCTCTACGCCAGACTTCTGCAAAGTGTACTCTGAACTCCACACGCATGCACGTGCCCATACACATGCATGAGAGTGTGTGCGCACAAACAAATGCAAATAAATAATGCTTCAAAGTCTAAAAAGGAAGAGGAGAAACAGGTCTGAGGGAAGTGCTTCCTTGACCAAAGTCACGCGTCTCCTCGAGGTGGTCCTCCCTTGAGGAACTTCTCCCTGCACTTGTCCTTAGGGACCTATAAAAATGCTTGCATGGTTATAACTGATCTTTAAAAAAAGATAAATGGTTGCTTCAGAAGCTGAACCAAAGGACCAGTTCACCTTAGAGCCTAAACCCCAAAGCATTCTATATAAGAAAAATGAGAAACTGGCTAGCCCAGTGCTGAGATCACAAGGTGAGCCACCATGCCTGGATGGTTTTATTCTTTTCTTGCAAGGCAAACTTTTACCAGTGGAGCCGTCTACCCAGCCTGGAACTGCTCCTCTACTTCAGATCTCGACCACTCATGTGCTCACTCTCTTACCTCTGAGTTCATCTCTTTCTAAACCTTACTCTGAAGTCCACCTACCCTGGGATTTGTGTCAGTGTTTGCCTGAGTCCATGGGTGTATGCCACATGGGAGCCTTGTTCCTGCAGAAGTCAGAAAGGGCACCGGATGCCTTAGAATCAGAGCTGTGGACAGTTGTGAGGCACCGTGCAACTCCTCCTCCGCAAGAGCAGCAATGCTCTTAACCGTGGAGAACGCCTGTGCAGCCTCTACCTTCGATTGCTCATGTCTGAGCTAAGCAAGCCGTTTTCACTCAGGCGCACCTACAAAGCCTTATTTCTCTGAGTGTATTAGTTCGTTCCTATTTACTCATCTTTCTTCTCACTAGCTTGGAAGGTTCTTCCAGGGCAGTCTTTTCTATGCACAGCTCTCAGTACACAACGACAAACAACAAACACTGT
This sequence comes from Apodemus sylvaticus, assembly GCF_947179515.1. Lineage (NCBI taxonomy): Eukaryota > Metazoa > Chordata > Mammalia > Rodentia > Muridae > Apodemus > Apodemus sylvaticus. The sequence goes on along the minus strand of NC_067475.1, from coordinate 135,089,976 downwards.
CTTAGGATTTCTGTTGCTGTGACAAAAACATGATCAAAGAGCAAGTTGGAGAAGGTAGGTTTATTCAACTTACACTTCTAGATCATAGTCCATCACTGTAGGAAGTCAGGGCCGGAACTCAAACAGGTGCAGAACCTGGAGGCAGGCGCCGATGCAGAGGTCGTGGAGGGGTGCTGCCTACTGGCCTGATTCCCATGGCTTGCTCAGCCTGCTTTCTTATAGAGCCCAGGCCCACCAGCCCTGGAATGGTACCACCCACAATGGGCTGGACCCTCCTCTATTGATCACTAATTGAGAAAATGCCTTACAGCTGGATCTCATGGAGGCATTTCTTCAACGGAGGCTCCTTTCTCTGTGATGATCCCAGCTTGTGTCAAGTTGACACAGAAAAGTACCCAGGACCGTTATAAAACACCAAGTGGAAACACAAACCTTTGGATCCTTACTCCCTTCCCATAGTCAGGGTTTCTAATGTCTAGATTCAGATATTAGGAATCTATCTAATATCTATTATTTTCATCTTTTTTTTTCTCCTGAGAAAATAACAGGGAAAATTTCCAACCAACTTTAATAAACAGGGTGCCTTAGTTTGGGTTTGATTGCCATGAACAGACACCATGACCAAGGCAAGTCTTATAAAGGACAACATTCAACTGGGGCTGGCTCACAGGGTCAGAGGTTTAGTTTACTAACATCATGGTGGGAAGCATGGCAGGGTATAGACAGAAACAGTGCTGGAAAAGAGTTCTATATCTTGATCCGCAGGCAGCAGAAGGGACTGTGATTCTACACTGGATGGAGCCTGAGCCTAGGAAACCTCAAAGCCTGCCTATACAGTGATGGGCTTCCTGGAGGCAGGGCCACACCTCCTCCAATAAGGCCACACCTCCTCCAATAAGGCCACACCTCCTCCAATAAGGCCACACCTCCTCCAATAAGACCACACCTCCTCCAATAAGGCCACACATCCTGATAGTGCCACTCCCTATGGGCACGCCTTCAAACACATGAATCTATGGGGACCAAACCTATTCAAATCACCACACAGGGTGTCAATGTTTTGACAGCTACTACTTCAAGGCTTACTGGGGAACTTGCTGCAGTGCTGGGGATTGAACCCAGAGCCTCAGGCATGCCATGCTAGGCAAGTGCCCTCTCACTGAGCCATATCCCATCCAGGCTTTCTCTATACAGTCACACTCCCAACTGGATGCATCTTGAATGAGTCCCACAAGTTGGCCACATAATGAGATGTCTTGGCGAACAAAAACCGATGTACACAGCTCCAAAGTTCATCTTAAATAGATACTTGCATTTATTACACTGCAGCTGTTGTAAAAGACTTGGAATCTGGAAACCAGTTCAGACAGGAAGCCAGCCCCATATTCTAAAGAGTTAGCAGCGACAAGGTGCAGAGGAAACGCAATGGGTGTCAACGTCTCTTGATGAGCAGAGTTATGCTGCATCGACTCTAGCTACGGAGTGAGACAGGAAGAGTTGGGGACGCTGCTTTAAAAGCTACTGACTAGGAATGTGAACAGGCAGGAACCATGGGGTTCACTGTTTAAAAGGCTTTTTGGTGTGATTGTATCTTTGTTGGCTTTTTGCCTGCAATGTAAGATGAGTGCGGTGTGCAGTCAGGCCCGCTGGCTGCAGAGGTGGGGTGAGCCGGAAGCTGAGCACCTGCGCCAAGGCAGTGTTTGGCGCCCGCTGCCTCTCCTTGGGGCATCTGTGAGGGACCGCAGGCAGGGATGTCAGTGAGCGCGAGTGCAGCCCGCGTCACCACGCGTTCGTGGTTTTCATGCCCCCCTGAACACATCTGCTTGTGCTGTCTGTGCTGTGGATATTACGGAGTCAGAGAATTAGCCAGCCTGCAGACAAGAACGAAGAAAAGTAACAACACAAGGGCATGGCTGAGGACAGGAGATGTAGTGTAGCAGGAATTGGCTCTCCATTTTCTGGGCGTTTCTGTCTAGCCTGTGGCCCTGCCTCCTGTCAGTTGCTTTCTGTGGAACAGAATTTCTCAGGACTGGTGAACTGTCACCTTTCAAAGGAACGCAGCCTCTTTCCCTGTTAATACTGATAATAGTCTGTATTGGTTAATGGCCGACTTCCATTTTAAGTATCAAGTAATGTGTTAAGTCGAGTGTGGTGATACACTCTATAAGGCGCCCTTTGGGAGGCTGAGGTTAGAGAATTATGAGTTCAAGGCCAGCCCTAACTACATCATGAACCCCTTTCTTTAAGTGTTGGGAGTAAAGAGGACTGACTGAATTTTACACTACAAGGAATCAGCCTCCATTAACTGGGTATCAAATGTATATCTGTCTGTTTTGTTGGAAAGTGTGAGGAAGGAGGTCATTATTTATGCTGTATATATAACATGAAGACAACTAACTGGGAAGGTCAAAACAGGGTTGAAAAGGAAGTTAGAAGAAAAGGTACAACAGTCATTATCTATCTATCTACCTATCTATCTACCTATCTATCTACCTATCTATCTACCTATCTATCTACCTATCTATCTATCTACCTATCAATCTATCTATCTATCTACCTATCAATCTATCTACCTATCTATCTATCTACCTATCTATCTATCTACCTGTGGACCTATCTACCTACCTACCTCTCCACCTACCTAGCTATTTATCATCTATCACATACTTATCTATCAATCTATCCCTCTTTCTACCTATCTATCTACCTATCTATCATCTATCACATATTTATCTATCCCTCTACATCTATCTATTGATCTATCTATCCCTCTATATCAATCTATCTATCTATCTATCTATCTATCTATCTATCTCTTGTTTCATGCAGCACTGGCCTTGAATTCAGTATGAGGTGTGTAGCTGAGGTAGGCCTTGAACCCCTGATCCTTCTGCATCTACCTCCCACGGCCTGGGATTACAGGGTTGTACCACTACACTCAGCTAGGGGCAGGTTTATGATAAAGTGCCCTTCAAATCCTTCTTTTTATTGGTAGCAAATGTTCAAGGCTACCCCTCACATTGTGAGATTCTTCCAGATCTTTCTAGCTCTATCATAGTAACACTAATAATCATTTACACTCAAGCCCACTCCCTATGATCCTTGGTTGGCAGAACATTGCAGAGTTTCTCAAGTGAGGCTTTAACACAGTGAGAACAAGCAGGCTACTATGATGCTAAACATGTTAGAGACTTGTTTTATGAACAGTGAACGACACCTCTAAGGTCCATCTTGACACGTGCTCCTGATAAAGAGAGAGAAGCTAAAAGCTGGGAATTTTTTCAAATAGACTCAGGGCCTGCTATTAAACCATTGGGCTTAGGCCTCTTTCCTTTAGGACTGTTTTAGGTAAGGCTCTAAGAATCTATGATACTAATTTCCCCTTCTATAAAATAAGACCCATTAGGAGTGCTGGCACATACTTTTAATCCCAGGACTCAGGAGGCAGAGGCAAGTGGATCTCTGTGAGTTTGAGGCCAGCCTGATCTACATAGGAAGAGCAAGTTCCAGGGCTATGCAGAGAGAAACCCTGTCTCATCTAGGGAAAAGAAAAGTGTGTGTGTGTGTGTGTGTGTGTGTGTGTGTGTGTGTGTGTGCTCACTTCATACATACCAAGTGTTTGTGAGCTCAGAGTCAAAAGCATCTATGGAGAAGTTAATATGGAGAATTTCTTAATGTGGGGGAACAGATGAGTGTTGCCTTTAGAGTTGTCTCTTTAGTGTAATAATAATAAATATCAGTAAAGAGAAAATTAATTTTCTCTAAAAACTTAGAGTTTTTCTAAAAACTCTAGTCTTCAGTCAGTTGTGATTGCATGCACTTTTAACTCCAGCTCAAGGGAGGCAGAGGCTGGTGAATCTCTGTCAGTACAGGGCCAGCCTGGTCTACATAGTGAGTTTACAAGCTAACCTGAGATATATAAAGAAGCCCTACCTCAGAAAAAAAAAAAACAAAACAGCTCTCTAATTGTCCTTCATCACTGTTACTCTCTCGCTAGCAGAACCAAAAAGGAAAAAAAAAGCAGAACACTTTAATCATAGGAGATAACTCTATCACATATAGCTAGCTTTCGGGAGAAAGACAGGTGTCTGCAAAAGCTAAGGAATTCATGGGTGTGAAAGGAATTCCACTGTTGATACAAAAGATACAAACATGGCTACAGTCTGTTTCCTTTCCCCACAGAGCTTATAGCACAGAACTCAGAACTTTGAAGTGAGCATTTGATGTTATCATCAGTCACCTATTCATTTTGGAGGATCAATTTATGAGCAGTTTATTTCAGATATCAAAAATCCGAAGGATGGGGTAAGCCCAGGATAGACCCGGGAAAGACAGACCCATAGCCAGACTTTTCATGAAAGACAAGGAAGGCAGTGGGCTCATTGTGGGGGAAAGAAGATAACACAAAAGAGGAAAGGGATATGGGCTGGCTGCAAACCGTGCACCCCAAGAGCTGTGAAACAGATCCCCAAAGAGTGTAAGCCTATCCCAAGAACAGAATCCTATAAATAGGAAGACAATGCTCGTGGGCTGGGAGCCTGGTGCTCATGATGCACACTGAACTTCCATGCTCCCGTGTCAGTGGGACCCTTTTGGGGATCCTGTCACAAGGATCACACATCAGATATCCTGCATATCAGATATTTATATTATGAATCATAATATCAAAACTGGTTATGAATTAGCAATGAGATAATTCTATGGTTGGGGGTCACCGTGAAGAACTGTATTAAAGCATCGCAACATTAAGAAGGCTGAGACCCACCGCTGTAGCACAATCACCCTGATATCTGCAGTTTCTGATATGTTCCTTCTCCTTTAACCAGGTAGGAAAAGCAATGCCCTCACAAAGTCCAAGTCACCATTAAATCATTCACCAAGACATTCAGAAACTGAGTTTAATCTTCTCTTTCTTTTCTCTGGACTTCAAAATATACCAAGACAGGACATTGAAATGTATCGCCAATAAGCCCGCTTCAACAGGTTTCAAAACCAAGCTTCACGCTTACAATTTTAAAATATTTTTCTTGCCAAGACTTATTCTTAGGACTCATGTCTATCTGTAGGAAACATCGCCTTTACAGCACCTAAACTTTCAGCTGGTCCTGAAATTTTCTGTTTTCTCCTTTCTCCTTGTCTTAGTCAGGGTTTCTATTCCTGCACAAACATCATGACCAAGAAGCAAGTTGGGGAGGAAAGGGTTTATTGAGCTTACACTTCCACATTGCAGTTCATCACTAAAGGAAGTCAGGACTGGAACTCAAGCAGATCAGGAAGCAGGAGCTGATGCAGAGGCCACGGAGGGATGTTTCTTACTGACTTGCTCCCCTGGCTTGCTCAGCCTGCTCTGTTATAGAACCCAAGAGCACCAGCCCAAAGGTGGAACCACCCACAAGGGGCCCTCCCCACTTGATCACTAATTGAGAAAATGCCCCACAGCTGGATCTCATGGAGGCACTTCCCCAACTGAAGCTCCTTTCTCTGTGATAACTCCAGCCTGTGTCAAGTTGACACACAAAACTAGCCAGTACACTCCTTGTTCTTTTTCTTGACTTAGCTTCACTCTTGGGTTTTGTTTGGTTTGGGGTTTGCTCAGCCTGACAGCTGTTTGAGGAAAGAGCTCACTCTGTGTCCTTGCCCTGGCCTCCAGAGTGCTGAGAACACGGGCATGAGCTATGGCAACCGCCATGGTCATCTTTATCCCTAATTCCTCCTTTCACTTCTGCCTACTCTTTCTAGATCTTTAGATTATGAGTTGTGACACAATATTTTGCCATAGTGAGCCCATTAATAGACTATCCATCCTCCACAAGATATTCCTAAGCAGGAATAATATTGAACACATACAATTATGACTAAAATAACTTTCGTTCTTGAGAACAATTCTCACCCAGCATTCTTCACAATTCCCTTTTCTTATATCTTTCTTCATTTTTAATGAACCCTCCATAATTACTTTTATTTTATCTTGAGCGTATAGATGTTTTGCATATATATATATATATATATATATAGTGTGTGTGTGTGTGTGTGTGTGTGTATGTGTGTGTGTACTATTTGCATGCCTGGGACCTATGAAGGACAAAAGAGTGTGTTGAAGTCCCTGGAACTGAAGTTATAAGCCATCGTGACCCATCATGTGGGTGGTGAGGACCAAAGCTCTGCAAGAACAGCCAATGCTCTTAACTGCTGAGCCATCTGTTGTGGTTTGAATGAAAATGTCTTCCGCACACTCAGAAACTTGAATGCTTGGTCCCCAGTTGGTGGAACTATTTGGGAAGAATTACGGGGTGTGGCCTTGGTGGAGGAAGTGTTATGGGGTGGGCTTGGATGTTTCGGAAGCCCACACCATCCCCAGTTAGCTCTCTCCCCTGTGCTTTGTGGTTCAGATGTAAGCTCAGATCCTACTCCAGGACCATGTCTGCTGCTGCTGCTGTGCTTCCCACCATGATAGGAATGAACTCTAACTCTCTGGAACCATAACCCCAAAATTAAACACTTTCTGCTCTAAGTTGCCTTGGTGATGGTGTTTTATCACAGCAATAGAAATGTAACTAGGATCTCCAACCCCTTCTTACATTTTTCTGTGACAATATGGAAACTTTAGCAAACTGTGGGATGGTGATTATGACCCTACCGATCTTCCTCACTGTGGGTAGGATTGATAGCACTTTTTCAACTTTTCTCTTGTCCTTGCCTAAATGTACTGGATGTACATCCTCTGACAAAGGTAACATCCTTTTTGTAGCAGAAATAGAAGAAGTGTGTGATTTGTTGGCAGTCATGATCCTGCATGTGGAAATGATAATGCTTGGCTACACCACCCCCTCTGTTTGCTGGGGATAGCCCTGGTCTTTCAGTAAGACACCACTGACCATCATCTTCCGCCAAGACAGGTACTTTGGAAGACAATCTTGACCCTCAGGGTGGTTTAGGCTGGAAAATAACTTAACAGACCAAGCCGACCAGCTGTGAAACAGTACAGCCTCCTCTCTCTGATAGGTGATCTGTAGGCAGGTTGAACTTAAAGAGTGAAGGGGCTTTGGGTACACATGAGGTGTGTGACTTTTAGGGACTGGGCTGCAGCAGTATGAATTACAGCTTCATTTGCCACATCCATGCAGAATTCTAATGTTGCAAGAAGAGAAGGCAGATGCAGGTTTTAATAATTCAGCACCGCAGACTGTGTTAGAGTGATATTTTAAATGAATTTTTAATTTCTTATGAAGACACAATTAATGCCACAATTGTATCATTTTAGCAAACGCTACCTTTTTATCCCAAACCATAGCACCTCCGTCTGCTCAGAGAGCTGGGTTCTGCCTTCTTCCTTCTCTCATTTGCCCTGTCTTTACTTTCAAACATGAGCCCATACATGATATTTGATTTCTGGCATAATACATATCCAAATCAGCTGCAGAAAATATTTAAAGCATGTTGGTTTTTTAAAGACCAGATCATTTGTTCATTTCTAGATAAAAAATATAATTATATTTATCTCAATTTTTTTCCAATCATTGGAACGTTAATTTTACTCTTTCTTAAAACTGAAATAGCAAACAGTTTGTGTAAGGTGTTGATAATTACCTACATTATTATACTGTTGTGACAGATGTTGGGGGGAGAAAAGCCTGAAATGCCTACAGCTGTGCACCCCATGACTTCTAGTGCAGGCTCAACAGAAGGCTAGCAGATGTCCTGAACTGTCACTTTGCCTAGATGGTTTCAAAGTCGGAGGGCCTGTTTTCCTGGAACCTGTTTACAGTTTCACAGATATCCTCCCAATTCCTGTCTGTGACAGTTAGTATCAGCGACATTGATCCGTGGATCTGTTTTCCCTCTCCTTCAATAAATAGACTCAAACAGACATCAGTTCGCACATGGATTATTGAGCAGTCTGTGCGTCCCTTTCTGTAAAACCTCTCCTTTGAATGCACATTTGGGTTATCTGTACATGTGAAGAATCAGGGATTTTGCTAAAATCTTACGCTCCTCAGAAGCAAAACATTGGACAGTTCTAGTGAGGAAAAGTTACATTCTTTTTCCAATGCTCCACTTGCTTCTTGTTTAATAACTGCTCGGGACAACTCGGAAGAGGAAGGTAAAGGACACTCAGGCTCAGTGCACAGCCTGACCCAAACACTTCCTCTTCGCAGACCAACTTTCAGATCCTTCTTGCAGAATCCCTGCAGTGAGGGGGGGGGGGGCGCCTCGTTGGCTGCAAGTCTCTTGATTTTAATGGGTCGGAATCCTGTAGTACACTTGTCTAATAGTATAAAGCTTGTGCTAACAATCAGGTGTCTGGCCTTCCCCATTTCCTCTCCATTCTGCATAGAAACATAACTCTAAGGAGTGCATCTCTCCGGGTTAGTTTCTGAATTAGTCCCTACACTTAATTATGAGGAGGAGAGAGATGCCTCCTCCTTCTTTGTTATAAACTAAGCTCTCAGTAATCCCAAACAAAAGAGCCAGTTCTAGAAGATACAGGATTTGCTCGCAGGATTACGGTCTCATAGATAATGCAGTGCAGTCAGCAGACTCAGAGCTTTATTTTAATTCAAATAAGCTAGTAAACACACCACTGGCAAGACTGCCAGGGAGCGGAACTGGCCACCGTTGCCACGTTGGCAAGTAGGGTGTAAAAAAAAATCTATTATACCTTGTTCACCATATGTTTAATTGTATGTGAGATACAAATTAAACTCTCAAGAGTACCTATTAAAATAACAATGTTTATTTTATATTTCACTGACTTAAAATAAGGCCTACCAACCTTGAAGGGCAGTTTTGATATAAGTTATCACCTATGGAGTACAGGGGTAAGCTCATAGAAAGCAAAATACTCTGTTGCCTTTTTGAGAAAATACAAATATTAACATTCTCTGGTTTGCAGTCCTTAATAAGGTTAATTAACAATCATATGCACTGTTATTTCTGTATTTCCCTCCCACACCTTTGGCTTCTAAGACTGGGGCTTTAAGACAGATGCTTCTCAGATTGTATAATCTAAGTTCACAGAACCGTGGCCTGGATCAGGGGGGGTGGGTGGCCGTCGGGCAAGCTCAAAAGCCGGAAGTCGGAGCCACAGCATAAAGTGGGTGTGGTGGCTCCAGCCTGTGACCCCAACCCTCCAAAGACAGAGGCAGGGGGATCAGAAGCTCAAAGGCATCTTTAGCTCAACCAAGAGTTTGAGGCCAGGAAGGGATATTTGAGAAGCTGTTTAAAAAAAAAAAAATTAACATAACCTGTAGGCCCAGCTCTGGAGCTCAGGAAGATACACATACTGGTATATCAAATATCTTAAGAAGGTGCAGAATTGCCAGGCGGTGGTGGCTCACACTTTTAATCCTGGCACTTGGGAGGCAGAGGCAGGTGGATTTCTGAGTTCAAGGTCAGCCTGGTTTACAGAGTGAGTTCCAGGACAGTCAGGACTACACAGAGAAACCTTGTCTCAAAAAACCAAAAGGTGCAGAATTATTGGACTATCTCAGCTCTAACCCTGCATTCTAGAGGCTACGGCAGTAAAGCTGAGACCTTGAGGCCAACCTGGGCTGCACAGTGAGTTCCACTCAGCCTGACCTGCATGATAAGACCATGTTGTCTAAAATACAACATGGTGGTCAGGGGTGGGAGGTGGGGACAAAGAGAAAGTCTGTTTTGCAGGAAAACAGAAAGGCGAGAACCTAAGCGTGCAGCCAGTTTCCTCCTGTGCTCGCTCACTGGGGTCAGCATCAAGGACATTTGAGTCCCTTCAGCCTCAGTCTACCACATTCTAAAGACCAGACAGACGGTGTTTCAGAGTAACTTGAGAAAGCCAGGTCTGTTTCCTGGGCTCAGAAGCACGGGCCTTTCACCCAGCATCTCCTTTTATGCTATAAGGTAAAGGGAAGTAGGGTAATTCCAACTTCACTCGCTGTTACAAGAAGTTGAGACAGTAGCTGCTGTCCGCATTCAAGGTCAGTTCCTTTCGTGTGTTATCATCTTGGAATAGGTAGCTGTTCATTCTCCGAAGAGGAAGGGAGTGTCGCGGTGCACCTCCGTGGAGAGAGAGCAATAGAAACCCTTCCCAGAATGGTCCTTTGGGTCATTAATTCCTCCTAGACAAACCCCCCAAGAGCATGTTTCTTTCCTCGCAGAGTCTGCCCCAATAATACTTTCTAAGAACGTATTTACCGTTCTCAAATGAGGCTGATGATGTGACTGCCTTGGAAGAATGCGTCTTTGCAGGCGTGACATCCTTGACGCTGGCTAGCCTAAGTGTGGTAGTGCACTTCTGTAACCCCAGCCTTGTGGGAGATGGAGACAGGAGGATTAGAGTTTATGGCCATATTCTCAACTTCATACAAGTTCAAGGCTAGCCTTGACCGCATGAGATGGGATCTCGATGACCACGAAGTACCAGTTGGCTAATTTCCCCACGTCAACTGCCCGCTCTTGCGCCAGGAAAGAGGGGAATGGAAAGAGGGCGACACCATTCGGGTCCTTTCCAAACGTCTGTGCCCTGGGTCTGTGATGGCGATCGTGGGGTTAAATTTCTGAGCACTGTGCCTCAGAAAGCTCAAGCTTGGTCCGTGGATGATGTGAGGGATGATGTGAGGGATGATGTGAGGCGCACACCTAGAACCGCAGCTCCTCTCCTCGGGCGGAAGAGGCGGGAAAGTTGGCTTGTTGCCTTTATTTTTCTTTTAAAATTCTACTTCTCTTTCCATTTTGTATCTGAGGGTTTTGCCTGTACGCATGTACGTATGTGAAGCCCCTGCTTCCCCTCCAACCTACCACGCCTCCTAATCATACTCAGGTGAATTAATACATGAGAAATTAAGAAACTTATAAACCGGTTCATAAAATGTGTAGCACATTTTAAACTTTTAATAGTTTTAATTAATATTCTTTATTCATATTTTTCTCTTTCTTCTTTTTAAAATCACATGATGACTTTTTAAAAAAAAAGATTTATTTATTATTATGTGTAAGTACACTGTAGCTGTCTTCAGACACTCCAGAAGAGGGAGTCAGATCTCATTACGGATGGTTGTGAGCCACCATGTGGTTGCTGGGATTTGAACTCAGGACCTTCGGAAGAGCAGTCAGTGCTCTTAACTGCTGAGTCATCTCTCCAGCCCTATTCATATTTTCCTTTTGAGACAGGGCTCCCTCTGTAGCCCAGGCTGGCCTCAGATTCTGACAATCTCACTACTTCAGCTTCCCAAGTGCTAAGATCGTAGACACGGAACACTATGCCCGGTTTAGCATATACAACTTCTATTCAGAAGCAGTAAAGGAAAAATCTTTAAGGAAACAAAAAAACATCCAAAAAAAAGTGGAAAATAAGGAACAGCTCAATATGTTCATTGATTGGTGTGATTGACTGGTGTGATTGGTGTATAGAATGAGTCCAACTAATTTATTTTTATTTTTTCATGTTTTATCTTATATTCATTTCTTTATTGACAATTCTAGTGATTGGACCTAAGGCCTTGCACATACTCGGCAGTCTCTCTTCCACAAGCTATAGCCACAGCCCCTTTGTCATGTTTACTTTTGTTTCTTTTTTTTTTTTTAATATGGCCTCACCCCTGTTCTGGACTGGAACTCTCTGTATAGACTAGGATGGTCTTGACTAGGAGTCAGTGATTCATCCTGCCTCGGTCTCTCTCTCTCTCTCTCTATCTATCTATCTATCTATCTATCTATCTATCTATCTATCTCTATCTCTCTCGAGTGGTAAAATTATGAACGTGAGGTACTATATCTGGCTAAAATGAATAGTTTCAAATATACAGATAAAGCATATGGCTGTTTGTATGATCTCAGTTCATATATGAAAAGTATCTCTGAGGGAGTCCACGGCACAATCTCCTATCAGCCCTGACTTTTGCTGAAACTTCCACTTAGTTATAAAGCTCACTTCTCTTAGACTCGGGTTGTCTGTCGACACCAGGAACTTCAGAGAGTGCTGGAGTGTGCCTCGCTGAGCAAACCCCTTCTTTACAGCCTACAGGCTTAACAGCTGCCCACTCCTGCTTCCAAGTCAGATCTGCTGACCTAACCCCCTCTCTGAGGGAACCAGTCTCTCCAACAAGACTTTCCATCCCAGGTCCTCCCTGCCCGGTGACTGATACCCAGTCCTCCCTGGAGAATCCCAGGGCTCCTGTCCCCAAACCAGACCGGCCACACTGCATGCTCAGAGAAAGAAGTATTCTAAAGTCATTTCAAAGTCTGAGCCTGTAGTGTCTCACACACACACACACACACACACACACATGCACACGCACATGCACACGCACACCACACATACACACACACACACACACATACACCACATCACACCACACACACACACAAACACACACCACACACACACACATGCACACGCACACACCACACACACACACACATGCACACACCACACACACACACACACACACACACACGCACACACCACACACACGCACACACACACACGCACACACCACACACACGCACACACATACACCACATCACACCACACACACACACAAACACACACCACACACACATACACCACACACACACCACACACACACATACATACACACACATACACCACACCACACACACACCACACATACACACATTGAAGCAGCCCGTGGTCCCACACAAGCTTATGGAAAGCATCAACCTGGAAAGCGATGGCCTACAAAAGGCTTCTGCACCTTGGTACAGAGAGGCTTCTTGTCTCCGATCTGGGCCAGGCCCTCAGGGGCCACACAGGACTGGGCCATGAGCCAGGTGGGATGCTACGGGAACCCAGCCTGGCCTCCCCAACCTCCACTTTCCAACCTGGGGGAATTGGATAAGGCTGGCCATAGCACAGGCAGGACAGCCCTAGAAGGCTCGTTCGGTTCTTTGGTGGCTCGCAGCTCGGAGGGCGCTCAGCCTTTGGACAGTTGGATCCTAAGCTCTGTCTTCCCTCGGTTGGTGTCTTACAGGGACATCACTAGCCTCCCTCCAGTCACCTGCGCATGAGCAGTAGCAGGGGGTCATGTGGCTTGGGTTTAGGTCCAAGAGAACACTTGGGTGGTGCGGGGCCCTTGGCATTTGAACAATACTGAACCCCCGAAGGGTCTAGTCCCTTCCCCTCTTGGCTTGCCAGGAGCTCTCTCCCAGGTGGGGGCAAGTCCAGAAAAAGTAACCAGCAGGTCACCATCACCATGCCCTCCCTGTGCAGGGAGTTCAGAGATCCCCGGACCCTGCTTTCCCTGTGGAGAGCATGGGTGGCTGGGGGCCTCTGCAGAGGGAAGTGGATGGCCTCCCCGTCTGGCTATCTATAAGCTGGAATGGCATCTGTGCCGCTCCTCGACCACAAGGTTCTCGGTCTTTCTCTCCTCCTTCCCTCCCTCTTTCCCTCCTCATCCTGAAGGATTCCTGTTGAGGGCTAGCCACTCACATTCTGAAGAAACCTCGCCTATTCTCCCCAACGGAAGACTCGTCCCAAAGGGCCCATCTGAAGCCCCGGGGCGCAGCTGCTGCTTCCCCAGCCTTCAGCGTCCTTTTCGTGGCTCTTTGGTCTAAACTCGGGGGGGGGGGGGGGGGGGGGAAGGGTGGAGGTGGAAGGTAGCCTGCCTCCCTTACTGTAGAAAGTCTCTCTCTGCTCCTGTCTCTCTCTGCTCCTGCCTCCGCTCCTCAATCCCTTCCTAATTTCCTGCTTTCCATCTTTCCATTTTTTCTGTTCCACCCTCCCCTTCCTTCCTTCCTTCCTTCCTTCCTTCCTTCCTTCCTTCCTTCCTTCCTTCCTTCCTTCCTTCCTTCCTTCCTTCCTTCTTCCTAAGTAGTTTTCCACTGGCTCCGGATTTCTTATCTGCAAAGGCTGTGAGCAATCACTTGCTGGAATATTTCCTTCCCTCATGAATCAGCTCTGTGTTGGACTGCTTTCTAGCTGAGTGCAAAGCCTTTACCTTGACTCTTTGGGTGACTTACATTCTCTCTCTCTCTCTCTCACACACACACACACACACACACACACACAAAAGCATGTGCACACCTTCTTGATTGCTTACAGGAGACAGAGGACAACTCATTTTAAACTTCTTAGGATTTGGGACAACTTCTAAGATACACACAATCGATCACCCTAAGCCGAAGCCCTAGGTCTAGTCTCAGATTCCTCAGCGGAGAGAGGTCATCAGCGTGAGTCTTCTTTCCATGCATGTAAAACACAGGGAAGCTTTGTCCACATCCTGGAGAATCTAAATAGTGGGAACATAGGGAGAAAGGTACAATGGTCCACTCTGGTCTTTCCAGAGTTAGTTGCTATGGCAACGTGGGCATTCAAGTCACACTCGCCTTCTTCATGCCCACAGTTATTGGAAGCGTTCCTACCGGCTGTATGGTACCCCACCCACTCCCACAGTGCCCCAAGTAGAGAATACCCACACATTCCGTAGCCAGTCGTAAAGATGCCGCCCTCCCTGCATACAGACTCACACAGGCTCAGGGTCTTTTCTTGTTGGCAGCACTGGGGATTAAGCCTAAGACCTCAGGCATGCTAGGAGAGGGCTCTACCATCCAGATGCCACAGCGCCACTTGGGGCTCACTTTCTTCAACTGGTCTCAAGAAATGCTTAACTTCACCTGTAATCCCAGCACTGGGGAGGCAGAGGCAGGCAGATCTCTGAGTTTGAGGTCAGTCTGGTCAACAGAGTTATCCCCAGGACAGTAAGGACTACACAGAGAAACCCTGAACCAAAAATAACCATGAGAGAGAGAGAGAGAGAGAGAGAGAGAGAGAGAGAGAGAGAGAGAGAGAGACTTATACAATAAATAATTTAAGCCAGGCGAGATGGGTATGCCCCTTTAATCCCAGCAGTCCAGAAGCAGAGACAACAGAGGCCAGCCTCATCTACATAGTGAGTCCCAGGCCAACTGGGGCTGCATCGGGTGTCCAAAAATGATTTTGCTGCCAAGGTTTTGTTTCTAACATTCATGTAACCATCCTCCCCAAACCCTTTGTGAGATGTCCACTTGCAACCCAATAACAGTAATTTCATCCTAAAGGAAAAGAAAGTTGATGATATCGGGTTTATTAAGGATCTGTTTGGGTGTCTTTTATTTGGGAGATTTCTGGGAAGAAAAGGAGTAATAATGGGGGGGGTGGAAAATTCACTGAAACTTGTTTTTTAAGATGAAAGGGATTTTCCTAGACTACTGTCTTGCCCCAGATAAGACTGACAGCACAAGTCAGGAGAGAGGAGACTGGCTCTGGGCTCCTGCAGACCTAAAGAGCAGCGCATCCTCCACATATCCAGAAAGAGCATCCACCATGTATCCAGAAAGGTCCGCCAAAAACCTCACCGCTTCCCTGCAGTGTCTCCTGTTCCAGTGTGGGGGCGCTGCTCAGGGTGCGTTCCGACCCTCTTTGAGTTTTTACGTTCGGGATTCCTACGTGAGGGGAAGCAACTGAAAGAAAGGGAGCAGCTGGCTTTTAAGAGCCATCCTGAGAAACCGGCACTGCGGCTGGAGGCTGGCCATCAGTCTGTTCCCGGGACCCTTCAGAGTCACAAGTAGCTAGGAATGAATCAAAGAGAGCTAAGAGTAGGATTCAGGGAGTGTTGGAGACTGACCTTTAACTGCTTCCTCTCAACCTGGGCTCCCAGCCTAGGATTTTTAGATTAGCAGAGAGGAAGACCAGGGGCGGGGGGGGGGGGTGTGGGGGAAGCCATGCCTTGCCCCCTGCCCCTCCGGTGCACACGGAGCATGCTGGCAGAGGGGAGGAGGCTCGTCTCAGGAAGGAAGAAGTCCTTGTTGCTATGCATATGTCTGATTCATCTGTAGCATGGTCAGCCAGCCTGGGGAGGGGGAAGCCACATTTCCTTAAGTTACTGGAACCGGGATTGCCCGTCTCTTTCCCCCGCCCCCCCCCCCCCACAGCCCCTTCACCCACAGGCAGTTGAAACTGCATTGCCTTCAGCCTGTACTGAGCCTGAAGATTTGAGGTTTCATAAGGTTACTGCACTACTGATACAATTGCATGCAGATTTTTCAAGCCTTCAAGAGACAGATGTTTGGGCTGATTAAGAATTGAGGAGAAAGCTTGCAGCTGCACCAAGGAATAATGTATTGGACAAATATTTTAATAAAAAATATGAAGAGATCAGCCCGACCTTCCAAGGTCTTCTGCTTAAAAAAAAAAATCTTTATCAAACCCCTATTCTATGGGCTTCAATAAACAGAGCCTATTACCTCACGGAATCTTTTGTTGGCCCCATACAAGAGAGAACAAAATGGTTATTCAGGGGAACGCTTTGGATTTTATTGTGAGTAGCCTGCACAAAGAGCTGTGTTATTGTATTTAAAAGAACCATCTGTAGCAGAAACAATGGCATCAAATTATCTTTGAATACCCACTGAAAAACATAAAGCTTGTTTTTTTTTTTTTTATTCTTCTGTACGGTGGGGGACAGAGCAGTGTTAGGATAACTGACTTTTTTTTTGTTGTTGTCTGGGTGCATTCTTCCCGCTCCCCCCTCTCTCTCTCCCCCTCACCCTCTCTCCTCTCTCTCTCTCTCTCCTCTCCCTCTCTCTCTCTCTCTCTCTTTTAAAAAATCAGCCATTTGGGGTTTTAAGCCATAAACGATTTTTCTTGTTGCAGGGGATTGCAGAGGCAAAGCTAGGCTAGGTCTTGGAGGCTGGCGTAAGGCGCTGCTGCGTGTAAGGCAGGACGCCGATGGGAGAGACTGGTCGAAGAAAAGCCGAAATGGATTCTCCGTGCCTTGGATGGAGGAAGAGGGGGGAAGTGCGAGCTCCTTCAACTCGTTCTGTCCGGTGAGGAGTGATCCAGCTTGGGCTGTCGAGAGGCTCCGGAGCCTTCGTGTTCAGTGCTTTTTTACCTGCCAATCAAACTGCTACAAGACAACACCCTGATCTGGCATGGTCGGCGTAAGTAGCTTGCAACCTAACTTTGACATTCAAGGCTAGCTCCCTCTCCCCACCCCCAACACACACTCACTCACTTTCTTCTGCCCTCACTCTGCCTCTTTGTGTGTGTGTGTGTGTGTGTGTGTGTGACCTTTAAGAGATCTGGATACCCACCCTGTGTGGCAGTTAACACAGGCCGATTTAAGTCTGAAGGTGTTAAGTTTTGGAATCAAATGCTAATTAAGATCTCTTTAACAAATGCAGAATTGAAGTGACATTCTTTTGAGCAGATAATTTGAAGGTCTGAACGTAATCAAGGTGGTGTATGTGTGTATGAGAGGGGTGTGTGTGTTTCTTTTTAAGCAAAAAACTAAGAAACATCTGTGAGTCCCCATAGGTAAATCCAATAATGAAAATTTTTGGACTTTCATCTTAAAACTGTTAAATTCTAGTATTGCTCTCCTACTAAGAGCCTTGTGCAGACCGCAGTGACTTGGAATGAGAAGTACAGACACTGAAGGACTCACTTAAAACCCTGTTGGGACTGGAAGGGGGGCTGGAATTAGGGTGAAAGAGAGCTTGCATTAAAAAAAAAGTGAGGCAGGGGACATGACGAACCCTCGTTCTTTATGCAACTGGAATAGAGGGGGATAGAAACGCAAGGGGGCAGGATCATCAAGAAATATTACCTGAGAGGGAATACAGAGGCTGACGAGGCTGGCAGCTGGGAGGGCTGAGAAAAACCGGCTAGGGCGGTGGGCTACTCTCTGGCGCCCTCTGATGACAAGTCGGACGACATTGCCTTCGCCACCCCACCCTCAGGAAAAGGATTTTGTCGCTGCTGAGGCTGCGGGACTTTTGTTGTTGTTGTTGTTGTTGTTGCTTGCTTGCTTGCTTGGTCGGTTTGGTTTTTTTTTTGTTTTGTTTTGTTTTGTTTTGCTTTGCTTTGCTCTGCACTTAGTAGAAGAGATGGGTATTTTTCGGTCCCGAAACTTAGTACAGGTGATTTTGGCGCGCGTATTGCCTCCAAGCCAAGGAGAGGGTGGCTGGCTGTTTGATTCGTGGAGCGAGGCCCTGTAGGGGATGAGCACTGCGGGGGGGAGGAGGGCTTCTCAGCCTGAAAAGTGTGGCTGGGAAGGCCAGGCTGAGGGTCACGCACCCTGACACCCGCCCATCATCGCAATTCAAGGAGGTTCCGGAGGACCTCTGTCACCTAGGCCTGCAGTGGCCAGGGGCCTCCCTTTCCTTCTTTCTTCTCCTCTTCGTTCTCCTCCTCTTCATCCTCCTCCTCTTCTTCTCCTCCTTCTTTTTCCTCATTTTTTTTTATTTAAAATGTTGGTAGATAAAGGTTAATCTTGGGCTGAATGATAAAGCTATGATTGACAAGAGAAAAGGTGTTGAGGGCAGGTCGCGCGGTCTTATTTACAGCCCACTGCTTGCTGTAGAGCCTTTGTTAGAACTGGAAAACTAATCTAGTGCTGATCAAAGCACCACGGAGTTAAAGGACGGTAATGACTGCTAATTTCAATCCAGCCTCAGGCAACCCCCGCCGCTGTAATTAAAGACACGCTATTTAAATACAGGTGAAGGGTAGTTGGTTTTGTTTTTTTTTTTTAAAGTTAGGGTGGGGGTGGGTGGGTTACAATTTTATTTAGATTTCTTGTTCTATGATGGTTTTGTGGCCCAACACCGGGATTTTCCTATTAGAATTCCTTTTTGTCATTTATACCTGTCTTTGAGGCGCCAACAGAGCAAAATGTGTCCGTCATATAACTGCCCATTTAAAGAAAGTATGGAAGGAAACAGACCAGTTTAAGTGAGGGATTTAAATATTGGTGTCTCTTTTTTCCCCCTTCGAATTAACAGAAGGGCCTTCAACACAGCAAAATAAACGTATTAGAAACTTTGGCAGGGTCAACAGGCCAGCCAAAAGAATAAGCGTCAGCTTTTGAAGTACTTCTAAAGGATCGTATGAACGTATGGAAAATATATTTTTAATTAAGGAATTTCCACACACAGTGTAGCTGCGTAATGGCTCAGAAACCTTATAATTTTACAACCCATAGGAGTTTCTTTTTAAGAACATCAAAGCTCTACATTTTCGTAGTTGGTTGAAACTGATACCCTCTCTTCATACACACACACGCACACGCACGCACACACCACACCACACCAAACACCCAAAAAAGAATTTAGCCTTTAATCTCTTTTTATCCGCAAAGACGAAAGCTCTATGCTCGACCCCGTCAGTGGCTGTCGCGGTCGGGCCAGGACCAGCTCAGAAGAGAAGCGACTACGCGGTCTCGTGCCAGCGCCCCCTATTGGACGCAGTGGGAGATGCACAGCGCCCTCCCGAACCCGCTTCTGCCCTTGCCCTGGGGTTAAAGAAAACTCTTTATTGCCTCCAGAAAAGGAAGTAGGGGTGCGGAAACAAGTTTTATGCCCCGAAAAGATAACTATAATTCAGCAAAAACCAAAGAGATTATATTTTTTTCAATTCCATTTCTTTAAAAAAAAATGACATTCCTCCTTACACCCAGCTTCGCCCCCACTCATCCTGGTTTCGTTTGGGGGTCTTCTTTTAGAGGCTATGCGATGGTACCACAGAGAAATAGAAAGAAAAATGCTTCTTCCACTTGTCCGCTTTCCACAAAATAACACTAAAGCGAAGAGTGCTTCGCTTAACAGCCAGCTGCGTTTCAGATACAAGGTTTCCAAATATAAAGTGCTTGAGTCTCTTAGTGGATGCAATAACTCGTTTATATTTGATTATTGATTCCAAAATGTAATTAAAAGTCCAGTCTCTCCTTCGAATGTTTACCTCCCCTCCCTTCCCCTCAAACCACCCTTGATCAAACTTTTCCTTCCTAGCAATCGCTGAAATCCCAGCTATTGTCTACCAAACAGGTGTCTTTTTTACTTTGATATCAATGTAGAATTTCAGGGGATGTTGGTCTATGATACATTCTATTAGTTAAGGATCCAAGTTATCCTAGAAACAGTTTTGTTGTGTTTTCTTTAATACTTCCAAACCTGTCTGTGTAAGAAAGAGCTGTAACTTCTGTCAGCGAGGGAGGGAAAGTAGCCAGCCGCCTTGTGATTGATTCAGAAAGACGGACTACAAAAAGAACCCAGCCTCTGAATTCCCAACAAAGCGGGGAAATGTTGGTTTCTTTAGTTTAAAATAAAAAGAAGAAACCATCAACAAATGGACAGAATGAGCATTTCCTGCTTCGGGGATGTGTTTGCTGTTTTAACTTTTATCCTCAAGGTTAGGGCTTGCCATCGGAACCTAGCTTAACATTTCCTAAGAGCGGTTTGCACATTCAAAGCCGCATCGCTGTAAATCTGCGGTTGAGGATGTGTTTATTCCTCCTCCAGATTAGCGGATCCGAGAAGGAGTCGCTCTGCGCGATGACATGCCCTCTCTTCTGATTCCGGGATCGGATCTCGGAGGAGAGGGGGGCTACATGTCCAGCTTTTGAGAAATCAACGCGACAGTCTGTCGAAATGATGGGCATTCAAGGGCCGTTGCCGGCACCTGCATCCACCCTGTTCTCCACGAAGAGGCTAAGCCTGGTTAGGGAAATCCCAGCCTGGGACTAGCCTTGTGACACCACCACGCGCACCGAGGAGCCTGGGGGGCGCTTCTTGGGCGTCCTGGGTCCCAGCGCTGCGGTCATCTATCTCGCAGAGCAGAAGAGTAGAAAAGAGAGCAGGCCCTGCCTCGAAGCGGACTGCAAGCGCCATTGGGAAGTATGAGAGAATTAATTGGCAGTGGACGAGGCTCCTCTCCACCATGCAAAGGTCAGCGGGGACAGGCGTGAGACCCGCCAAGTCCGCAACTAAGCAAGGTCGGAGGAGACTGCACAGCTAGGATGAGCAAGAAGCAGCGAGCCTGTGGGTGAGCCAGGCCTGAGCACGCCACCCAGGCTCGGTTGCATTGTGAATCTGCAGCCGCAGGTGGCTGAGCCCCGGCTCCAATCCCACGCCACAGGACTGCCAGCGGGGAGGAGGCCCCTCCACCTTTGGAGACTAGGAAGGCCGCCAAACAGGGGCTGAGTTCTCGGAGAAGGCAGAGCCTCCTGGGGCTGGCATCCCGCCGGATCTCCCCAGCCGCGCTGTACCCTTTAGGGGCGTGGCAGGCGCTTCGGGTCTGTAGTCGCCGCGTCCAGCCTTGAGCCCTGGCGGGTTGGCTGGGCGCCCTGCTTTGTAAAGTAGTGAGTCTTTCGAGATCCTGTGAACCAGCCAGCAGGGTGGGCCAACTTAGCTTAGGTCCACTGAGTCCAGGCCAAGTCCTCAACCCTTCCTTCCTTCTTTTCTCCCTCTCCCTACCTCCCAAGCTTAAAAAACGCTGTGAAGCAGGGTGTGTGGTTTGGACTTGGACAGGCTATGTGGAGATGGGACAGGGGCAAGGCTCATTAATAAGATCCAGGTTCGAGGATGAGCTTTCGTTTATTAAGTTTAGCCTTCTTGTTCGTTTAAAAAAAAAAAATGTTGGAAAGCCTTTAGCTCCTGGAATTTAAGTCCCAGACAAAGAGACAGGAAGAGAACCGGACCAGTCGGAAAGGATGCTATAGACAGATGATCATCTCTCAATACACTGTCAAACTGTGGCTCCAGAAGCAGAGGCCAGCAGCTACGTGGGCTGCTGAAGAGCGCAGCTACCACAAGTACAACTTGACACCACTGAGCCCACGGTGCTCGTCAATAATCTGTGAATTAGGTGTAGAGACTGTCACCGTGGATCATAACAGTTTCTGAAGGACTCATTACAGCATAACGTGTCAGTGATCTCCAAATTAAGGGAGGAGGGTGAGAGAGGAAGGAGTGGGGGCCGCCGACACAAAGCCAAGAAGGGTGGGAGGAGAGATAAAAGTCAGAGCCCCAGCTAAGAAGAAGGCTTTAAAGATTATCAGGCCAGCGATCTGAGGATTCCGCAGGGATGGGTTTGGAAGCCCAACTCTGAGCCTGGGGCTGGGAGGGATGCTGGGGACCAGCAGAAGTGGGCCTCGGGGAAAGCTGCCTTCTCTCTCAGACACTGCCTTTGAGGTTAGAAGAGCTCTTGGAAGCGGCCTCCTGGTGTCCACAGGAGGCCTGATGCCAGCTCGCCCGGGATGGGAGCACTTTAGCATGAGCCACGGGCAAACCTTCCACAAGTCGCCTTGGCTTCTGTGAGGTCTGTGGTGACTTTCACCACACGGGTTAGCCTGAACTTCTTGGAACGCTACAGGTGGAAGGCTTTCCTCCATTTCCCGAGGCAAAGCAGTCCAGTCCAGGGAAGCAGATCCTTCCTTCGGATTGCTCTTGGGGTCCCTAAGACCTTTGCTTCCTGAGGCTTCTCACTTTCTGTTGTTCTGTTCCGCCGGGGCTGAGCTTCCGGAAAGGAAGCTTTTGAGTGACAGAGAGCAGAAAGTTATGTGAGGTCACAGAAGAAAGACGGAGAGCTTCGGGCTAAGCGTTCCAGCTACTTGGACTTCGCCGCAGCAGTCACATGTCACCGGCCTGCACTGCTGTCACTTAATATGGGTCAGAAAAACCTCAAGGAAGGCTTAGGTTTGTTTTTAGATAGCACAACTAAATAAAGTAATTGCAGCTAGAAAATGTTAAAGGAACATCTTCCCCCCCCCCTTTAAATTATGGAAACAATCATGGCCATAGGACAAAAGAGGACATATGTACACGTTTGGTAGGATGAATTGCCCAAAACATCTGGCTGTCAAATAAGTGTATACATACACTTCCAAGCGATGATTTGGAGGCCCAAAAGGACTAACGTCTCTCTGGAGTGTTTGGACTATCTGGTGATCCACCTCCCCACCCCACCCCTGATTTTTAGAATCAGAAGTGCAATTGAAGACCAGCAGTAGTTGCTGTGAACACCCTCGGTGTGCCTCTAACAGGGGAATTTCTGTTTTTAAAGCAATTAGATCATCTAATGGGGAAACTACATTTCCCCTGGACAGCAACAGCAGTGGTAGGAACAGAACCTGGGGGTTGATAATTCATGAAATGGAAATGAAAAATAGTGACGTGTGAATCCTCTGCCCAGGGAGAAAAAAAAATAATTGATCTGGCATATCTGAAAGACGTAAAAATATATGAACCATTGTAAGTTGTATGATTTTTACATACAGCACAGGAGACTCAAAAAGGCAATTTAAAATAATAATAATAATACGGTTCAAAGAGGGAAATATATTAAGTTTCTAACTGCCAAACTCTTTCTTTAAATGTATTTACCTCATCAGCGAGAGAAGAATGAATTGAGCACAATGGTCACTGGGCAGACCACCCTGCATTCCTCAGGTTTCAAGGGTCCTTGCAGCCCTTGAAGGAAATTATTTGGTAAAATTGGGTCTGGGCTTCAACAGTCCCTTGTCCATTTGTTGCCTATAATACCACTTCTGAAAATTAAAGGCAAGGTCCTGGAGAGACACAAGAAGAGAAAAATATGATTAAAGCCATTTTAAATCAGCAGCGTACCTTGTATCCATATGGTAAACCAAAAAGGGATAGAAGTCTGTGGCTGTTCTTGGTATCTTGAAAAATGGAGTATGGACCTGCCGGCCAGCTCTCACACTTGCCAAACACAACACTGAACATAGGAAGAAGGAGGGATGGGTAAGGCCCCATGAAAGGACGGCCATTTTCCTCAGAGTCATACTATGAAAATGAAGGAATCCCCTACAGGCTTTTCAGTAAAGGAAACTTAGGTCAGAGGAAAGGAGGCTTCCCAGAGATGGGACTCGTTTTCTAAATCCTTATCCTAACTCTCCTTATCTTCATTTCTCTAGCACACTTCTAGGTGATTAATTTTGGAAGGTATGTGGTTTTTGTGCACTTATTTGGAAAATAAATCTTAATGCATTTCTCAATCTTCATCTGTGTTTCCAAAATCTTAAAGCTTTCTCTGGTCCTTCTGAAGGCCCAGCAAGTGTCCCCACCTGTCATGTGGATTGACCCGGCTTTGTGTGTGTGTGTGTGTGTGTGTGTGTGTGTGTGACTTAGAGGGCAGGAGGAGGCATGCATCCTCTGTTTTCCTATAGTGTTGGAGGAGAGACAAATAGAACCTCGTCAGATTCATCAGCCATTTCCTAAGCTGCTCAACATTCTCTGTGTCTTTGGCTTTTAAAATCATGAACTTTCCCATAGTTTCTGTGTTTCAGTTTTTTGGGTTTTTTTTTTCTTTTTCTTTTTTCTTTTTTTTTTTTTTTTTTTTTTTTGTGGATTTATTTGTTTCTTGAATGCCACACTCCAAAGTAATTTTCTTTGCTGCAGAAGGATCCCCTGCTATGGTTGTGGCCAGAAGAGATGCTTAGAAGGTTAGTGTTTAAAGGACAGAGGAACTTAACAAAAGGGGGTGCACTTCGTTTGGTTAAAGCTGGTTCCCAATATATTTAACCAGTTCCAGAATTAGAACGCCTTTCTGTACATTTTCTCCTATTTTTCTTGCTCCTTTTCCTTATGTAATGAAATTAAAACTTTTGGAGCCCAGAGTTGACATTTTTCAGAAAATTGAGTTATCAAGGCAGTAATTATTTCTCGGGGAGATAAAACTCTCATAGCCCTAACTGTCAAATAGGGCCCTTTTCAGATTTTAATTACAAAATAAAATTAGTCTGCTCTTCCTCGGAATGGTTGGCGAGTGGTTAAACAGAGCTTTCCCCCAATACTGGTGGTCGTCAAACTCTGCTAATTAGCAATGCTGAGAAATTCCAGTTAACAAGGGCATTCTCCGAGACTCTGCAGGTCCCCTGCGGCTCGCCTTCATTTCCATAAGGAGATTAGGAGAGGAGGGGACCCACTCAAATGCAGATGCAGGAGCGAAGCGTTTTTAACAAGCATCATAATAGTAAGATGCTTGGCTAGTTCTCGCTAATTACTGCAACTTAAACCTCTATTTGCCACTAAGAAGAAAAAAATAAGCCTACAGTCTGCACCTCCACTGCATTGTCAGTTGGCTTCAGATATAATACTCAAGGAGAGAAAAATGTAAAAGATTTTTAAGCAAAATTGGGTTACACTTGGCAGTTAAGGCTTCTGCCTTGGGCCAATAACAGATCAAAATAAAATCTGATTACTCCAAGCATATGCTAACCACTAATGCTGGCCTAAAAGTGTATAGCGTTTTGCTGCCCGAGAAGGGAAGTGTTACATTAGATGAAGCACTTCCAATTTTCATAAACTATGCCAGTAGCAACATTTTAAATTCTCAGAGGATGTAGCACCCTGTTCCAAGTCTTTTTCTGATTGTCTGCTAGTCAATAGTGTATTGTTGCTGGTACTGTAGTCAGCTATTATAACCCCAAAAGAGGCTTGCCTCTGTCATGGGCTGGGGCTGTTATAGTTATTATTATACTTAGGGGATATGATGGTGTTGGATTGAAATTGGGTGGCCAGTGATCTAATTTTTTTCAATATGTTCTAAAAATATTATAATGAGAAAATGGGGTTTGCTACCGCCATCTTCTTTAATCTTATTTTCGCTGCACATTATTATGCATAGACAGCAGCCACCATTAGTTTATTGCCACTGATAAGTACAGTAGACTTAATTAAAATAAAGCTGCAAATAAATACTACAAATGATAACACGACTGTAATGCACTCCCATAGTTTATTCATATGATAAACCAATTAACAAGAGACCTAGCCAGACCCCTTACCCTCTTTAAGTAGATTATTATAGAGTTCAGGTGCAAACACACATCTGAGAGGTTCAGACTATCTATCCCAATGGGGGGGAAGAAAAAAAAAGATCCTCTTCCTACTAACCTTGAAAGAAAGATATCAAGATTTAAAGAGATGTTCTTTTATCGCCATCCAGTATCAGTATTTATATTAATAAATATCCGCCACCGTTGTCCACATCAACTCCTTGGGTTTTTTTGTTTTTTTTTTTTTTCTCTTCAAACTTAATTATCCATAAGCTCTTTCTAAGTTTTCAGAAAAATGCTATTAAGCACCTACGGATACATACACAATCACAAAGTGAATGCTCGGCCTGCCCTTCGTGGCGCGCGGACAATCATAATTCATTCATACTTTGAATCTCATAATTTATACCTATTTTCCCCTTGTTTAACCTCCCACTTATCTGGCGGTTCTATGTACATTTCTAAGTTAAGCAAATTAAATTTGATTCTTATGATTTCGTCCCACGGTTTATATGATATGTTAACTTTTCTTTTGTTTAGATTATGTGTAATTAGTTTGATCTTCTATCCTCCTCGGGTTTTTTTTGTTTTTTTTTTACTTTATTTTTACACACCTTCTTTTAAAGGTAAAAGCAATCTCGGAAAAGCGAGTCCACCAGCAGGGGGCGCAGCAGCCACATCTCAGAAACTAGGCGCTCTGGAAAGTCGGTGGCCGCCTTCCCTTTGCTCTGGTCTCCAGAGATTCGTGTTGAGCGTAATAGTACACCCCGATTAAGCAGAAAACAATGCTTTAATTTGAAGAGTCCCAAATATTTACGCGTTTCTATAAGTCCTTTCCGGGTTCCCAAGAACTAAAGCAACCAAAACTTAAGGAGAACCTGGGGGCAAGGAGAGGGAGGAGTAGAGAAAGAAATTATTTATTTCAAGTTTACAAAAATTTCTTTACCACAACTTTTCTGGCTCTAAAGTGGGCATAGTTAGCTGAGTGTGACAATAACAGCCAAGCCTGGGAGAATAGGGACGTGGGGGTGGGTGGGGGTGGGGAAGAGGCGGTGATGGGCAGAGAGGGAAGCATAAACAGTGCAGTTTGTAAGGACAATGCGTGGAGCGTGGCCGGCAGATACCCTTCTGAACGTTTTCTTTAGGCTGAGTTGGGGTAGATGAGGGGAGGAGGGGCTGAGAGTATTGCTGAAAAAAAAAAAAAGAAGAAGAAAATAAGTAACCCCGATGGTTTAAGCTCTTTATTTAAAAAAAAAAAAATGGCATCAGGACTTTCTTCTTTCTCTCCCCTCTTTTGTACCCAAGTGCATTTTAGCCACAAAGGTTCCAACAAGAGAGTGGAAGGAAACTTAGACGGGGCTTTGTTTGACTCCGTGTAGCGACAACAAGAGAAACAAAACTACCTATTTGTAACGGACGTGGTGTTGTGGCTCTGGGCTTTTTGAGCGCCTGCCGATTGAAATCTTTACGTCTGGACAATGGGAGATCGGCTAAAATTACCCTCTCGGGTCCCGAGCAGGCAAGATTCTTGAGCCCCTACCCCCGCCCCCAGCCCACTCTCCCACAGCCTGGGCTTGCTCGGTCCCGGCTCCTCGGGTTCGGCCGGCCTTCTCTGCGCACGCCGCCTGCACCTGCACCTCTGGACCCCGCGCGTTTCCCAGGCCCTGGCGCCTCCCGGTCGGGCCTTTGCGGCCACCACCGTGCCAGGCGGCGGGGGCAAGCCCGCTGCGCTGCCCCATCCTGGGAACGCTGCGTGGGAGGGAGTGTGCGAGAGCAGCCGAAATGCCACCTCCGCGCCTCGCGGTGGGATGCCAGGAAGTTGCGTGACCCTCCCCCATCCCCTGCACTCCCGAAGCTTCTTTCTGTTGATTCTTTCGTTCCCAAGCTCTCCTCTCAAACTGCCACCACTGAAATCCTCTTGTGTCGGGGTTGGGAGTTAGAAAGAGAGGGAGGGAGCAGAGTTCAAGCTTTGCCTTTTGCACCCTATGGGTGAGACAGATTGGTGGAGGAGTTAAGTTAGGGTTGAGGACACGTGCTGCGGTTCCTTGGGCCACACCTGAGTCCGCCTAGGAGAAGGCTGTGAACCAGGCCTGGCCACAGTTCTGATCTACAGTCAGCCACATGGGCAGATGACTCGTGTTTGAGAACAGAACCGATGACAAGGAAGCCAGGAGGGCGCTGAGGCCTGAGGCTTGGGTCTAACTCCTGGTCTGTACTGTGGGAAGAGGGGGTGAGTGGGTGTTGGCAACAAGGTTGGAAGAGCGGCTGGGACAGAGAGCAGTGCCGCGGATGAGCGGAGGAACAATGGCACACCACCTCCGGCCCTGCCAGCTTCCTGAAATACTAGTTGGACGGTCGCCCTGAACCACCCATGGGCCTTGCCCCACCCTGGCCCCAGCTTCCCGCGCCCCATCCACCCCCATGTCCCCAAGACAGAGCCAATATTCCGTAGCATGGGGGGAAAGGAGTTGTCGTCTTGGTGCTGTTTACCCACTTCCTTCGAACAGGCGTGCGCCGTGACCTGTTGCTGAGAACGGGGGGGGATACAAAGGTTCCCCCGCGGCCGGCTGCAGGCTGCGGGCCCGCCTCCCCCGCGCGGTTCGGGGCACAGCGCTCTGCCTGGCTCGGCTCGGCGGCGCGGCAGGCCCCGCCCCCTTTCATGCAAAACCCTCTGGCGAGGCTGGGCTCCAGCGCAGGAGCCGGCGCTCGCTGATTGGCCGCCGGAAACCCATTTATTCCCTGACAGCCCCCATCACATGGATGGTTGTCTATTAACTTGTTCAAAAAAGTATCAGGAGTTGTCAAGGCAGAGAAGAGAGTGTTTGCAAAAAGGGAAAAGTACTTTGCTGCCTCTTTAAGACTAGGGCTGGGAGAAAGAAGAGGAGAGAGAAAGAAAGGAGAGAAGTTTGGAGCCCGAGGCTTAAGCCTTTCCAAAAACTAATCACAACAATCGCGGCGGCCCGAGGAGGAGAGCGCCTGTTTTTTCATCCCAATTGCACTTCGCCCGTCTCGAGCTCCGCTTCCCCCCAACTATTCTCCGCCAGATCTCCGCGCAGGGCCGTGCACACCGACGCCCCCGCCCGCGGCCCCGGCATCCCGGCCCCCGCGCGCGGCCCCCGCAGTCCCGGCCGGGCCGAGGGTCGGCGGCCGCCGGCGGGCCGCGCCCGCGCCCAGCGCCCGCATGTATAACATGATGGAGACGGAGCTGAAGCCGCCGGGCCCGCAGCAAGCTTCGGGGGGCGGCGGCGGAGGAGGCAACGCCACGGCGGCGGCGACCGGCGGCAACCAGAAGAACAGCCCGGACCGTGTCAAGAGGCCCATGAACGCCTTCATGGTGTGGTCCCGGGGGCAGCGGCGTAAGATGGCCCAGGAGAACCCCAAGATGCACAACTCGGAGATCAGCAAGCGCCTGGGCGCCGAGTGGAAACTTTTGTCGGAGACCGAGAAGCGGCCGTTCATCGACGAGGCCAAGCGGCTGCGCGCTCTGCACATGAAGGAGCACCCGGATTATAAATACCGGCCGCGGCGGAAAACCAAGACGCTCATGAAGAAGGATAAGTACACGCTTCCCGGAGGCTTGCTGGCCCCCGGCGGGAACAGCATGGCGAGCGGGGTTGGGGTGGGCGCCGGCCTGGGTGCGGGCGTGAACCAGCGCATGGACAGCTACGCGCACATGAACGGCTGGAGCAACGGCAGCTACAGCATGATGCAGGAGCAGCTGGGCTACCCGCAGCACCCGGGCCTCAACGCTCACGGCGCCGCACAGATGCAGCCGATGCACCGCTACGACGTCAGCGCCCTGCAGTACAACTCCATGACCAGCTCGCAGACCTACATGAACGGCTCGCCCACCTACAGCATGTCCTACTCGCAGCAGGGCACCCCCGGTATGGCGCTGGGCTCCATGGGCTCTGTGGTCAAGTCCGAGGCCAGTTCCAGCCCCCCCGTGGTTACCTCTTCCTCCCACTCCAGGGCGCCCTGCCAGGCCGGGGACCTCCGGGACATGATCAGCATGTACCTCCCCGGCGCCGAGGTGCCGGAGCCCGCTGCGCCCAGTAGACTGCACATGGCCCAGCACTACCAGAGCGGCCCGGTGCCCGGCACGGCCATTAACGGCACACTGCCCCTGTCGCACATGTGAGGGCCGGACCGCGAACTGGAGAAGGGGAAAAGATTTTCAAAGAGATACAAGGGAATTGGGAGGGGTGCAAAAGAGGAGAGTTAAGAAAAATCTGATGTGCTCAAAAGGAAAAAAAAAATCTTCCGCAGTAAAATGACAGCTGCGGGATAAAACCACCAATCCCATCCAAATTAACGCAAAAACCGTGATGCCGACTAGAAAACTTTTATGAGAGATCTTGGGACTTCTTTTTGGGGGACTATTTTTGTACAGAGAAAACCTGAGGGCGGCGGGGAGGGCGGGGGAATCGGACCATGTATAGATCTGGAGGAAAGAAAAAAAAACTACGCAAAACTTTTTTTTAAAGTTCTAGTGGTACGTTAGGCGCTTCGCAGGGAGTTCGCAAAAGTCTTTACCAGTAATATTTAGAGCTAGACTCCGGGCGATGAAAAAAAAAGTTTTAATATTTGCAAGCAACTTTTGTACAGTATTTATCGAGATAAACATGGCAATCAAATGTCCATTGTTTATAAGCTGAGAATTTGCCAATATTTTTCGAGGAAAGGGTTCTTGCTGGGTTTTGATTCTGCAGCTTAAATTTAGGACCGTTACAAACAAGGAAGGAGTTTATTCGCTTTTGGACATTTTAGTTTTAAAATTGTACAAAAGGAAAAACATGAGAGCAAGTACTGGCCAAGACCATTTTCGTGGTCTTGTTTAGGACAAACGTTCTAGATTGTACTAAATTTTTAACTTACTGTTAAAGGCAAAAAAAATATGTCCATGCAGGTTGATATCGTTGGTAATTTATAATAGCTTTTGTTCAATCCCACTCTTCCATTTTGTTGACATAAAAAATATGGAATTACTGTGTTTGAAATATTTTCTTATGGTTTGTAATATTTCTGTAAATTGTGATATTTTAAGGTTTTTTTTCTCCCCCTTTTATTTTCCGTAGTTGTATTTTAAAAGATTCGGCTCTGTTATTGGGATCAGGCTGCCGAGAATCCATGTATATATTTGAACTAATACCATCCCTTATAACAGCTACATTTTCAACTTAAGTTTTTACTCCATTATGCACAGTTTGAGATAAATAAATTTTTGAAATATGGACACTGAAATTATGCCTGAGTCTTTTCATTTCTTTGGCTAGCATGCTTCTACATAACTTCTTTGGGAACTGGATAACTGTTCAGCCACCAAGATCTTGGTGTTACCAGCAATGTCTGTTAGTGTTAACTGCAGAAGAAAAAGAACGATGGTTGGATGATTAATAACGGGAAACTGAAATGCGCTGACATTTCTAGAATAAAAACTAGAGGCATATATTGTAAGTCCACCCCCTCGTTTCCTGAGCATCGTGAATAAGCGCGGGGTGGCTTTAAGCTCTTGTAGCACTTGTTGCCAGAACGAGTGAATTCTGAAATTTTTCATGTAGCTTAGCAGATGGGGTACTGAGCCAAATCAGAACCAGGTTGGCTGGGTTGGTTTTCATTTTCTTCACAACACAATGGCCCTTTGAAATGTGGTTTATAGGGGGAAAACGATGCTTCTTGTATCGGAATAATTACAAAGTAGACACGCCGTGTGTTCTGCGGGGTAGGTGGTTGGGTGACTCTAGCCCTGCTATTGTGTGAGGAAACAAGTGGTTTTCTGTCTTTGTTTCCTCCTGACTTCATAAACTTTGTCCTCTACGTTTTCCTGTTTGGGGATGAGGGAAAAGTGATGAGCGACTTGCAAAATTCCCTTAATTATCATGGACTTTTTATTTATTTATTTCCCCCCTTTCTCCCCCAACCCCCACTCCGGATTCCACTTCTTAATTTGGCAGCACGGGTCCAAGCCTGTAATCTCAAATCGGAAAATCTCTGCAGCTGGTTACACGCAAAAGAGAAGCCAGGCAACAGACATATTACAGAAGAAAGCTCTCGACTCCGAGGTAGATATTTCGCATTGTGCGCTTCTGATCACATTTGGACAGGATTGTGCTTTTGATCTGTTAACTGTTTTACTACAGTAGTAGAGAGAGGGGGAGGAGAGAGGGTGGGGAAACGAGATTGGATTTGCTGTTTTCTTTTGCCCCAGGAAAAGTAAAGAGGCAGGCGACGTCCTCGGCTGGAGCGGGAAAGTTGGGGGGACCGCCGTGGTCTTTAAGTTAATCAGCGGGTCTGGGGTAGCCGAGGCCGCTGGCCCACTTTCCTTTTATTTTTTATTTTTTCCTGTGTGTGAGCCTAGCTTCGGTCATCTTCTATCCAAAGGTACCAAGAACCAGGAATGGGGCGTCCTTACGAGTTCTGCATTGATTGCCTATTTCTAGAGCGTCCTGCACCTCTGCAGAAAGAAGTTAGGATCCCGTTGGCGCTTTCTGCCCTTCAGCCGAGTACCGGCCGCAGCCAGTTCACTCTGCCTCTAGGCCTATATCGCCTCTTTTGCAAGGAAGTAATTTCTTGAAGAGCTACTAATGTTCGGTGGAGGATTATGAAGGTCTTGTTTTCTGCGTTTCTATTTCTTCTAGGTCGTTTCATTTCAGGTGTATAGTGGGTTGTTTACTTCTTTATTTTCGATTTAGGGTAAAGTACTGGGAAGGGACATTTATTCAGTTCCCAGTCCAAGCTAGGCAGGTTCTCCTCTAATTAATGCAGAGACTCTAAAAGAATTTCCCCGGGCTCGGCCAGCCATTGTGATGCATATAGGATTATTCACGTGGTAATGAGCACATTCGACAGTTCTTGCACACACGTAGGAATAAAAGAAACTTTGAATAAAGAACCTAACGTTGGTGTAGGGGTAGAGGGGAGGAAATTCCCGGAACTCGAGCCAATGGGCAGTATAGAATGTATATGCTTGAAAATTAATATATCTTAGGGAGATATATATACAAATTTTAAAATAATTGACCCGACTCAGTCTCTCAACTTAAAGGAACAAGAGGACGACTCTGCATATCTGACCCAAATCAAACACTTTGGGGAGATGCTCAGGTTTAAATATTTTGCAAGACAGAAGACCACTTCTGAGAGCTGAACTCATTTAAATGATTATCACTGCAAAGAGAGAGAGAGAGAGAGAGAGAGAGAGAGAGAGAGAGAGAGAGAGAAGCCTAGTTCTGACTCTTATCCCACCATATCTCCAAACCAAATAGTTTAAAAGTAGAAAAGGCCGAAGTATTTTGTTTGCAAATGTAGACGCTTTGATAAACTGCAGCTGAAGAACACTCGCTGCGTTACCCTTGTCATTAAGTAAAACAGTTCTCAAGGTGTATAATTGCAAACCTGGGCTAATATTAATAAGGAAAAAATTAAGAATAATTTCATTTTTTTAAAGAAAAGAGATAAAGTCATAATTCTACCCAGAGAGGGCTTGCTGCTGTCGCTGCCTGTAACTTCTTTCCTAGGAATTTTATTCTGGCCAGTGAGGCTTCATTTTTCAGTCAAGAGGGGAATTTAAATGTTGTTTTAACTTTATACACAGACTAGAAATCTGTAACAGGACGAGCATATAATCTGTTCTTGCTACATCTTTTCTTCTACACACACACACCCTCCGTATCTTAAAGAGTGTTAAAATATTTTGCTGAGCGGGGAGTAGATTAACAGGGTTCCTCTGCCAGTGCAGGAAAGCTGGTATCACAGACCATCCCAGGGGAAAGGGGCTCACATCAACCACTAAATGAATATTTGACAAGGGCTCATTCGGAGGTATTATTACTATAAATGTGTCCCTACTGGACTTTTCAAGGTCAAAGAGCAATGCTTCAATTAATTATTTAGACTGCTAGTAGATTTGGATGTAATAACTGTACTTATTTCTGGAGAGCGACACATTCTTGCAGTGAGGCAAGCTCCTGAGACTGTCCATCAGAAGCATCTCAAATGGAAAGGTGTAAGAAACCCTGGCATGCCCAAGATGACTTTTTTTTTTTTTAATTTCTCTTTTTCCTAAAATGTTTTTCCAGGGCCAAGGGAGAGAAACACTCCCCCCTCCTCCCTACTTCAGCGACTATTTTTAGTTTAAAAGGAAAAACAATATAATTTATGTTCATTTCGTCATCGTGTCTAGCAAGATCTTCTAGAGTTTGTGATGTGGGGGAGACTGGGTGGTATTTCATACAACCTCTGCCTTGTCTACACAGCAAACTCAGAGGATTTCATAGCCCCTCCCTGGCAGGCTTTGGAAGTAGGTAGGGTACATATTCCTGTTTAGCAATAAAAACAAAGCACCTGGCTTAGTGTACTGAGTTCTAGTAATGGCATAGGGGTGCAAGGTGCAAATTGGGGTGCAAGGTGGTCCCCCTTCTCCTATTGGTCTGAAGGCTGTAAGGGGGACACATTCCTGTGTCGCAGGTTCCTCCGTGACCCTAAAGAAAATGGTAATCGAATGATTTTGAGAGTAAGATTCCTTCACAATAATATAAATTGAATGAATGAGAGATAAGCTGGGGGGGGTAGTAATTACAGCCCAATTCATTCAGCTTTTCAGAACTTTTGTTGTAGGCGCTCCATTGATTGGGTTTGAGCTGCCAGTTTTCTCACATTTAAAAGGGAGCTGATCTGTGCCTGGGGGCTGGAGGGGGGGCAAGGACTGCTGCTAAACGGCGTGGTGCTGGGGTCTTCATTTAGAACCATTAGAAGAGTGGAATTAAATCTTGCCTTTGTGTGCTCGAGGTTTATACTTTTTAACTGCTCACAGTTTATAGCTAACTGCTCTAAAATTGAGGTCCGACTGTGGCCTGGTTACCTGCTAGTTGGCATCTCTTGTCTGTCTGTCTGTCTGTCTGTTGTCTGTCTACCTCCTATCTTGTGATTGAAAACACTTTTCTCTCTGCACTCCCCCCTCCCCATTCCTTGCTTTTGAAAGTTTTTGAAAAAATAGGCACTCATATTTTTCTTCCTGGAGTTTCTTTTGGCAGTAACTGTTTTAGTCAAGACTGGAGCTCACAGCCCCTCCCATACCCCCCACCCTACTATTACTTTAAAATAATTTGCATCTCTGTGAGGTTTTTTTTTCTTTTCTTTGTTTTTGTTTGTTTTCGGCTGTTTCTTCTTGCTCTTGGAACTAAGACTTCTTTTCAGGCTCCACCTGGGCCTAGGTTTGGGGATTGACTTCATATTCTTCACTTTCTTTTTTGACCTGGCTTGAAAGATGTCTGACTGCCTCTTCCCAGGGACTCTATCTAGGAGATGGATCCCTTAAAGAAGGGAGAAAACTCTGGCTTTTACTGTGAGAGTCTGGTATAATGTCCAAAGGCACACAGCCCCTGGAAATTTAAAATAAAAAGCTCAACAGTGCTTTCCAAAGACAGGGAAATGGCTCAAACTGCAGGATTAGGTCGACGTCTTTCATAATTATTTTCTATTAAAAACTTTCCCGGAAATGTGTTCGCGACACCAGCCGGGAGTCTCCTCTCTTCTAGGGATGCTGGCCAGCTCTAGTATTGTTATTCTCCGCGAGGATATTTTCCTTCTGTGGCCTTTAGAAAATAATGGACGACTCGACTTTCTTGTTTTGACTAACGAAACTTCTCTTGGAGAGACTGGAGCATGCAGGTAAGCAGGGGTTTCTCGAGTCTGAGCCCTCTTTCTGTGTGCGGTTCCGGATAGATTGTATTTTATACTTGGGTAAAACGGGAATAGTGCTAACTCTCTGGGCGCTGGTATCAGTTCTTCTCCAAAAGCAAGCGGTCATCTTTTTTCAAATTTGAGGAACGCAGAGATTTATTTGCTGCTTCTGGGCCAGCGTTTGGGACTAGAGGTGGTTTTTTTTCTAGATGGCAGGCAGGTCAGGTGATTCAAAGCTCAGAGGGCCATTCGTTTTATGACCCCCATCTGCTGTCTATAGCGAGTCAAGTGGGCACGGATGTATAAAGATTTCGGCGCTTTGAACCACTGTTGCTTCCCCAGGCCCAGGTTCGGCAAGGCTGAGCTGAGAGCTCTCCAGCCTTCAGCAGGCAGCCTGAAGGGAAGGGACTGCAGAGCCAAAACCTGGAGACTGTGGCAACAAGAAACCGACTGGAGTCGGTAGGTAGCTAACCTGGACCTGACGTCACCGCGGCCAGGCCCCCATCCCCAGAGACTCCCCAAAAAGCTGCGGAGGGCTTCCCAGTGTCACTGCCCTCCTGCAACCCTGCACCAAAGAAAAGTTGCCCGAGTTTCTGGTACTGGGTAGCTGTTACAGAGTCCCCTGCCTCCTGCAGGCACGACAGCCTCAGCCCTCTATATGCTGTCCTGCCTCTATATTCTGGCCTCAGAGATGGCTATAGGCTTCACACCCCCAAGATCAGAAGTTGTTGGCCTGGGTGTTGTCTTCCTGACATCCTACCCTAGTCCTTTGCCTGTGACCAAGCCATACTGGGTTCTTCCCAGCCAGAATCAGAGCCAGAGAGCACTGGTAAAAATATGGGAAGCTTTGAGAGATTGGGGGGGGGGGAGGTCGGGAGGAGCCAGCACTTCACTCACTTCCTAAGGTGTGAAGTCAGTCGAGATGGCTGTATAAGGCCGCCACCCCCCACACCCCTACATCCACTGGCTTGATTGGAGCCTGAGATTAACTCGTCTAGCAGAAGGTGAGAGACAGGGAAACATGTGCCAAGGGGGTCTCAAAGCTGTATACAAAGATTCCTGGCCCTTGGTAGGGTCTCAGGCTGTGATGGTAGTCTTGGGGGCCACTCTTCTCACCTCTTTATCACCCCCTTCTGACTTAAGGTTAGCCCTGGAAGTCACTTTGAAACTCTGCCATCAGCACCAGCCTGTGTCTTCCTGAAAGGAAGAATATTGGCGGTTGAGACTCGAGCTGCCCCACCCCCTCCCCAACAAGGGCAATGAAATGCTGATGGTATTGGAAGGAGCTGTGACTTCTCTCCTAGCTTTCTTATCACTGGTGGCCTGACCAGAGTAAGGAGATGCCCCTACCCCTACCGTGTGATGTCAGGGTCTGCAGCTACCCTGGGAGGCCTATAGAGGAAAGGAAACACCAGAGAGTTCCTGGCCAAGTCAGTAAAGTTGACTTCCATCATACTGACAGGTCCAGTTTTGGAGGCCCCTGACCTCCCCAACATTCAAATGGCTGATCGCTCTTATAAATAACCCCAGATCTGTTCACACACAGCCCACACACCTCTGCAGCCCGACTCTTCCTTTATGCATGTTTTCAGAGTTGTGGGATCTGTTAGCTAGAGTTTATTCTGAGATCAGAATGAGTTGGTCAGCTGTGTTTTGTTTTGTCCTCAGACTCTTATCAAATTAGGCCAGAGGCCTTTCTAGATACACCAGAGCTTGTCTGTTTTCAGCCTTCCTGAGTCCCAGCAACAGCTTTGGACTTCTAAAAGTCTTCTGGCTCTGATGTCACTCACGGTGGTTTTAACAGTTGCTTCTGGCTTACCACTACCACGTTCTCCATACCTCCCACTCTTGGAGATTTGTACAGCTTTTAGCCAGAGCTACGTTAGACCCATCTCAAAATAAGAACGATAACATGTTAGAGTCAAACACTGACTGTAGACATTCCCTGAGTTAGTTAAAGCTGGAAACCATTTGGTGGATGGACAGAGCCACTCACTGGTGGATGGACATCCTTTGGTGTGCCTGGAGGTGCGTGGCCCAGGACTTACTTTCAACCCTTAAATCTGTTTCATTTTTTGAATTCCTTTCCAAGGCAAATGGTCTGGAAACTGGACTTTATTATTCTGATATGGGCCCAGAATTTCACAAAATAATGATTAGACAAAAATCAGCCAATGCTCCAATCTGGGCTCTTGCATAAGGTTCCCTAGTCCAGCCGGACTGGAGCAAGTTTGTCTCAAGACCCCCTTTCTGCTTGTTCTCCAGGGAAGGTGCCTTAAAATGTAGTCCTCTGGGAGTGTGCTTACTCTGACTTCTGGTAAACTAGGCTAACATTCTGTCGCCAGCTCTCCAAACAACCTCCCAGCCAGCAGCTTTGGGAAATGGTGCAGATCCTTTCAGAACCCAAGATGGTAAAGCAAACCTGAGCATGTGGAGGCCAGGCTGACTGGTCAGGAAACTGATTTAAATGTTTAGCTCACACTGCAGGCCCCAGTACTTTCTTTTCCGCCCCTCAGCAGCCCGCTCTTGGAACTTGGGTACCCCACCTCTATTAGCAAGCTGGGTTCCCCAGCATAAATTATGAGTGAGTATCAAGTGGGCCCTTCTGCTAAGATTAATCAGGACCTATTCTCTCTTGTGTGTTTCCACTTTGATCCTTATAGAAAGTTCTCCCTGCACTGTGAGCAATGCCATTCTACAAACTTACTATTTCCATATAAACTACGGAGGTAGGTTTCAAATAGAAAGAAAAAAAATCAGGTAATCCTCCCATCCCCCCCACCCAGCACCCCCAGGAATCTTTCCAAGTTAAGGGCACAAAATATTTCATGGTTAGTTGTGTGAGCTTCTAAATTAGCTGCATATAAAGTATTTTAAGATTTTTTTTTTTTTTTGGCTGTCACTGGCTGGCAATACTCATTTTGTGTGTGTGTGTTGGTTTGAAAAGCAGGAAGAAATGTAATGAATTGAGTGCTGTCAGAGATGTCTTCTGTTTGAACAATCTGCGACGGGCTGAATGGCAGGGACTCCCTCATCCACTGCAGGTGCAGTGGAGCTGGGGGAGGGGGAGGGGGCCCTCTGTTCAGTCAAAAAAGCAGCATTTCCCACAATAGACCACACACTGGTGGCCAGCGTGACAGCGCCTCACACTTACACACTCCCCCCCCCCCATCCACAGCTCTGAACCGACAAAGTGGCCATACAGTAGCCTTGCATAGGTTCCTTTAATGAACATTTTGCGGTTCCTATGGCCGCCATTGAAATCCACGAGCCCTGGGAGGAACAAACAGACTTTTAATCGTGAGTTCCCAACTCAAATCCATCGCTGCAGATATTAAAAGTAAGCGGATCTCTCTGCTCTCGCCCAATATCAATGCTCCTGAG
This sequence comes from Apodemus sylvaticus, assembly GCF_947179515.1. NCBI lineage: Eukaryota > Metazoa > Chordata > Mammalia > Rodentia > Muridae > Apodemus > Apodemus sylvaticus. The sequence goes on along the minus strand of NC_067475.1, from coordinate 135,051,355 downwards.
GCCCAGATGTGCTAGGATCTGAGAACTCTAAGTTAAAAGTTTTTTTTTTTTCTTTCCTGAGACTACTTAGGTTCCAAGGCTGGGTCTTGCAAGTCCTGTGAGATCAAACAGGAAAGGAGAGAAGACATGAATTTCGTGTATTTGTTTAAATGTAAAAGGACCTCTAGTATTTTATTATGCGGCATGAGAGGGCTAATCCTACAAATGAAGGCACGTTAATCTTGCTGAGCACAGTTCTGTCCCCTTTTGAATTGGTTTTACTGGGGAGAGGGGTGGGGAGGAAGAGAAGGGGGTCAGGAAAGGCGGCAACTGTTTTAAAACTCTGGACAGAAATGCGACCACCCTTTAGCTGCCCTTGCTGGCAACCAGCAGACGCTAGAAGTGTTTTCCCTCTCACACTGGTGTGAGCTGGGGCCTGGGTGCAGCAAGCTTTAAATGGAATTATTTAAGAGTGAGAGGCTACTGGGAACTTGGCAGTCAGGTCCTTCTTTAAACACCCTGCCTCCCCACCCCACCCCACCCCCGCTCCCCAACACGTTGGCCGGGTTTTAGTTTGGGGTCTGAAGATTTAGGGAAAGTCAAGATAACTTCCCTCAGCACCACCCTAGCCTGTGATGACAGGGTGACACCAAAGTGGTCCGATCAATAGCTGGTTCCTGCTTGTGCTGAGGAAAACTCACTGTTTACACACAGTTAAAACACATCCCTCTAGCCAAGGAAAACATCAACTTTTCCAACACCCCTCCTCAGTAAAACCTGTTTACGATTTGCTTAACCACTTCGGTGGGACTAAAGAAGGACCCCCTTGCTCGCCGCCGGGGTGCGCCGGGTGGTTCTGAAAGGCATTGATAGTAAAGACCAAATTCTGTAAAACCCCCGAATCACAGGAAGAGATGTCTGAGAGCCAGACAAATGCTCGCTCGCTTGTGGCTTTCCGGCGGGTATGCCTATGGCGCCTACTTAAAGTCTAGGCCTAGAAGAAATGTGCTGATTTCCCCCCATCCACAGCGGCTGCAGCTTAGGTTCTAACGTATCTTCCGGCCGGTACACACCCACAATTAATCTTTCTTATTAAAGCCTCCATTCGGTACCCAAGGGGCAACTCAAACCTATTTAGATTTCCTTGGTTGGCTGCACAGATTTAAGTGGGCAAAGAGTTATAAACCTAATAACAGAGGGCGCGCGCGAGAGGGATTTGAGTAGAGAAGACGCAGGATCACGGAGAAGGGGGGGAGGTGGCAGGATGCTGTGGGCCTTGCCCACGTCTGGAGTCTGCCTCGGGTTGCAGCTGGAGCGGTGGGGAAGGCAGGGAGCCTCCCGCGCGCGCACCACCCGCAGCATCCTCGAGTGCACCTGCATCCCAGCCCGCAGGTACTCGAGTCGCCTCTCTTCCTTCCCAAAGAGGCGCAGTCCTCAAAGCATTCCCAACACGGGAACTTGCAGCGAACCAGGAAAGGTTTGCACTGTTTGGGATTAATTGAGAATAATTAACACTGGACACGGTTAATCACCACTTCGCAGCTCTCTTCCCTCCTTTCGGGCCTGTGGTATCGGCCTCTTTTGCTCCCGGCTGACGATGCGGGTGGGTTTTGCTGGTGAAAGTGAAGACGTCGCGGTAGCTGTCACCCAGTTCTGCTGTACTTTTAAAGCGCTCGCATATTGTTTGATTACTAATTCGAGTTAATATGATCTTTATGGCAACATAACAGTGGATAATTGGCCTTTTTTTCTCAACAACAATGTAAATCACAATCGCTTTATTATTTAATAACGTCAAACGCTTCGTTGGATTGGCCCCGACCGAGAAGACCTTTTCTTTCTAGACAGTATTATGGGGGAAGGACAATGAAGATCTAATTGTGGAGGATTCATAAGTTGGCTCCGGTAAATGAACAGCTTCGATATGGAAGTCCCCAGCAGATGTGGGCACCGCTGGCTGTAGAGACCCCACCCCACCCCTCTACCCACCATCCAAACACACTGTTGGAGGCTTTCTGGGGTGGCTGTGGTCCACGGAGCCTAGCAACCACCTGAAGTTCCCAGTAGCAATTAGAGCTTGTATCGCGCTCTTTACATTGGGGATTTATCATTAAGGCATCCAGTCAGCTCACCAAATTAACACGACTTGCAAATAGCCACAACCCTTTGGGCGCCCTTACGGTCAATTTGGCTGTGGGACAGGGAGAGCAGGGGTCTGCGTTTTGTTTTGCTTTGCTTTGGTTGGTTGGTTGATTTGATCTTATTTTGTTCTGGTATAATTTTTAATTTTTTTTTAAACGGAATCAGTATTTCAGGGTCTTGGAATACACTTGTCTCAGACAGTTTGGCAAGGGACTTGAGCCATTATTTCTCAAAAGCCTGGGAAAAGCTGAGACTACTCAGAGGTCCTCTCACGAGAAAGACCACTCATGGAAGGAAGGCGCCACCGCTGCTAGAAAGATAGCCTCATCACTCTTGTCCCCCAAAGGCCCAATTCTAACGGCATCCACCGCTGCTTCTGCCGTGGTCAGAGGACCGCGGACGCTAGGGTCTTCTGAGTGGCAAGCCCCAGCCTTTGGAATTCGGGTCAGAGGAGAGAGACTCGCAGCCTGCAGAGGTTTTGTTTTTGTGTGTGCCCGCCTCTCCATTTTAGTCAAGTAATACTGCCTGTCGGGGGAAGGAACAATTCGCTCCCACCCACCCCTCCGCGCCTTTCTAAGATAAACAGGAGGTGCGAAACGCTTCCCAGCACGCGCGCCCCGGGGCCCTCCTCCCACTCTGCGCGCCAACCGAGCATCTGTCCCCGCGTCCCCAAACCAGACCTGGGTGACAACTGCTGGTATTTCAAAACCGTCCCACTGACCGCCAACCATATTCACGTTTTTGCCCTCCCCGCCCCCCCCCCCTTCCCCTAATCCAGTCACTTCTCTGCCCACTCTTTCCTTTTCTGGGAACTTGAAAGAAGTGAAAAGCGTTGAGGAATTGAGAGTGGACTTTCAAAAAAAAAAAAAAAACCGAATCTTTGCTTACAAAAACAACGCACTCGCACTTTTTAAAAAGTAGTATTTCAGCACAAGGAGGACATTTGGAAAACTTTGTCTGAACAGGAGTCGGGCACATTGCTATTCTCGTGTGTTGGTCGCCTGGCCTCCCCACCCGCAGCGGACAATGCCCGTATTGAGGCGCGGTGCCCTGCAGGCAGCGGGAGGCTGGGACTGCGCAGCCTTCCTCCCAGGGGCCCCGCAGCTGCGGGAGCCCCGGGATGGGAGCAGGGGCGGGGAGCCCGGTCGCCGGAAGGACAGCCCTTTAGAAGTACCATTTTTGCCTCTGGCCTTACACTAAGCCTGGCTTTGAGGACTTAGATACAGGGCTGTATGAGACATAGGGAATAGGGGGAGCGACTCAACTGAGGACGAGTTTTGCATTTTGTTTCACGTTAATTGCGCCCCCCCCCGCACGATTTTATTTAGACACTGAATTTTGCACCCCAGGCGGTCCAACCCCACAGACTTCACTCTCAGGCACCTCGTCTTTTGTTAATATCTCAACCTAGGTCTCTGACGCTACACAGGCCTCCGCCTTGGTGCCAATTTTTGTCTCCCCCGAGCCCTGGCACACTGCAATCTCGCGCTGGGAGTACGGCACCGCAGGGGGCGGGGAGCCCAGGCCAGAGACTCGGGAACATTCTTTTCTAAGCTCGATTGTTTTCTCCCTCAGAGCACACCAGCACCCAGGGCCTTTGCAGAAGAACCTCGAGGTCAGCAGAGGCCCTCGGAAGGGCGCCACAGTGGCTGAAGCTGGCGTCTTAGGGTTTAAAACGTGCACCCCCGCCGGGTGTTGGGACCACGTGCTGCGCCTTCGAAAGGTGCCCGCGGCCCCGCTGCAGTGCCAGGCGGAGGGAAATGGCGCAGGGAACGCCGCAGCCCCCGGTGGCGACAGGGGCGGGTGCTGCGTGGCAGAACTGGCCTCGGCGCTGAGTGGAAAGAATTATCTGGAGCGTGCTTGATCTGGGGCTGCGTAGTCAGCTTCTGCTTTATTTGTTTGTTTGTAATCTCATATTTAGCAAGGCAGGACGGTGGCAGCGAGGGAGAAAGGAAGGGATGGAGGAGGGGGCTTCGCGCTAACCACACCCCTTCCTAATGAGTTAATTTCCATATTTGCGTCTCCCGCTTCTAGCGCCCTCTCTTTCCGGGCGCCTCCGTACAGTTGCGTCTTGCGCAGCTCAGACACTCTCTACTTAGGAATGAAACAAAAAAGCCCCGGGTAAGAGCAGAAAATTGGTCTATTGATAACATTCGCTCCGAGTGTTGATCTTGGCATTGCGGGCAGCCGGTTTGTCTCCACCCCCCACCCCCCACACACACACCCCAAATGGGTCGCACAGGGATTGCAGAAGCTTTGCGGACTTACTAGCTGACTGCAGACAGACGCTGCCGTCCCTCCCGCCTCCAACTGTTCGACCCTCGAGTCCTGTTTTCTCACAACTTCACAATTTTTTGCCCCTCAGAGTAAAAGCTGTGGAAACTCAGCTAGCCAACTCAGAAAAGGAAGGGAAGTAATCTCAAACAAATGAATCAAAAGCGAAAGTTTCAAACTAGAGGGGGTGGGGGGTGACAAAGTTTTGTACTAGAAAAGGAGTGCTGGCCGAAGCTGGGGGACAGGCTCTGGGGGGGTGGGGTGGGGAGGGGGACACCTGTGGGAATAGATTAAGGAAAGCTACAAACTACGAACTGGGATTGCCATCCTTACACTAGGACCACGAAAAGTTGTGGCAAAGACAGTTAGTGGAGGAGTTTTGGAGACACGGGAAGTCAAGCCACGAATCAGGACTTCTATCTCGGTTGTCTACACTTGGGTGAAGGTTCTGTTCAAAAAGTCCATGCAAGAAACAGACCTTCCCAACTGGTCACCGCCCCTGTTCCTCCCCACCTTGGTGGCCTCACTCCTCTCTGGCCGGAGGGTCCAAACAGCTCCCCGGTCAAAGTGAACGGCCCCCAAGAAACTCTTTCCAAACTGGGGAACAACTTAGGCAGGGAGCTTTAATCAAGATTTGCAGCCCCGCGAGGGGCACCGACTGCAAACATCCCGCAGGTGTACGCCGTAACTCCACCATCCGGACTCCGATGTAGATTACTCTGGCCGCGTTTGATCGGCTCTTTGAAAGCCTTTAACAATTGCCTGTGACGAACGACCCAGCTCAGTGTTTTTCTGAATAATGCCTTGAGCGTAAGTCCTCAGGGTCTTTAAAGAGCTCCAGTTTGAGAGTGCTGGGGAAGGGGGGGGGGCTGTTTTCGGTTTAGCTTTGAAGGAGAAAAGGGGAAACGTTCTGTTTAGTTTGTTACCTCGTCAACTTTTAGTTGCTAACAGGTATCACGCAAGCCAGTCAAAGCTTGATCCCTGTCACCTTTGCTTGCTGTCTTCCAGAAGCTGTGTGTGGCATATTGTCTATGTCAAGAACATTGCTTTTCCTTTTTAATAATGCATTGTGTATATATGTATGTACATATTGTATTACATTGCGTTAATGAAATGACACAGTTACTAATTTTCTGTCTTGTCAGTTACAACTGCACTTCCTGCTCACAAACGTCTGCTGAGGTAGTTAGAATAAACACTGTTATTACTACCACTTTAATACTGTCCTAGTATCTTCTCTGTTCTTTCTAAACCGTATCTATTCAGTCAAAGTTTGACTCGAAGTTTTCCAAAGTAAAACCCATAGTTTGCCACAGCCCACAGCCTCTTCCAACACCTTGGCACCAAACCCCAACACCAAAATTTAAAAAAAAAAGAAAAGAGAAGGAGGTGCTTCTGGACTTGTCTTGTTTGCCTACAGTGCTTACATAAGGGGAGGGAGGTGAACTTTTGTCTGAAACATACACTAAGCAGAACTTCGATTTCAGAGAGTGTCAACAGTTGAAGGGCTTATCACACCAGCACGAGGGGCACACATATGAATGAAAGGCCCACTCCTGCCACTTCAGAGCACGAAGGGTTACCCGTGAATGACTGTTAGGTTTGCCTATTGGAAAAGTTTTTTTGGTTTTTTTTTTTTTTTTTTGGTTTTTGTTTTTTTGTTTTTTTGTTTTTTTTTTTTTTTTGGTTTTTTCTGTACTAAGTCACACTGAAAGATGGGAAAAGCCACTGTTTATTATCCAGTTCTGGACAAGAACAGAGCCCAGTACCTAGGGGCTCAAAGCTCTGGCCAGCAGGGGGGATGGAGGGGGCTCTCCACAGCAGCCCCCTTTGTTCTCCTGAGCTCCTCCCTGATTTCCAGCTCCCAAGTTTGTGTGTTAATGACGCTATTACCATCTGGCTTGCCCTACTTTCCAGAAGATATAAATCTCCCAGCTTGACTGCCCACATTATCATTTAAGTGCCACCGTAGCCAGAAGGAAAAGATGCTTTCAAGAATCAGATTCTTGTGCTCAGCCTGCCCTGGCATTACTCCTGTTCTGTATTTATAGACTTCACATTGAGGGCAAGAATACGCCTCAGAGACCGTACATCCCCAGACCTGTCCCTCCAAACCAAAGAAGACCCGTTACCTGGAGGAAGAGAGACTCCAAATGACTTCCCCCAACACTATTTTTATTTTTATCCAGATGCAACGTGTGTGTGTGTGTGTGTGTGTGTGTGTGTGTGTTCGTTCACTTCCCTTAATGCCCTCCTCTTGGAATAGTAAAAGTGTCAGCAAAACTTCCAGGCTTTCTGAGCAGTGTGGCCTTCTGTGGCCTTCCTTTTCAACAGGAGAATAGGTTGTCTCTCTGTGGGAATGGGGGCGAGTAAAGAGAAGTAAAGAGGCTGGGAAGCAACTTTTGGAAGCTGGATGGCTCGATCAAACTCCCACTTTGAATGGCGCCTGTATGGGTGTGCACTTTTTGTGCGATTTACACAGTCCTAGCTGCATGCCTGGGTCCTCTGTCTTGGGCACAATCATTGGTGGGTTTTTTTGTTTTTGTTTTTGATTTTTGAGCACGAAGGCTGAGAACACATAACAAAGTGCCCAGGCTGGCTCGTGCACTGTCCCACGAAGCCCCCCACTTATCCGGCCTGGTTGCAGCGAACTGAACAAGGGCAGACTCTGCCTCTAAGTACACAGCACACGTGAGCTGACGGGGCAGTCCCCTCATTGCTTTGAAAAGTTCATTCCCCCACTTTCAGGATTTGGGACTGTTGACTTATGATCAGTCATATCTGGTGCTTCTGTGTGTGCGTTCTCCTGCCTTCCTAGAGGCAGGTTCCATTCACATCAGCCAACCCTACAGGTTGGAAGAATCAGAAGTGTGAACTTCCTGGATTCCTGGGGAAGCTCTTCAAAATCAGAAGAATTTTAGCATTCAAGAGCCGGAGGGCCAGTGCACACACACGGACACACAGTGCACACACATGCACACACAGATGGGTCTCATCAAATTTTCATCTCTAAGAAAAAATATTTATATATGTTTTGCTTGCATATCCTTCCGACTTTATTTGAACTGAGCACAAGATGCACAAAAGTGACTATAGCACACCGATAAGGCTGTTTCTGCACGAGTCTCTTTATTCCCTTTTCAGTTCATTCTGGCCTTTTTCTTCTAAACTCAAAAAAAAAAAAAATCTTGTTTAGAAATTTGTACCCTCCCTTTCCTTCTGAGAACATTATCTAGTTGATATGAAGAAATTTCAGAGGATATACCATTTAAGTAAGATGCACTTTTAATCACTGGTCATTAAAATGGTTATGTTAAATATACTCAATTACATGCATGACTTAACTCTAACAGTACTGTCTATTCTCCCAGCTGCTCACGTATTCCTAAACGGTAGTCTGCGGTGGAAACTTGATTATGCTGAATCCATACATTTCCATGGATTTCATCAGCCTAATTAATGCCTCAGTGTGGTCCTGGGGTCTGAATGAACCTTTTACTGTCATTTGAGGTTGAAAGCAGTGTTGGAATGTGGAAGTTTCTCTCTCTCTCTCTCTCTCTCTCTCTCTCTCTCTCTCTCTCTCTCTCTCTCTCCCCCACCCCCGTACTTTGGGGATTCCACTAAACGAGGTAGGTAGCAATCATAAAAGAACAAAACTATTACACAGCGAAGAAACCCGTTCAAATGTCAAGGGGAAAAAAATTAGGCTGGTTCTTTATTTGCGTATTCTTGATTTCATAGACAACCTCCTCCAAATATTTAGCAAAGCAGAAGGACCGCCATGCAATTGAATCTCAAAACTGCACTGAAAAGGGAAAGTTAGAAATAGATTTACAACCGGTGGCCGAATCCGTTCCTTTTGCTCATCAAAGCTGCCCTGCTCGGTTCTTTCTTCCGGCTCCATCACTCCTAGACTGTTCCCCTCCACCGCAACTTTCATCTTTCCCGAGGGAGCACTCAGGGCGTGTCTTCACAAGAAACTCAAATCACCCCCCAAGAGGGTGACTCCATTCTGTCTTTTCAGGTGTAAATTTACATTTGAATACTTCCCAACCTCCCTGACCCCTGCTATCCCTGGCCCTGCCACCACAGAGCGGCTGCCAATCTACAACCCCACAACTTGCAAGGGCAGGCAGAGGTCGAATTTCCCAAGCTCCACCCATAACCCCCGAGACCAACAAGTGCTCACACTTCCCAGGAGAGATAGTCCGATAATGTCTGTTCTTAAGTGACGTGCATATGGAAGAATTCCTTTTAAGATGTATTTTCTTAGTCACCAAGAGTACTGAGAGAGAGAGACAGAGAGTGAGACACAGGGACGGACACAGACTGACACAGAGAAAGCAAAGAGAGGTGGAGATTCTGGAGTCTTTAAGAAATATGGTACCTCAGATCTGGCATGCTGATACATTCCTTTAATCCCAGCAAAGACAGAAACAGGTTGATGTCTGTGAGGCCAGCTTGATCTACAAAGTGAATTCAAAACAGCCAGGGATACACAGAGAAACCAGAGGGGGGCGGGGGAGAAATGTAAGGACTCTGGCAAGTGGACATTGACACTTTTTCTTCTTGAGTCTCCATGGATCTGTGCTCCCAGCCCCAGATTCTATGCCATTGGCCTAGAAATTGAGTCTGCAGGGGAACGCCCTACCTGGCCCCCCATCTAGTAAATAGAAGAACACAGGATTTCAGATCTATAAGCTTGGAACTTCATGTACATTATTGCTGATGTAATGCTTTTTGTACTATGAGGATATTTCAGGGTTGGAAGTTAGCCTTTTGTAGGGCCTTACTTAGATAAGGGATTCTAGAAGAGACAGTGTACCAGAATTGGCGTATACTGTGGGCCATTTAGACAGATCAATGTAGACTCAGATATCTCTGTAAAACTTAGCTAAGCCAAAGCTTAGGGGGCTGCCGTAGAAGGCACATGGGGGTGGCCAGGAGCTTATGAGGGTTTAGGATGGTCTCTTCATTGAGTATAGTGCCTTATATCACTGGTTTGGAATTTAGGAGGTGAGAGGCAGAAAATGAACATTGAATATTTTAGGCCAGCCTTGGCTACAAGGAGGACACTGTATTGAACTTAAGAGGAAAAGCTAGGACAGTCTTGGAAGTATCCCACCCCCTCCAGGAGCACCTTACCTCAGACTGCGATGCTATTTAGCCATTTCCTATAATGGCAAGAAAGGCTAACAAATAGATCCAGTGTCCAGTTGGCTGTCTCCATAAATGTCGGAGCTTAGCTGATCATTGGCATTGATGTTCCTGGTCCTGACTTCCCCTGCCCCACTTTCACTGGTGACACTTGTTTCCCAAACAGCGACTTGGTGCCTGCATGGGCTTTGTCCTTTCTGTCCCTTTGCTACTCTAGAAAAACCTGTGGACCATGATCATGGATGAACTCATTGCTGTGCCCACAGTCCTCCAGCAAAGTTGCCAAAGAGAGAGAGTCTGACAGAGTGCCTGTCAAACACGCACAAAGCATCTGGTTCAGTTCCCAGCACAGCATAAACTGGGAGTATATGGCACATGTCCGCAATCTCAGTATGTGGGAGGCACAGGTTCAAAGCTAGCCTAGGTCTGAGCCCCTGTCTCAAAGGACTAATTGGAATGTGTCAGATGGCTTCTTTGGGCTTGTGAAATGGGGCTGATTTGAAATCCTGGCCTTTTGCAGAAGTTCTGGTTGTTCTATTTTCTTTCAGAGCCAAGTGGGTGCAGCATACCTTGACTCCAGAAGGCTGAGCAAATTAGAAGTGGGGTGTTTCATTGTCCAACTAGAGATCCTAATGATGGTAGATGTAGGGAATACAGACTCCAACAGTCCAGGTTTAGCAATGACAAGTGCCACACATCCGTGCTATAAAAACGGTAAGCTGTGTCACTTGGCCTGCTGCTGTCCTATCTCCCTCTAGTTTTCTTTTTTTATTTGTTTGTTTATTTGGTTGGTTGTTGGTTGGTTGGTTTTGCTTTTCCAGATAGAGTTTCTCTGTATAGCCCAGGCTGTACTGGAACTCTCTGTAGACCAGGCTGGCCTCAAACTCAGGCAGAGATCCACTCGTCTGTGCTACGGGATTAAAGGTGTGTACCAGCATTGCCCAGCTACCTCCGTGAGGCAAACTGAGGCAAGGCTGTACATGTCCCCTGCAATGGGGAGGTTGGGACAAAGACGATTCAAACGGTGCCCTTGTTTTCCCAAGGTGCAGGATTTAGATGCTGCAGTACCCTGGCAGTGGCCCTGCAGGCTGGCTTTGGAACTGTTCAGTGCTTCGTTTCTGAATTCTACTTTTAAATCCAAATCTGAATTTTTCCCCCATTGGTTCAGGAAAGAAAAAAAAAGTACCTAATTTGAAATCCTGTTATAAATTCTACGAAAGCCAACTTAGAAGAGCTTAGAAATAGCTCTGAGTCCCACGTCTCAATGTGCTGTGCTGGCTCCTGTGGTTGTTTCTGAAAGAAAAAAGGGAACACCTGGTCTCTAACCAGGAGAAAAGCCGATTCCGGCAGCATCCAGGCGCTCGCTTGCTCGGTGGGGGCAGGCCTCAGCACTCACTGCGATCAGGAAATTTAAAGCCGGTTGGGTTCATCTGCAAACAGCACATTTCCCAACTCGGGAAATGCCAGCCCATGTTATTTCTGTGGCTACGAGTTGCTTAGGATCTGTCACAGCTGAAGTTTTCCTATTGATTTTATGACAATGTTGTTCATAGCACTCACAGAACTGAGAAGGGAGAGCGCTTTACCAAGGTGCTGCCTTAATCAAAGTGCTGAAAATGAAACTCCAGCCCAAGAAAGTGCAAAGGGGAATTCAATTTTGAGCCTGAACTTTTATAACTAACTCAACCCTCAGAGGAGGGATGGGACTGGCTGTTTAATCTGAATACTTAGAATCAACAACCGGAATACTTAGGCATGAACCTTAAAAGAAATCATATCTTATATTAAGGAGGCAGAGGGGTGGCTTAGCAGTTAAGAGTACTCACTGCTCTTGTAGAGGAACTAGCCCCGATGTCAGGCAGTTTACAAAACTCTTAGCTCTAGAGAATCTGATGCCTTCTGTCCTTTGTGGAGCACCAGTATTCACACACACACACACACACACACACCCCAAATGAAAATAAAGATCATGTTTTTGTTTTGTTTGTTTTTGGTAAGAAACCCCAAGTGTTTATGAGGTCAATGTAGGTGTTTAAAGTTGCTTCCAGACTTGTGAGCAAGCTCACTGTGAGAGTAGCGGGGGGGGGGGGGGGGGGGGGGGGGGTGCGGGGGGGAGGAGCTTGAGATGGGTGGAGACAGGCACCAAACTCACATTGCTCTGAAAGCTCTTCAAACTAATATTTAGTTCTTGACGCGCTGCATATTCCTCCGATGGTGCCACGGAGGAAAATGCCGTTTTCACCTTGTACATTATTTTCTCTCTGGTAAGGCACAGGCAAGCACACTCATCTCAGTGAAGTACAGTGAATCCCAAAGCCCCAGGACTTCAAAACAAACAAACAAACAAAAACAAGTAAACATGTGGGTCAAGGAAAATTTGGTAGGTCAAGGATGCGCAGGACATGGATGTGTGTGGTCAGAAAGCTGAAATGCAGGTGGGGCAGAGAGCAGCCCTGTTGGAACCATGGGAGCCCTAGGAAACCAAGCAATCAGTGGAGGCAGCTGGAGAGCCGGCCGCAGGTACCCGGATGTTCTATGCTGCCGACTTGGGCCAGGGTCTGCAGCTTGCTCCGCCTGCCTCATCCGGGTCTGCCTGCATCACCGTATTTGTGGCTGAAAGCCATCGGTCCAGCTTGCTGCAGCCACCACATCGCCCGCCATTAGTCAGCCTGATTCATTGCCGGCAGTAACTTTTCCTGAAGTCTCACTCTCTGGCACTTGTGTTTTGGGATTAAAACTAGATGCCGTAAGGGGCTAGGGATGTAGCTCACTTGGTAGAGCGTTTTCCTAGCATGCAGGAAAGGCTGGATTTTCTACATAATGCAGTCGTGGTAGCATATGTCTGGGACTCTGAAGAAGTTCAAGGTATAAAGCAAGTTGGAGACCGGCCTAGGCTATGGAGGACAAGACCTGGGGCTGAGAGAAGCATCCTTGGTACTGTTCCTCACAGAGACAAGGTCCAGGCTAGCAGAAGGAGGAGCATCTGAGGCATTTCATGATATCTCAGTATAGGTCATGTGAGTTCTGATGGTCTGGCTCCTCCTGTAACAGTCGTCTCATCACCTCTGTGGTTGGTCTATGCACGATGGTGAAGTACCAAGATACCCGTATGTGTGTATGTATATGTATGCTTATGTTTTTGTGTGGGCGGGGCAGGGATGCCTAACTTCTATTCACCCATCACCTGGGTAATTCAAGGTCCTCCCTGAGAACTGGGATCCAGGCATGCGTCGCCATACCTAGTTTATGCATTAAGGATTGAACTGAAACCTTTACACGCTAGCCAGGAAAGCCTTCTACCCACTCAGCTACAAGCCCAACCCCGCCGGCATAGTGGTGCACACCTGTAAACTCAGCACTGGGGATAAGGAGGCAGGAGAACCAGACACTAAAGTGTCTCCCTACAATGTCCTTGAGTGAACTGGGAGGAGGACCCCAAAGTCATTAAGGTCTTCGATTTGTTTGGGTTGTTTTCTGTTTGTAGATGTGGTGACTGTTGTGTGTCCAGAACCAGAATCCAAGACTTGCTATCTTCACCTGTCTATGCCCCTCCTTTTGTACAGGGAAGATGATAGCCAAGAGCATCTTGGGAGCAGGTAGACTGGGCAGATGGAACTTTTGCTGGCCTCACTCTTCTTTTTTGACCATCGTCAACATTCACTATCTATAGAATTCCATTTACAGAGTGTTCGCCAGGTGTGTGAGAGACCCTAGCTTCAATCTCTAGCGGTAGAACAAACAGTAAACAAGGTAGCAATCAAAGGCTCACGAGGCCTAAGTGTGGAGCACCTACCTAGCATCAGGACTTCGTGGGCTCCATCCTCTGAAAGTCATAAACTGGCATGGTGGCTCGCACATATAATCTCAGCACTCAGAAGGTGGAGGCAGGAGGGACATTGGTTCAAGGCCATCCTCGGGCACCATAGTAGTTAAGAAAGCAGTCTGGGTTATATGAGACCTTGTCTCCAAAAAAATAAATAAATAAAAATAAAAGCAGTCTGATGACAATATCGAGATTTCTGTGCAGGCTTATTTATTTATGTGGGTGTGTGGGATGAGGGTCAGAAGATGCCCTCCTTACACTATATGGGTCTCAGGGAGTGAACTCGAGTTGTCAGGCTTTGCAACAACTGCCTTCTCCCACTGTGCCCTCTTATTGGTCCAATAATTCTATTTTCAGACTTGAACCTGAACAGGTACTAGGGAGAGGGAAAAAAAAAAAGACAAACTGACAAGTTTTTCCCTGGTGTGGAATCTAGTTTTAAATTACTCGAAAGCAAAAGGAAGAATGATTTAGCTGGAAGAAGGTCACTGGGGGTGCCCCCCCCCCAAGTGGGAAGGGGGAGGGTAGGAGTAGGCGTCATAGCCTATGCAATGCATGTATGTGATGGATGGTATCAGTGCATTATAGTAGGAGACATCCCATCCCTAACAGTTTCCCAAAGGCCTATGAAGGATGCCAGAGGGAGGCCTTTGCAAGTGTTGATGTTTTAGAACAGACTGGTTAGGTTGCCCATGCCAAACCCCTTCAAAGAAAGGGGCCATGGATGGATATGTCAGGAGGGACAAAGGGATCGTCTCCAAGGACAGGATGTGGGCCCAGCCATCAGCTCTTTTCTCTACTGGCTTCACTCCTGATCAGGGACATGCCCAGAAGGGATATTCTTACTTCTTATTTCCACAAGCTTTGCCCACATTCTTCTCTCTGTTCAGCTCTGTACTCCGCTTCTTGTTTCCATTTGATTTTAAGACAGGGCTTCAGTAGTCCAGGTTAGTGTAGAACTCGCTACGTGGTTGAGAATAACCTTGGACTTCAGATCCTCCTGCCCACACCTCCTGAGTCCTGAGAAACAGGCATGTGTCTTCATACCTAGAATATGCAGTCCAGGATTGAACTGGAACCTTTACGCACTAGGCAAGCCTCCTTCCTCCCTCAGTTCCAGCTACAACTCCAGCCCCACTGAGCACAGCGGTGCACACCTGGAAGCTCAGTATTGGGGATAAGGAGGCAGGAGAATCAGACACTAAAGCTCATTCCCACAGTGAGTCCCAGGCCAGTCTGGTGTACATCAGACCCCATGAAAAGAAAAAGAGGAGGAAAAGGAATAAAAAAAATAGTTATCTTTTCCCTAACCCATTTCTCCGCTGGGGCCCCCTGGAAATTTTTCAGAATTAAATCATGATCTAAACTGTGCGCTGGTGGTGCATGCCTTTAATCCCAGCACTTGGGGGCAGAGGCAGGCAGATTTTTGAGTTCGAGGCCAGCCTGGTCTACAGAGTGAGTTCCAGGACAGCCAGGGCTATACAGAGAAACCCTGTCTCAAAAAAAAAAAAAAAAATGATGATCTAACCAAAAGTTAGATTGGGGGGTGGGGGGATTCTCCAAAAAGGCTGTCTTCTGTTCTGTTTGACATCAATTAAAAATCATAAGTCAATGTTATTAGCCATAACAACTCAGGGAAGGAAATTAGAGAACGAAGATCAGCAACATGACCTCGCTGTGGTTTAAACAATACACTTCCTGGGAATTGTGTAGCTTCTCAAGGCTCTGGAGTTTGTTTCTTTACACCTGGGTTTATGGAGTCTCTGTTCAGGTTGTTCCAGGAAGAGTAACTTAAGTGGTTTTGCCTTTGGTACCTGAAGGACTCCTTGCTCTGTAAGGAGGTTGAGCAGGTCTGGAGGGCCACGCTAGGTCTAAGACTGGATCCCAGCCACTGGGCCTCTGGAGTTCAGACTTTGCTACTATACATTTATCTGGAAGTTTTAGTGTGTGCTGCACACCACAACACACTGGTAGATCTTTCACCATCAGAGAATATTCAGCTTGATGAGTTGCTAAGTAAAATATCCATATCATTGCATAAATGTTGATGCACAAAATGAGAAATGAGGACTGGGATGGAGATCAGTTGGTAAAAATGCTTTTCTAGAGAGCAAGACACTCCGAGCTGGGTCTCAAACCAGCATAGACTGAGAGGTGGGTGCAGGAGATTCTGAAGGTCACGATCATCACAGAAAAAAAAGGAAGGAAACTGAAAAATGGGGGTTGGGGGGGCAAGGGGTCTGATAACTAAAGAAGCTAACTGGAGAGTCTTAGGAATAACAAACTTATATTTTATCCTTTTTTTTTCTTTTTCAGATCAACCCTAGAAATTATATTCTCCTCAAGATCCATTTAAGAGAATCTGGCTGGTGGCTTTGGTCTGAGAGTTCAGACATCGCTTGCGAAACTAAGAAAGACTTCATTTCCCGTTTGCTGGACCCTCCTGTTCTCTCTCCCTGAGCCCTGTAAGAAGCTCGCCAGGAGGTCCCTGCGCTGGGAGGACCATGTGAGTTCCTCTCACACAATGGGTGGCACCATGGTTTTAGTGACTCACAGTGGAGAACCACATTCTCTCTGGAAGGTCTTGGCAACATGTATTTGGTAACACAGCCAGGCCAGCTCTATCCTTCTGTGGCCGTTCTGAACAAAAGGAGAGAGAGAGAGAAAGAGAGAGAGAGAGAGAGAGAGAGAGAGAGAGAGAGAGAGAGAGAGAGAGAGAGAAGCAAAAACAGAAAAATGATTTTTAAAATTCAGATCATTTAATCAGTGTTACATGCCTGCAGTCCCAGACCTAGAAAGGATCAGACAGGAGAACCTGAAGACTGAGGTCAGCCTGGGCCACTGGAGACTGTTTCAAAGAAAACAAATCACCATTTGGGCATGATGGGAGGCAGAGGCAAGCAGGTCTCTGAGTTCAGCGCCAGCCTGGTCTACACAGAGAAAACTTGTCTCAAGCCAACCAACAAAGCCCACAGCAAACTGAAAACAGGTTACCTCTTAAAAAGATGAATTAGCCAAATGTGGTGGCTCATGCCTTTACTCCCACCTCTTGAAAGGTAGCCGCAGGCAGAGAGTTCAAGGCTATCCAGGTCTACATATTGAATTCCAGGACACTCAGGGGTACAGATTAACACACACACACACACACACACACACATAGGTGCACACACACACACAGGCGCACGCACACACACACACACACACACACACACACACACACACACGACTATGTGAATACATAGATTTATGTATATTCTGTTCCAAGAAGCCAGTGGTGATTATAAAACAGTAAAAATAGGTCACAGCAGAAAGCACCCTCAAGATCACCTTAGAACACTTACCTGTCACTTCTGTGTCACTTTTGATGCAGCAGTTATATGATACATTTTACCTCTTTACTTTGTGAATCAGGCTCTCATATATTCTAAGCTGGCCTTGAACCCATGATGTAGCAGTAGATGGCCTTGATCTGGGAGCAAAAGTGCTGTCCTTTCCCACAGAGAAATGATATCTAGACCAAGGCATTGCTTTATTATACAGCCAGTGCTTCTTTAAGTGCCCGGCAACCCTCCGTTCTCCAGGGCTCAATGGTATGTTGATGAAGGAGTGTTCCTAACACCAGCACACACACGTGGGCAGACACGTGTGGGCACACATCAAGCACACAGGAGGTGGAGGAGGGAGGGGGTCTCGCTGATTCCTCAGACAAGATGCTGAATAGGAAAAGGGAGGGTGGATCATAGCAGCCACAGCACTGAAAGTCTGTGTTTCATTTCACAGAAGAAATCGTTCAGTTCTCTACTTGGTTTACCACTGCCAGTGTTGTCTAGGGGGCCGAGACTCAAACACAGGCCCTTCCCACTAGGAGCTGTCATTCTAAGCCTTCCAATCTTAAAAAAATATATATACTTATTTTGATTTCCTTTTAATTTCATATTGCACCCAGGAACTATTTTAAGGGATCTTGTGTTATAACCTGTGACCAAAAGTCAAGTAGCGGTTTTTCTAATGTGTCTGCATTTACTATAAAGAATTGAAACTGTGTGCTACTTTCTAACAAGGTCGTATTTGGTATTAACATTGGTATTTGGTATGAGCATTTTATGGTTTTAAAGCTTCAGTGGTTATTTTGTTTTAAAATAAAGTACTTCTTTCCCTGGGTATAGTCTTTGTTCTGCATAGATTATTTCTAGATTTTTTTTATTTTAATTTTTATGTGTCTAGGTGTTTTGTCTACACATATGACGGTGTACCATGTGCGTGCCTGGTGCCCGTGGAAGTCAGAAGAGAGCACTGGATTCCCTGGGACTTCAGTTACAGACAGGTGTGCACTGCTATGTGGTTATTGGGGATTTGAACCTGGGTCATCTGAAAGAACAGCCAACGGTCCTAATTGGCTTAGCCACCTCTCCAGCCCTGGGTATTATCTTTAACATACATATTATTTTTGTGAAGTTGTTTATTACGAGATAAAGTATATAATAACAAGTCTTTTGAGATTTTTTTTTCCTCCTAATTTTATTATTTCAAGGGAGGTACAATGAAGACTCTTCACTCAAGGGGGAAAAGTACCCTGAGCCTGTTTTTGAAGTAAAAATTTTTGTTTAGAGATTTCCTCTGATAGGTAGAATTTTTGCTGGGTCTTATTTCAAAGCCGATTATTCTGAGAGGAGAAGGGCAATATTACAAAGACAACCGCGTTGTGTAAAAAGATTTGCTTGTGCTCCCTTCATATGTTGTCGACAATATGACCTAAAAAAAAAAAAACACGAAAGGGGGGGGGGAAGACACAAAACAAACATAAAAACAGTATCTGCTTCTAACATCAAACTTTCAGTTTGGAAGAGCATCCTTTAGGTCTTTATCAACATGCAAAGTATAAACAAGTCAAAGGTATCTTTCTTATTCTTTTAAAAAACATTAACTGTGGCACACATCTCTGTGAGGTAGGTTTTAACATATTTTTTCCTATTTTCCCCCCTACTCCATTCAGTAAGAAGGATAAGCCTTTAGAGTATCCAGTCACCGTGGTAACTGCCAAAAAAATTCTCCTGAAGTTTGAAGAGGTCAGTTCTTGGGGTCGACAACTCTGCCCTCTCCCTGAGCCCAAGCAATGCTGGTCGGTCCTGTGGTTGGAGTGTCAGGCCAGATCTGACCGTGGGAGGTGCTCCACTCCGGCTCGGAGAGAATTTTTTTGAGTCAGTTCATGGCCTAGACTCTCCAGGTGGCCTCCAAAATCAATTCTGACCTCCTGACCCTGTCTCACAGAGGCATAGCATGCACCCTAAGTAAGGATTTAGCCAGAGACGACAGCATTTGCTGAGTGTTGTTGGGGACAGTATAAACACTTTAACAGGCAGGGAGGGGTTGTCAGCCCCAGAGATCATTAAAGTTCACAGAGTAAAACAAGGAACTCTGTTTTCAAAAGTTACAAGTGCTCTTGTATCTGATTCAGATTCCCTACCTGACTAAAATCAGTTTTATGTAAATAATAAAACAAACATTGTTACTCTTTTATGTATTTTGCTACAAATATGCAAATAAGATGGAAAAATCTGCAAGGAACTAGACAAAGCACTAGTGTCATGTGGTAGAGAAGGAAGCTAATTATTAAAAATTCATTAATAAACAAAGAACTTGTAGCATTGTTAAGTAGTAAAGTGCATGCCTGTTTTGAAATGTTTTAAAGGAGGAATTTTGGCAGTGATGCCTTTTCTGGACAAATCTGGGCAGTGGGGATTGAGGATGGAATTGCCTGCCTCACTCCCTTGCTGCTTTGTAAAGCAAATGACTAATAGCCTCCATTTGGATACAAAGTAGAGAAAATTTGTAAATAAGGAAAATAATATCACACATAGGAAAAGAAGAAGAGAAGAAAAAAAACAAAACAAAACAAAATATAACAGTGTCTCCCAGCAGAGTTACAAGCACTCAACATCTAAAGCCTGGGGAATAAAAGCAATGAGTACATACGCTTGTGATTCTGTGTGTGCAAGCTGTGCAGGGCATGCAGGCTTATATACCCTTGTGCTTCTATCAGTGCATGCGCATGCATGTATGTGCACACACACACACACACCTTTTCTTTTTCAGATTGCATTACTCAAGTTTCACTTTTCCTGGGAGAGCACGGTCTGGGCCACTCACTGAAAGAGGCCCAGGAGGGCTCTCTGCCTCCCCCCCCCCCCCCTGCTGAGCTCCCCTCACCCCT
Organism: Apodemus sylvaticus; assembly: GCF_947179515.1. Lineage (NCBI taxonomy): Eukaryota > Metazoa > Chordata > Mammalia > Rodentia > Muridae > Apodemus > Apodemus sylvaticus. The sequence continues at coordinate 135,031,769 of NC_067475.1, read as the reverse complement.
ATTTGCTATTCCCTCTATGGCAAGTTCCTTCCCCATAGGAAGCAGCTGCCATGCCTTTCCATCTGATTCTTTTGTGAAAATTCAAAGTGAGGCCGAATATCCTTTGGGGTACATACTGGGAGGGGGTGCTCTACACACACACACACACACACACACACACACACACACTTCCTGCTCCTTACTAGGCTTCTCACTTCATTAAATCCCTATTATAAAACTTATCTCCACAAAGCCTATTATAGTATTCTGAGAACAAACTGGACCATGAATAACTTAGTTGGAAGTGTAGATTATTTTCTACTCGAGAAAACTTAGACATGACAACAGCTTAGCAAAGAGAATGGTGATTAATCTTAAATAGATGGATTCAGGGTTCAATAAAGAGCACCTCGGCTGCTTCCTCTTCACCCTCACGACACACTCCTTTGTCTTAAGTGTGTCCTGATGATGCCATTGTTCCCCAGCACAGTGTAGATCTCACCAGGATGCTACCCTTCCAGTGGTGGATCTGTGGGACAGAGAGATCCGGTCAAGGGGCCCTTGTACTCAGATGCGGGATGAAATGATACAGATTGGATCTTACATAAATCAATTTCCCAATTAAATACAATTATTATATCCTTTTTTCCCCTCCATGGAGTCCAGGCATGATGACATAGTGGTGCATTCCCTGAATCACAGCACTCCTGAGGTGGAGGGCAGACAGATCTCTATGAGTTTAAGGCAAGTCCGGTCTATGCAGGGAGTTCTAGGACAGCCAAGTTACACAGTAGAATCCTGACTCTTTTTATGGAATGTACTATAACTTACAGAATACTTTAAGTTTCATTGTTTTACACTTATATTAAAGATGTGTTTGTGTGTGCAGATATTTGTGTGGGTGTGGGTGTGGCTGTGCACACATGGGTACGCATGCAGGTGTTTGGACAAGCCCATGCCATGGAGCATAGAGAAGTTACAGAAGAACTTGTGGGGCTGTTTACCTCTACAATGTGGATCCCAGAGATTGAATTTACATTGTGAGACATAGCAGCAATTGCCTTTCCTTACGGAGCTATCTTGCTGGCTCTGGAATGAATACCTTTTGATTCCAAGTTTTGTTTGACATCCTAAAATGACATTGGGAAAACCTCATCATGAGTCTTGCTTAACAATGGCATCAACTTAGAAGATTTTTTAAAAAAAAATTTATTGTTATTTTTAGACAGGATCTCATGTTGTCCAGGTTGGCTTTGAACTCCCTAAGGATGACCTTCGACTCCCAGTCTTCTGCATCTGCTTCTCCAGCTTTGGGACACCGGCATTTGTCACCACACCTGCTTTCTTTAGCACTAGAGGTAGAGCCAGTGCCAACCATGCACTATGAGCTGAGCCCCAGCCACCAACATGCTTTATATAATTCAAGTGGTTAACACACAGAGAGGGGATTTTTATAATCTTTGGGTTTTCGGTTCCTCACTGTCATCATTTTGATTTAAAGAGTAGCAAAGTTTTTATATCTTTTAGACTAAAAATAAAAAGTTGGAAGACATGGGCTTTCCAATAAAGAGGAAAGAAAGAAAGGAAGAAAGGGGGAGGGAGGGAGGGAGGAAGGAAGGAAGGAAGGAAGGAAGGAAGGAAAAGTGAGGAGATGAGGGGCATAGCTACATAAAGACATGGTTGGGGTACACACCTGTGAGCCCCAGCAATGAAGAGGGGGAGTTAAATAAAGAAGACCTGGGGAAGTACATTTAAAAAAAATTTAAAAAAAAAAGACTTTATCAGTAAAATTTGCCAATTATGTTTACCATTGTACCTGACTTCCTTTTTTTTCTCCCCCCCCCCCCCATTTTTTGTTTGTATTTTTGTTTTGGTTTGGTTTGGTTTTTGGTTTTTGTTTTTTTTGACTCAAGGTTCTGTGTAGACCTGACTGCCCTGGAACTCACTGCCTTGAACTCAGAGATCTGCCTGCCTTTGCCTCCCCAGGGTTGGAATTAAAGAAATGGGCCACCACCACCTGACATTGTATATGAGTAATAATTAAATATTTTGATTGATTGGCTGGTTGGTTGATTGGTTGATTGGTTGGTTGGTTGGTGGATTGGTTGATTGGTTGGTTGGTTGGTTGCTTGGTTGGTTTGGTTGCTTGGTTGCTTGGTTGGTTGGGTTGGTTGGTTAGTTGGTTGGTTGGTTGGTTGGTTGGTTGGTTGGTGGATTGGTTGATTGGGTGGTTGGTTGGTTGGTTGGTTAGATGGTTTGGTTGCTTGGTTGGTTGGGTTGGTTGGTTAGTTGGTTGGTTGGTTGGTTGGTTGGTGGATTGGTTGATTGGTTGGTTGGTTGGTTGGTTTGGTTGCTTGGTTGCTTGGGTTGGTTGGTTAGTTGGTTGGTTGGTTGGTTGGTTGGTTGCTTAGTTGCTTGGCTGTTTGGTTAAGACACACTGCTGTCACTATACATCCCTAACTGGCCTGAAACTCACTATATAGACCATGCTGGCCTTGAATTCCCAGAAATCTGCCCCTTTCTGATGTATGTGATTTTTAAAACACTCATTGAGAGCACAAGACAGTTTTGTATAATTAAATGGCTATAGGAATTTCCTTTCCTGTTCTAATCAAACCCAGCCCTTGACCATGCTACACAAACATTTCCACCTCTGTGCCCACTGATGGATTTTGTTTTGTTGTTTTCTCTTTTAGAGACAAAGTCCCAGGTAGCCCCGCTGACCTAGAACTTCCTGTGAATCAGCATCTCACTAGGCAAGCTTCCGGTGCTTCCTTCTGATCTGTCTGCCTCTGCTTCACATGCTTCTGGTTTAATTCTGTGCTGGAAATCAAACCCAGAGGTTTTTTTTTTCTTTCTTTCTTTTTTTTTTTGGGGGGGGGGGGATATGGTGGTGAGTATTAAGGGCTTAGAGCTTCAATCTTTGTAAGTGAGCACCCTACCCACTATACCATGGTCATCCTCTAATTTTTATGGACTGCTATCTCTTAATAGCTTGGCAAGGTTGAAGAAACAAAATTATTTTCTATTTTGGTTCTTCTTGGAGTTTTGGTCTTCATTTTTAAAAAAGTCTGCAGTGCCCGGCCTGATTAAAGTGCCTTTAATCAAGGACTTGGGCCATAGTAGGAACTCAGAGTCATCCTGGTCTACAGAGCAATTCTGGGACAGCCTGAGCTACATAGTGAGACCCTGCTGTCTCAATAGATAGACAGACAGACAGACAGAGATTGCAGAATGCTACGGGAGTCATAGGTTTTGTTTGCTCGTGATAATTTAGCCCTTTCTAAACATAAAAATCGAGTGACTTGGCAGCTGCGCAGTCCTTTAACCCCAGCATGCTAGAGGCAGAGGCAGGCAGATCTCTGAGTTCGAGCCTAGCCTGGTCTACAGAGTGAGTTCCAGGACAGCCAAGGTTACAGAGAAACCCTGTCTTGAAAAACAGAACAAAAAAACAGACAAAATGATGCCAATGTTTGATTCTGCTTAGTTTTATCCACTCCCCTGGGGGCCAAATAGAAACAAAATTTGTATAATCCAAGTTGGTTCCTTACTTTATACAGCCCAGCTGACCTTAGAACTCCTGATCTTTCTGCCTCCACTGACCAAGTTCTACCTTGCCTATCCTTAGGCATTTTGTTTGTTTGTCTGAGATAGAGTGTCTATCTCTAACCAAGATGACCTTGAACTCTTTGTCTTTCTGCTTTATCTCTGGCCGGTGTGAATTTTCAAAAAAAAAAAGGGGGGGGGGAACACTTGTCTGTATGAGGGGCATACATATCTCAGTGATAGAGTACTTGTCCAGCAGGTTAGAGACCCTGCTTTATTTAGTCAGGAGATACACACACACACACACACACACACACAGACGCACATGCGCACACGCACACGCACACTCAACCTTCCCTCGGTTTGAGCGAATGACTAGTCTGTAGGCCCTCCGGAAAGACCTAACTCCGGTCCTCAGCTGTTGTCGGTGGGTGTTACAAATCTTGCCAGTCTCCTTCTGATACCTTCATAATCTTCCTAAGCCAATTTTAGAAATCAAATCTGAAAAGAAAGTAATCAAATTGCTACATAGCATTTTTTGAGGTTATAATTTAATTATAACACGTTTCTCTTCCCCTTTTCTTTCTCCAAACCCTCCATATGTCTCTCTCCTCTCTCTTTCAAATTTTTTCTCACTATTTGTTGTTGCAAGTATATATGTATATACATATATATTCCTAAATCCAGCCTGCTGAGTCTGTCTGCATGTTCAGGGCTGACTGTTTGGCAGCTGGGCAATGAACTGCTGTGCAGTTCCTGGGGGAGACCACCTCTCCCGCTTCCAGCTTTCCTTGGGGGCCTGCAGCAGCTCTTTGTGTAGGGCTGAGGCCTCGTGAGCTCTTCCTCTTGCAGTTAGGCATGCTCCCTGGTGTCCTCCTTGTTCAGCTTAGCTTCGGGCAGCCATGTTGGTGAGCCTTTCCGGGTGTAGCTTCTGCTGTTACTGGGAGACGCAATCTCACAGCAAACTCCCGGATCTTCTGACTCCTACACTCTGTGCTATATAGCATTTACTCGTGAGTATATAACAGTAACAGGACTGTCTATGCTCCCTGGCTGGGAAAGTGGATCCAATCTCAGAGTTGCCCATCCAGTGTCCTGTGAGTAGCAAGGACACACACCTCAACTGCCAGCAACCATTAACTATTCAAGGTCCTCAGGTGGGGATGGGGCCCTGTGACCCACTCCTCACTGGTTGCCTTCTTTTGCTTTTTGAGACAGGGCCTCCTGCAGCGGAGACTGGCCTGGAACTTGGTATGAGGCGAAGACTAACTTAGAACTTGTTATCTTTCTGGCTCCATCGCCCAAGTGCAGGCATCTTGGGCATTCACCTCTATGCCTGGCACAAATATGCTGAAAGACAGGAGCGGAGAGGGGAAGCCTCAGGAACACACTTCAGACGCTCCAGAACTGTCCTGCGATCATCAGATTAGCCAACGGACACAAAGGTTTTGGGTGAGGTAGAATAAGACAGGAGGAAAAGGTTCTTTTCATGGCTTTTTACTCTTTTCCTTCCTTCCTTCCTTCCTTCCTTCCTTCCTTCCTTCCTTCTTTCCTTCCTTTCCTTCTTTTCCTTCCTTTCCTTCCTCCCTTCCTTCCTTTCCTTCCTTTCCTTCCTTTCTTCCTTTCTTCCTTCCTTCCTTCCTTCCTTCCTTCCTTCCTTCCTTCCTTCCTTCCTTCCTTCCTTTTTTCCCTTTGAGTTGATGTCTCCTGTAGCTCAAGCTGGTCTCTCAAATGCACTGTGTAGGGAATGATTCAAGTATCTGATCCTCCTGCCTCTGTCACTCATTCCCACTGTTCTAATTATAGGCAGGCACCAGCGCACCCAGCTCTTGCCATGGAATATTAAGTCAACAGAAACTAACTCAACAACTCATGCCTGAGATCCACTCAGATAGAAAAAACTGGATTGGAATAGATGTCAACACCAACTCAGAATAAAGTCTGAGGCTTCATTCACAAAGATGAGTTGCAGATCTTGGGAAGGACCCACAACTCCCATCCACAGCTGATTAAGTAGGAGAGGTCACTAGTGAGTTACTGGTGAGTAAGAGTAGTCCAGAAGTATGTTTAGAATCAGTGCTACTGGCTTGGCTCAGAGCTTTGTGCTTGGCTGGGCCCTAAGGGGTTTTAACTCACAGACTCCTTTCAGTCAGGAGACAACCCTTTTGAGGACTCAAGAGAGCAAGGTGTTATGTAGGCTCCATTTAAAGAACAAGAAGAAACAAAACAAGGAAAGCTCACATTTTCTATACTCAGAGATATCAACCAAGGGCTACTTAGGCCTCGGTTCAAAGCAAACCCCTTGCTTAGTCCTCAGAACCTATTTAAGGGCCAGTTGTTTGTAAAGCTTTCCTTGGTGATTACGACAGCTGTACAGCCCCAGGAATGCCCAGCACTGTAATTTCAAACTTGACTCTGACACAGACAGCAGTTCAGACATTTCAAGAAGTATACTTGAATGTTGAATATGGCCTGTGGAGAAAGACTTATCAATTTCCCAGAAGTATGTAGCTCAGAAAGATTGAGGTATGGCTTGAACCATAGATATATAGATACATAGATGCATACATAGATACATAGATAATAAATAGATAAATCAATTATATATGATAGAGGGACATAGAGTGATAGATACAGAGATATTTATACATACGTAGATAAGAGACATAGATATATAGATGGCAGACAAAATACACACATATATAGATGTCACTAGGTAGATGCTAGATATAGACTGATTAATACATGATAGATATCAGTAGGTTCACAAAAGATTGGTGAGTAAATGACTAGATAAATGAGAGGTAAACAGATACAGAGATAGGTAGGTAAAATAGTTAGTGGGGACCAGGCACAGTGGTATATGCCCTTATTTTTAGCTCTCTAGAGGCAGAGGCAAGTGGGTCTCTGTGAAATCAAGACAGGGTCTAAGCTATAGAGTGAGCAAGTAACAGGTCAGCCAGGGGGCACAGTGAGACTAGGTCTCCAATGTATATGTGTATATATATATATATATATATATATATATATATATATATATATGCCAATGAGACTGTATTACATGCATGCTCTTACTAAGACTATATTACATGCATGCTCTTACTAAGACTGTATTACATGCATGCTCTTACTAAGACTGTATTACATGCATGCTCTTGCTTTACCATATTTCAGGGAGACTGTCTAATGTGGCACAGATGATACAGGGAGACTCATTTCACCCTTTGTTGTTCTCATCACTTGGGGATTTTGTTGTTGTTGTTATTGCTGTCCAGCGATATATGGCATCTTCCCCTTTAATTGTAGCTCTGCCCCCCATCCCCCTGAAATAGAGCCTGAATGCTTTGAACGCTCAAAGTTTTGTCACAAAAGTGAAATGGGCCTGTAAAGATCTCAGTCAAAGCTGGCCTTGAACTCATGACCCTTCTGCTTCCACCTCCCAAAATATAGGGGAGGGTCCCAAATTATAGACAGGGACCACAATGCCCAGCTTTCACGTTATAGGTTGTTGTTGTTGTTGTTGTTATTATTTTAATTATTATTTTGTTTGGTTTGGTTGTTGTTTATGCGATGTATACATGGATATGCATAGAGGCCAGAAGACAACTTGGTGGAGACAGCTTTGGCTCTCTACGCTTCGTCGCTGCTGTGTAACTTCTCAGTGCGTCTGGCTTGGAGCACATTTCATTCCGTCGAGGGTCACTGGGCTGCTTCCGGTCAGAGCAGCTGGTAGTATTTTACCCTTGAATTTGAAATAAGTGATAAAGCCGGGCGGTGGTGGCGCACGTCTGTAATCCCAGCACTCTGGGAGGCAGAGGCAGGCGGATTTCCGAGTTCAAGGCCAGCCTGGTCTACAGAGTGAGTTCCAGGACAGCCTGGGCTACACGGAGAAACCCTGTCTGGGGGGTGGGGGTGGTGGAACAAATGAAATAAGTGATGTGACAAAGACAGGTGGTGAGATCATTTTATTAATAATCAGAATGAGACTCAGGAAAATCTGTAAATTCCAGGTGGCCATGCACCGGGTAGGTAACCAAACCCACAAGGCCATTAGTTAACAGAAGGCCATACTTAAAGGTTTCTGTTTGCTGTGGAATCAAACCCAGTGGTCCTCTCCTTACAATAAAATATCCTGCTTCCTAAATTAAGCAGCACACGGTCACCTGCCAAAGTCCTACTGGAGATGGAGAAGAGAGGCAGACAGGGACCGGCAAGGATATGAGGTGAGACACTGTGTTACGAGCTGATGCTGTTTGAACTAAGCATCATAAACCGTAGTGCTGAGGCGCCTGGAGGATGGCTGGCTGCCTATTCTGAGGAGGTTTGAAAGGACTTCTGCCTAGTCTTCGAGCATGTGCCAGTAATTACTCTAACGAGGCTCTGACACTGTTGACACCTGTTCAGCAGGGCTGGGGAGTCGGGGTGGGGAACCCTGAGCTGGCAGATGCTTTGGCTCAGGAGTCTGAGGCTGGTCTGCACAATGAAGTAAGACCTTGTTTCTTTGGCCGGTGGCAGAGGTTTGCATGTGATCGCCCTGGCCCACAGCCTGGTCTCCAGAGACAAAAACCTGCTGCTGCATGCTGGGAAGGCTGCCCCTCCTGTGTTCCTTCTAAAGATTGTTAGGACCTTTGTCTGTAGGACAGTGTAGCTGCTAACCCTGAAGACCTATCTGTTATATGGAAGATTCATGTTGTATATGCCCATTAGGTTTTGTCATTTTGGCACATACAGTCTAGAGTCACCTGCGAAGAGTAACAACAGTAAAGATGATGCTTCCATACAGCCAAGACTGTAGAGCATTGTCTTGATCAGTGATTGATGTGGCGGGGGCCCAGCCCCCTGTGGCACTGGTAGTCTTACGCAAATAGATCTGGGTTGTATAAACAGGCCAGGGAGTGGGATGGAGAAGTAGCGATTAGTTAAGAGCCCCAGATGCTCTTCCTGAGGTCCTGAGTTCAATTCCTGGCAACCACATGGTGGCTCATAACCGTCTATAATGGGATCTGATGCCCTCTTCTGGTGTGTCTGAAGAAAGCAGCAGTCTCCTCATGTACATAAAAGAAAATTTAAAGGGAGCGTGGGGGGGGGGGGAGGGGGGCAAGCTGTGGAGAGCAAGCCAATAAGTGGCATTCCTCCATGGCCTCTGCTTCAGCTTCTGCCTCCGGGATCTTGCCCTCAGCTGATGCCCGCTTCCCCTCATGATGGATCATAAACTGTAAGATAAAATGAGCCCTTTCCTCACTGAGCCGATTTTGATCACAGTGTTTTATCATAACAGAATAAATCGTATATGTGTGTTTGTTATTAAGCGTCTAGGGGGAAAGGCTGCAGCATCTATCATTCCTGATTAGTCATCTAATCCAAACCAGAATGTGGGCATGCTTTTACCCGTGATGGGAAGACAGCACACTTGTTAGAGGCGGAGGACCAGAGACGTCTCAGTCCGCCTCCTCTCCATCGCAAAGCAGGCCCAGCCTCATCAAAGGGAAACACACTTGACTTTGCTCACAACTACTTAACAAGAAGATGAAAAGTTCTGCTCCTTCTGTCACAAACTCTCTTGACAACCAGAGCTGGTGTGTGTGACATTGTGACATCTACTCTATACCCAGTCAGTCATCAGCCCTCACAGGTCTTCCCAGTGGGAGTGGGAAACTGTCCTTGTGGTCAGTTGGAGCTCAGGGTCAGGTGAGCCTCTGGCAGACAGGCAAGCCAGCTATTGGGGCAGGGGGGTCTTGCAGGAGACAAGCCAGTTGCTTGGGGCCACATCTGCATCTGTCATAGGCAGTTTCTTCTAAGGCCTGTGGCCGTTGTGTCTCCTGGTTTGTCAGACTGACATACAGCAGACAGGGTGGCCAAAAGTGTCACAAGCTGGAGTTTTTCTTTTCTTTTCTTTTCTTTTCTTTTCTTTTCTTTTCTTTTCTTTCTTTCTTTCTTTCTTTCTTTCCTTCCTTCCTTCCTTCCTTCCTTCCTTCCTTCCTTCCTTCTTTCTTTCTTTCTTTCTTTCTTTCTTTCTTTCTTTCTTTCTTTCTTTCTTTCTTTCTCTTTCTCTTTCTCTTTCTCTTTCTCTTTCTTTCTTTCCTTCTTTTTTGGTTTTTTGAGACAAGGTTTCTCTGTATAGCCCTGGCTGTCCTGGATCTCACTCTGAGACCAAACTGGCCTCGAACTCAGAAATCCGCCTGCCTCTACCTCCCAGAGTGCTGGATTACAGGTGTGAGTCACCACCGCCCAGCTAAGCTGGAGTTTTCTAGAGACTGTTTGGTCTGAATTATTCTGAAATTTTCTCCAACCTTCAAATGATAACAGGATGTTCAGGCGTTCGGACTCTTTGTTGCTTTCATAGGTTTTTTCCTTAAAAAAAAAAAGTCTTACTTTTATGTGTATTGCTGTTTTGCCCGAACGGATGTCTGTGTAAGACCTGCATGCCTGGTACCCATGGAAGCCAGAAGGGGGTTGTTGGAATCTCGGGAACTAGAGTTACAATGATGGAGGGTCATCTCCAGCCCTGTCTGGTTTTGTTTTGGTTATGCTGTGTTGTGTTGTAGGGTACGAGCAGGTGCTGGAAAGGTGTCTGAGTGGTTAGAACATGGACTGCTCTTGCGGAGGACTCGCATTCCCCTTCCATGGAGGCTTACAAACACCTGAAATTTAATTTAGGAACCTGATGCTCTTCTTGCTCCATGGACACCAGGAACTCATATGGGTACACATAGATACGTGCAAGCAAACATTCATATAGTATATATAGTATATATAATATATTATATGTTATATATTAAATATATTATATATTTATATAATATACATATTATATATTATATGTATATATAAATACATATTGTCATATGATAAAACTAAGAGAATAACGTGAGTCAGTAATGAAGAAGGAACTGTAGAGGCAGATTACCTTTAATGTTAAACCTTTAACATTAACAAAACCTAAAAGAGCCAGGCGGTGGTGACTCACGCCTGTAATCCCAGCACTCTAGGAGGCAGAGGCAGGCGGATTTCTGAGTTTGAGGCCAGCTTGGTCTACAGAGTGAGTTCCAGGACAGCCAGGGCTACACAGAGAAACCCTGTCTCAAAAAAACCAAATAAAAAAAAAAAACCAAACCCCTAAAAGTCCCACTTTTAAGTTTTTATTCCTTTCTTTGTTTCTTTCTTTATAAGCTAATTTCATTTTGTTATTACTTTGGTTGTGGGTGATCAACAACAAAAATAACAACAACAACAAAGCCAAAACAACAACCAGACACCCAGTTAAATTTAGAGGGCCAAGCTTGGTATGTAGGAATCGGCTGGCCAACCAAACTAGACTTTTAAACAATTTGTTTTTTACTGAGATATATTTCCACTGAAAAATGGCAATTCGTCTGAAATTCAAATTGAACTGGGTATCTGGTTTTCCATTTTTGTTGTTTTTTAGTTTTTGTTTCTTGGTTTTTTGTTTTTGTTTTTGTTTTTTTTTGTTTTTTGTTTTTTGTTTTTTGTTTTTCTAGAGAATTTCAACAATAAAAACTCATAGAAGTCTGGAGGTGAGCTGGGCGGTGGTGGCACACGCCTGTAGTCCCAGCACTCTGGGAGGCAGAGGCAGGCGGATTTCTGAGTTCGAGGCCACCCTAGTATACAGAGTGAGTTCCAGGACAGCCAGGGCTATACAGAGAAACCCTGTTTTGGGGGAAAAAAATTCTGTGACCTGCTGGAATCTTGGAGTAGGACACCACCTTTATGGTTCAGATATGTCAAACAGCAGACAGACGATACCTATTTGTCAATGTGTGTGCCCAAAACAAGGTCTGCAGCATGACCAGGAAGCCTCTCCAGATAAGGAGCCGGAGACCCTGGCACGCCAAGCTAGGTAGCTGTGAATACCAGCAGGACTGGAAGCCAGCTGAGACCTGTGCAGGCTGGAAAAACCAAAGTTCATCAAAAATCACAAATGTCTGAGGCTTGACATCTGACTCAGTCGACAGAGTTCTTGCCTAACATCCATGAGGCCCATGTTGGATCCCAGTGCTGCTCAAACCAGGCCCAAGTGGGTTACAGTACGCACCTGCAGTGCCAGCATTTGGGAGGAAGAGGCAAAAGGACCAGCAATTTCAGCCCCAGAAGCAGGAGGCCAATCGTGCCACACTAACAAACAAACAAACAAACAAACAAACAAAGAGAAATATTAAAATAGCATCACATGAAGATAACCAGGAGTTTGCCTTTTGACTGGGTCGTGTGCTGTTATTTAAAAATTAAAGCAGGTACAGGCTGGATGGTGTTTGCCCGTCTCAGGGCTGACTTGCACTGTAGAACTTTCAGGAACCCAGAGCAGCAGTAGAACTTTCCTGGCCGAATGCTCAGAGGAGCCCACCATGGCCCCAAGGGGCCGGGCTGCCCTTCCTTGCTTTGGATAAGGCTTTCGCGATAGGGTCGAATTCGGTCCTGCTCTCCCCCTGACACATCCGCCCTAGCTTTCTTTGGCCTGCAGAGCCCTGTGGGACATAAATGCTATTATATAACCGGCCCCTCCTATCGTGCTTTCACTGGCCTTTGATAGGACTTAGAAGGTGATTACATAGCTTCATTTATTTCTTTGAATACTCAAGTTTCACGGTCATTAAAGTAATCACAGACTCATCTTGGTCCCCATGTGAGGGCAAAGCGGCAGTTTCTCCTTTAACCAGGATCTCTCTCCCTCCCTCTCTCCCCCCCCCCCACACCCTTGGTCATCACCTCTCCCCTGCTCGCTAACCCCCTTCCCCCTCCACCTTCAACCCTGCCATAAAAGATTACGATAATTTAAATTTTGGCCATGAATCATGACATTTATTCAGCTGGTTTCCAACCCACGAGGAGCTGGATCGTTTGCACTGTTTAGAGCAAGCTCTGGCAAAGAGCAGCTCAGCGAGGAAAGGGTTAATCGGGTGAGTTAAAGGCTATTTTTAAATCTGGCCCCTGTCTGCCAGGCTTGAAAATCCACCCGGTACTGCAGAAATCCTAAATTGCACTGCCCTGCACCCCACTGAAAGTCTTCAGTGCGCCGTAAGACCTCCTCAGCATGGGGAAGATTGGGGGGTGAGCCACTGGAGGAGGAGCGCAGTCTCGGCCTTTGTGCTGCAGGCAAGTCACGGAGGTCCTGCGGAGAAGGCGCACAGAAACCCTCGAGGCCCGCAGGAACAGCCCCGCACAAAAGCGCGTTACATGCTTGCAAATCGCCCCACCGCTGTTATTTTATTTACTGTGGTCTGCGGGACAATTGTTTTCTCTTTGCAAAATTTTTCAGCTTCATGGGCTTTTCTCCTCCTCTGCAGCCTCGGTCACTTGTACCACGAGGCCACATAGAGATGTCCGTCGGCCCCTCCCCCGCCCCGCGCCCGCTCTCCCCTTCCCCCCCCCCCGGTGCTCCCCCCCCCCCCCCCATCTTCCTCAAGGAAGGAGAAAGATCCTGCCTGGGCAGGAGGCCACGGAAGGATGCGATCGATGAGTGCCAGGACTTTGCTTTCTCTTCCAGGGAGACAAGATTGGAGAACTGTGTGTTGGAAATAATAACTTCTATCAGTCTCATCCGTGTGGTTTGGGTCTCCGTTGTTCTGACTTTATTTGATTACTTTTGTTAGAGATGATGCCCACACTTTTCCTTGGGGACTTATTTACTAGGATGAGAAAAGGGGGGCATACAAACTTCATTTGAATCAATTTTGCATCTGTAAATGCAGTGGTATTTTTTTTTCCAATTCTAAAATTGATATATCATATCATTATGGCTAGACATATGTTATGAGTTTGACGTTTCTTTGCTTGGAAGGTTTGGAGGAAGGGAAGCTAACAAAATCAGTTCTTTTTTTTTTAAACACAAAATGGGTGGAATTCTGGGAACACATGAGGTAGAAGAGACCCAACTTCACAAAGCCATTCCCTGATCTCCTCCACAAGGATCCATGACATGTACACACACACACACACACACACAAATAGTACATAAAATTTTATAATAAAATAAAATGGAAAGAAAACATCTTCGAGTGCAAGTTCTTTTTGTTATTCTTATGTGAGGGCTTTTGCTGCAGTTTGCTGTCAAGACTCTCACAGTGGGCTGGGAAGTGGTGGTGCACGCCTTTAACCCTAACACTTGGGAGGCAGAGGCAGGTGGATTTCTGAGTTCGAGGCCAGGCCTGGTCTATAGAGTGAGTTCCAGGACAGCCAGGGCTACACAGAGAAACCCAGTCTCAAAAATAAAAATAAAATAAAAAACAAATTTAAAAAGAAAGAGAAAGGAAGGAAGGAAGAAAAGAAAGAAAGGAAAAAAAAAGAAAGAAAGGAAAGAAAGAAAAGACAGACTCACAGTGTAGCCCTAACTGGCCTGGAAAGCAGAGCTCCATCTCTCTGCCTGCCTCTTGAGTTGTATGGTTAGAGGCATGCACCAATAGACCCCCACCAGACTGTGGCTTTTATTTGGCTTGCTTGGTTACTTGTTTGAGTAAGGGTCTTGCTGTGTACTACAGCTTAGTACGCTCTTGGTATTGCAGAATAGCTTTGAATTCATGACAGTCCTCCTGCTCTGCCTGGAACTACAGGCGTGAACCCCCATCTCTTGTTTGTTTTGTGGTATGTGTGTGTGTGTGTATGTATGTGTGTGTGTGTGTGTGTGTGTGTGTGTGCTCTAGATGCTTTCCACAGCTACAGCTTCAGGACGCTAATATGTCCCATACCTTAAGTTTATACACACTCATGCACCTAGTAGGAGGAGTCCAGGAGTCTAATCTCACAGCTAGAGGGCAGAGGCCTCGTGTTATACCCTTTGATTGATAATGTTTATTTGCTCCTTGATGCCAAATAAAACAGTATAAAACTTGATTGCCTGAAACAACCGCCATTCTTTCCCTTCTCATGGTGATGTGGTTCAGAATCACCTGAGTGTCCTCTGTTGCCTGTGGGATCAGTGCAGTGGGATCAGCGGACCATGGTATCTGGAATCCACCTGTTCTGAACCTTCCAAAGCAGTTTCTCACACAATGCTCAGGGAGACGCAGTGGTTGGAGGCTATCTATAAGTCGAGCTACCTGACTGGTCAAACAGCAGACCATGCTTCCCCTCAAGAAATCTCCCTGTGGCTTTGGCATCCGGCAGCACGATTACAGGCTAGAATCCTGTTAAATTAAAGGGAAATCATATATAGCCTTCGTAGGCTCAAACCTTGAACTGGCCAAATCCCTCTCTGTCATATTCTATTGGGCAAATCAAGTTGTGAGTTCAAATCATACACAAGTGGAGGGGCCACAAAAGGTGTGAGGGGTATGTCACTTTATGATCTCAATATAAAAAAACAAAACAAAAACCCATGAGATTGTCCTAATGGGGAGCAAGGAAAGTGCTGCATTACCCTCTCCATTGCCAGCTTCTCTCTGAGAGGATATGAGAGCACAGAGTCGCAGGATTGGGACTGCCTTTGACCCGCTAGGGAGAGTCTTGCTTCGGAAATGTATGCTTTTCTTTTATTTCTCGAGGTTAAACTTACAGCCCCGATTTCCTCCCTCCAACCCCTTCTATATACCTCTTCTTGCTCTTTCAAATTGATCACCTTTTTCTCATTAATTGTTATTACGTATATACATACATATGTTTGTGTGTGTCTATACACATGTATTTGTGTACACACACATATATTTCCAAATATAACCTACTCTGTACGACCTTACTTGTATGTGTGTTTTCCAGGGCTGCTGCCCCTTTGGCGTTGGATAAGTGATTCATGTGCTTTTCCTTGGGGAAGACTATTTCTGCCGCTCCTGCTCTTGGCCTTCCCTGGGTGCCTGTAGTTCTTTGCACAGGAATGAAGCTTGTGGTCTTCCTCCCATTCACCTTGGTCTGTCCATTCCTATCATCTTATACAGCTCATATGTGATGAAAATTAGTCATGTTGTTTAGACTTAGTGGGTGACATTCCTAGGAAAGACAGCCTCACAACCGCACCGCTCCCTGACCACCCCCCACCCCAATTCTTTGGCTTTTACAATCTTTCTGCCCAGTGTTTGTGCACTATTCCCTGAGCCTTAGGTGTTGGGGGACCATTGGAGGATGTTTTATAGATGTAACCATGTAACTGGGCTCCACAGTTCTGCACTGTGATTGGCTGTGGTTTTCTGTAATGCTCTACATATGTTGCAAAGAGAAGTTTTCTTGATTAGGGATGAGGCCTACTCTTACGAAGCCAGATCCTGAAAAGGAAGATTTTGTTTGTTCCTTAAGGTTTTTGTAACCGGGTGTGCTGGTGCAGGCCTCCCTCTTAGATCATCAGTTGGGAAGTGGGTGTAGAGATCAGTTTTAAGGCAAACCTCAGCTACACAGTGAATTTGAGGTTAGCCTGAGATATATGAGTCCCTGTCTCAAAAAACAAAAACAAAAACTAAACCTAAAAGCAAAACGAAAAACAAAACAAAACCTAAAAGCAAAACAAAAAACAAAACCAAAAGCCAAGCTGATCCCAGGGAAGGAGAAGCTGCCCTTTCTCTCCAGTTTATGTGGCCAACTTCTCCAAGGCCAAATCAGAGATGTGGCCTCCTGTGGGGTCCGATGAGGATGAGCAGGTAAAACTCTTGGTACCCGAGTAGAGTGGGAGTGGGGGTGGGGGAAGTGCATGGTCTCTTCCACTTAGCTGTTTTTGTTTGTCGTTTTTAATCAGTTCCTTATGCCCACCAACAAGGCATTCAGGAGTCGATTGAACAGGTAACTCGGACCCCAGCCAAAGATCAGGAACCAGTTCTGGCCCTTGGAATGAAGACTATCTGATGAGCTTTCTTAATACGGATGGCTGGTGTGCCCAGGACAACAGACTGAGCAGAATTCGCACACTTCACGGGTGGGAGATGGAGAAACCGCAGCCTCCTTAGCTTCCCTTACCTAGAGCTCAGCTTTGGTCCTCTCTCCATGGCCTGCTCGCTCGCTGCTCTGCTGTGGCCTCTCTGAACTCCCACACAAAGAGCTCACGTCCTAAGGACCCTTCCAAAGCTGCACTTGGTGCTGGAATCTGGGAACACAAGGGAGCGCAAGCTAGCCAGCAAGCAAGGACAGCCTGCAGCTGGCCCTTTGGCAGTCACACCTAAATTGGTCCAGGCCTCTCCAGGCAGAAGTTTTTGGGATCTCTGCTCAGACACCTTTCTGGGTCTTTCCTAGCTGGGGATCCCTGGAGTAGTTGACAATGTGGAAAAGTCAACCAGAGTGTACAATGCCGGTTCTGGCTGACTGAGCCCGAGCAGAAGCTGGTAAGAGGGAGCTCGGCCTCACTTGGTTTGTGGCTGGGGCTTCTCACCTGTTCACACCAGCGGGAGGAACAGGAAGCAGAGACAGCTGGGTTCTCACACCTCATTTTGTTGTTGTTGATTTAGAGAAGGCTTCTTGCTGCTAAGCACAATAGGTTTCTATCTTATAAGCATTAATATTCCCAATTCCAAGGAAAATCCCCTGCCCTTGTAGGTTGGGCAATAAAGATACAAGGCTTCTATGAAATGCTGGAAGATGAATTTTACCTTATTGCAGCCCAACATGTCTACTCACTTGTGGTTAGGGGTTTCCTCCCATTGAAAAGAATCTTAGACATAACTCTACAGACCCGGGAGTCTTAAAGCATCCACATTGCTCTCTCTCTCTTTCTTTCTTTCTTTCTTTCTTTCTTTCTTTCTTTCTTTCTTTCTTTCTTTCTTTCTTTCTTTCTTTCTTTCTTTCTTTCTTTCTGTCTCTCTCTCTCTCTCTCTCTCTCTTTCTTTCTTTCTTTCTTTCCTTCCTTCTCTCTCTCCCTCCCTCCCTCCCTTTTCTTTCTTTCTTTCTTTCTTTCTTTCTTTCTTTCTTTCTTTCTTTCTTTCTTTCTTTCTTTCTTTCTTTCTTTCTTTTTCTTTCTTTCTTTCTTCAGATATACTTTCATGAGTCCCAGGCAGCTAAGGATGTTCCTGCCTCTACTTCCCCAAGTGCTGAACTATGAATACCATGCCTACTTTACTTGGTGCCAAGGTTGGAACCCAGGCTTTGTGACTGCTACCTAGGCACTCTACCAACTGGGTTATAGTCCTGGTCTTTGGCTTTTAATTATGATTTTTTTTTTCAGAGCAATGAACTGTCTTCCTACCCAATCCATATTTGTAGCTTCTGAGAGCCCCAGACTGAGATATGTCTCCAGTCATGAAGGACCCCCAGGAAACAGTCAGTTCAGGTTGTTTTGAGCTGTTTGGCAATTTGAGTCATACTGGGTGCTTCTCTTGGATTTTCTTTGGTCCTAGGAATGGCTGAAAATGTTGCCAGCCCCATGGTATGTGTTTGCTTGGGATATTGAAAATGCATATCAAGAATGGTATGGTCGGGGCTGGAGAGATGGCTCAGCAGTTAAGAGATGGCTGCTCTTCCAGAGGACCTAGGTTCGAATTCCAGCCCCAACATGGCAACTCACAACTATCTGTAACTCCAGTTCCAGATGTTCTGCCACCCTCACACAGACATACATGCAGGTAAAACACCAATGCACATGAAATAAAAACTAAAAACCAACCAAACAAAGGAATGGTACCGCCAAGAAACCCAGAGCTCTCCTTGGAGCACAAATCGTTTCAAAATTTCTCCCCTACTTTACAGGATGTCTCAGAGGTCATTAGGTTTAGGGAGGGGAAGGTTAAGGTGGAGGGGTGGAACAGCTGTTCTTTCAGGGCTGATTGTGATGATAAAAACGATAAAAGGTGTTTTACAACACCCTCCGGCAATCGGCAATCGGGAGACCCAGAGGGCTTTCTGGGTGGAGCCTCTTGAGCATGACCTGGGGGCGTGGCTGACTGCAGCTGCACCACAGAGGGGAAGAGGACAAGGTCGCAGCTGATTTTTGATTTTTGTTTGTTTTAAAGTTCTTCTGGCCTGCCTGGTGTAGGCTGCCATCCTCCCGCCTCACCTTTCCAGGTACGGGGGTTGTAAGTCAGGGCCGCCATGCCTGGCATGGACATTATTCTAAGTGAAATTTGCCAATTTTTAGAGAAAGGTAAAACTTTCTATTTTTCTTTAAATGTGTCATTTTAGTTTTAATCATCCTACAGGCCCCAGCATAAGGCTGGAAATAGCAGCTGTGAGATCTGAGTATCAACTGGAGAGAGGGCTCAGCAGTAAGAGCGTTGGCTGCACTTGCAGAGGCGGGTCTGGCTGCCAGAACCCACATGGAAACTCACAGCAATGGGTAACTAGGGCTCCAGGGAGCCTGATGCCACATTCCAGCCTCCTCAGGCACCAGGCGTGCCTATGGTGCATACATGTACATGCGCACAGGAAAAATGCTTATAGGCATCAAATCAAAAATAAAAGATTTTTAAAACATAAAAAAAAGAACTATCAAGTGAAAAGGTTGATGTGAGGGGCTTACATCCTAATACTAAGTCCTAAAATAACTATGGCTTCACAGGTAAGGGCACTCGATCCAAGCCCGACAACCTAGCCTGAAACTCTGGAAACCTTATGTAGAGAGAACCAGTTCCCATAAGTTGTCTTCTGACCTTTACAAGTATGCTGTAGTATGAGTGCACATGTGTGTGTGTGTGTGTGTGTGTGTGTGTGCATGTATGCGAGCGTGTGCACATATAAACACACTTATGAAATAAATAAATAGGAATACCATCATTTCATACCCAATAACAGTCTCATCACTCAGCCAATGTTCAATAGCACTAGCTAGAGGAAATTCCTCGATATTTCTTCTTTCTGGATGTTAGCTTCTAATGGACGACAGGCAATTTCATTTATTGGTAAGTGTCAGGAGTGGTTTGTGGTGGTGCGTGCCTTCAAGCCTAGCTCCTGAGAAGAAGAGGTAGGCCAGGGACTGTGAATTTGGGGACAGCCAAGGCTGCATAACGAGTCCCTGTCTCAAAAATAAAAATAATAACAGTGAAAATAATAAGAAGAAAAGTGTTAGCGGGAAAAATCCAGTCGTGGTACGGGTTTGATGGGGGGGGGGGGTTGGGAGCCCCGGGTGGGGGTGGGGGAGGTGTGGAGGGTGGGGGCAGTTCAAGGCCAGACTGGACTACTGACTGAGAAGTGGCCTCAAAAATAAACAAGATAAGGGGCTGAAGAGTCAGTCCACAGAAGGCAGGAGGTCTAGCTGCTTCAGACCAGATAGTGGCTGCGTCCTTAGGAGAATGTCCTTGAACAGGAGGAAGCCAAGTGACCACCTGAGTTCCCAGCAGTGCAACAGGAAGTTAAAGAGCCCCAGGTCTGCACAGTCTAAGAGGGAACGACACAGAGACCTGAAGTTTCTGACTGAGCCCGGCTTCCCTTTAGAGCACGGCCTACGGGGCTTCTGTGACGGTTTCCCTACCTGTGTGTGCTCCTCCTGTGAGACTCTGTAGGTGAGAAAGCTGTGGTCTTCAGGAGGGAGTTTGAGGGGACATAACCACAGTCTTGTCCTTTTGTGATGTCATTCTCGAGACGCCATAGCAGCTCGAGACTCCACAGCAGTATTTCAAGAGAAAGATCTGGACTTTAGTGCTTCCTGACTTCCTGACTAGCTACTAACTGCTGAGAGCAGACTTCCCAGAGCACAGAATCATAGCGCCCTCCCAGAAGAGCAGAACCTGCCGCAGGGACTCTG
The DNA here is from genome assembly GCF_947179515.1 of Apodemus sylvaticus. NCBI lineage: Eukaryota > Metazoa > Chordata > Mammalia > Rodentia > Muridae > Apodemus > Apodemus sylvaticus. Next base: position 135,011,647 of record NC_067475.1, on the reverse strand, counting down.
GGCAAATCGAGGTCACCTCGATTTGGGATTCTTTTTTGTTGCTGTTTGTTTGTTTTTTGGTTTTTATGAGACAGGGTTTCTCTGTGTAGCCCTGGCTGTCCTGGAACTCACTCTGTAGACCAGGCTGGCTTCAAACTCAGAAATCTGCCTGCCTCTACCTCCCAAGTGCTGGGATTAAAGGCATGTACCACCCCTACCAGGATAGATACAGCATTTCAATAAAGGAAAATAGTCTCTGTAGCTCAACTTAAGGTAGACAACGCTACCTATGGGTGTCCCTTGACCAGGTGATTGACACTATACAGCCTAAATATTAGATCTCCACCTCGGCTAGAGATTTGATTCTCTCTCTCTCCCACCCCCTCCCATTTGACTTCTTGGGTTTTTTGTTTCGGGTCTTTCTATGTAAACCAGACTGGCCTCAAACTGAGAGACCCTCCTCCTTCTGCTTCCTTAGTTTGGGGATCAAAAGCCTATGCCACCACACCCACCATCAGATTCTATTCTTTTAACTGTTTGTTCCCATTAATGGGTCTTTACTGCTAGTCTAACACCAGCATTCTGCAGATGAACCAGATTGCCAGGAGCTGAGCCCAGGGCTGTATGAAGGCAGGCAAGGACTCTGCAGAGGGCAAACATTTTTTTTTTCTTTCAGACTGGATCTTATTATCTAGTCCAGGCTGGCCTTGACCATGTGACCATCCTGTTTCATCAGCCAACCCACCCTGGGGTGATAGCCTGCCTCACCCTGCCTTAGTCCACGAATTATCTTCTAGGAAAAAAAAAAGTAGATTTAAAATATTTTCAAAGCCAAATACCTATCAGTACCCTAGAATGGTAAGCCACACTGTCAAGGTAGGCCCACAGTTCACTCTGCCCAAACTTGACAGCATCATGACACACTCTGTAACTTACAGACTTATTTTCCACGAGAAGGTCTCAAGAGAGTAAAGTGTATCCTTCCTCTTCCCATCGCCTCCCCCTGCCCCCCAAAACCCCAGAGGACACTTTTACCTGTCAATCTTTTTCATTCTGAAACTCACAGACTGTCTCAGAGGGTAAGGAAGCATTTGGGCGGCAACGGTGACAGAACAGTGTAGTGCCTTCCTGTTATCCACTGGGGAAAGAACAATGGTCTCTAGAAATGAAAAAAGCAGAGAAAGGAAAAGAAGGAAGGAAAAGAGTATAAAAAGAACCATCCCTGAGAAGCAAGGCCTTTTGTTCTGTGCACAGACTTAGTTCAGTCAGCAAGTCCGGGCCAAGTGCACTGTAACAACGCTGCTGCCATGCCTGCAGGAGAAGGGTGACAGTCTTGGGAGAAGAAGTTTAGGGAAGTTGGCATCTCCTCAATACCCTCGAAATGCTGAGGAGACTGGGATCTGCCCACCAAGCTTCTTGATGCCAGCACACACCTCTGCATCCAGGACAGGAAAGCTGGGCAATTAATTTGACCTGAGCTACATAGCGAAACCCCTTCTCAAAGTATAAAAGCCAAATAAAACCCAATCAGACAAAACAGAAACCAGTGTGGTGGCCCTACCTAGCAACAGCTTCAGCCCCCGAGTTCCTGGGTTTGACTTTAATGTGTGACTGTCATTTTTCCTGTGATGGGGAATCTGAGAGCAGGGCACATACATCCACTTAAGAGCTGCCAATTTTGGAAGGCTGTAAAATATAGAATTAGGAAAGTGGAATCTGCTAACCGAGGGGGTGGCGGTAGCCTTTCAGAAGAGGGTCAGCCGGGTCCAACCGCCTTTCCTATCTTGAGTTCACAGTCTTCCACACGTGTGTGGTTCCCTTCCCAAGAGAAGCCTGAGTGTTCTGGAGAGAAAGGAAAAGAAAATCAAAGCTGTCAGAAACAGCCCTGCCAATATTGATCTCTTAGCGCTGCAAAGGAAGGTTCTACCTGTAAGAATTTAAATGGAGAAGAAGGAAATTCACGGTGGAGTTATGTGCAGGACAGAGGGAGAAATTATCACACATGTCGAGCCGAGCATGGTGACACATGCCCGAAATTCCAGCACTCCGAGAAGGGGAGACTAGAGGATTAGCAACTCAAAGCCAGCCTTGGAAGACTGAGGCAGGAGGATCAGTAGTACAAAGCCAGCTTGGTGACAGACTGCGTTCTAGGCCAACCTGGACCATATGAATCCCTGTCTCAAACTAACCAAGCAACAAACAAACAAAACCCCCAAAGCCTACCACCAAAATGCTCTATTACTCAACTGCCAAGCAAGGGGTGCTCTCCTCAATTAGCCCCAACAGAGCCTGGTGTCTTCTAGTCCTTAGCTTTCGGCCAGCTGGAGTACCAGATGTGAGTTCCTACCCATGGGGTGTCTGCCAGGAAGTGTTCATGACATTCATGAACCCCAAAAGATCACCAAGGATCCGTCTCTGATATAATAGCATTAGGATCTCTTCATTACAGGCTCGGGCTTGGGCTGTTCTTCAAACTGGAACCCTCAGCAGGACAAGTTCTTATAGGAAAACAGAAGAAAGTGAGAGTGAGGGTGAGGGAGGCGGTATCCATCTGGCAAGGATCTAACAGAGTGACCATAGCTGATGGGTGGGTGCTCTGAAGCAAGACCATAAACAATCACGAATAATCTGAAAGTACTTCTGAAACAGTCAGACTCATCTCTGATTAGCTGTCGTTAGGGAGCAGCTAGGGAGTCCCTCTGGCCAAGGACGAGCCATGAGGTCCTTCCTGGTGCCTGGTGAGGCTCGAGTGCTGAGGCAGGTCAAGTTCTCAAGCTCTTTCACTGTTCTTTAAGATAGAGGCCGGTCCCAAGATGGAGTAGGTTTGGCCTCTCCGGAATAGCACCGATTCCGATCTGAAAGTGGTTGGTTACCCCCATAACAAACTTGCCTTCTAAAGGACTAAGTCTCTATCTTAAACTGTCTCTGCTGTAAGCTGTGGTCAGAGAAGCTTTTCAAGTGTGACTGCAGACCAGGGAACTGGTCTAAGTGCTAAGCGTACGCGGTTCTTGAAGGCTCAAGGCTCATCCATAAACAGGACATCTATCTCATGCCCTCCACGGCTCAGAGAGCATCATGGGAGAAAGAGCAGAAGGATGGGCCCATCAACATCTATAGGTAACTACTGGTTACTGAGGACGAGAAATACTTTCTTCACTGTTGTAACTACAGATAAGGTGCCTATGTCTCAATAAATAATCTCCCACTCATGATCGTATATTCTACCAAATTAAACACAGTGGGTCAGCCTGGCAGTGGTGGTACGTGCCTTTAATCCCAGCACTTGGGAGGCAGAAGCAGGCAGATTTCTGAGTTTGAGGCCAGCCTGGTCTACAGAGTTCCAGGACAGCCAGGGTTATACAGAGAAACCCTGTCTCGATAAACAAAAACAAACAAACAAACAAACAAAAAGCAAAACAAAAAAAGAAAGAAAGAAACAAACAAACTCATTGGGTCAAACACACACACACACACAAACAGCATGAAGGGGGGAGAAGAAATGGGACTAACTCTTTCTCTCTTGTGCTTTTTGGGGACAGGGTCTTCCTATGTAGCCCCCCTGACTCACTGTAACTTGCTATGCAGCTCATGGTTTCCCTAAGCGTGAAGTCATCCTCCTGTCTCTGTTTCCTTGGCCCTAGTAAATCTTTCTAAAGGGAAATTAATAGAAAAGCATTTTGACTTGAAGTTTGAGAACTTTGAAACTTTTCTAATTTTATATTAGAATCCAGTAGTTCGACTAGATGTGGTGCTAGTTAGTTTTATGGAGACTTGATACAAGCTGGAGTTACCTACGGGGGGGGGGGGGGACTTTAACTGAAAAATGCCCCCGTAAATTCCTGTTTCTAAATTAGAGATTGATGGAAAAGGACCCAGCACATTGTGGATGGCGCCATCCCTGTGCTGGTGGGTCCTGGGTTCTTTCTATTAGAAACCTGGCTGAGGGGTTGGAGAGATGGCTCAGTGGTTAAGAGCACTGACTGCTCTTCCGAAGGTCCTGAGTTCAAATCCCAGCAACCACATGGTGGCTCACAACCATCCGTAAAAGGATCTGACACCCTCTTCTGGAGTGTCTGAAGACAGCTACAGCATACTTACACAAATAAATAAATAAATACATCTTTAAAAAAAAAATAAAAAAAGAACCCTGGCTGAGCAAGCCACGAGGAGCAAGCCAGTAAGCAGCACCCTCCATGGCCTCTGCACCCCCTCCTGCCTCCAGGTCCCTGCCCTGCTTGAGTTCCTGCCCTCACTGCCTTTGATGCTGAACTATGAGGGAAATAGCCTCCCTTTTCTCCCCCAGGTTGCTTTTGGTCATGGTGTCTTATTACAGCAAGAGAACTCTGAGGTATACACACCCTTAATCAGGAGGTAGGGGCAGGAGAACTCCAAGAGTTATTTGGTGAGACTGAGGTTAGCCTGGACTACATAAGACCCCGTTTGTCAAAACTCAAAATGGAACTGAAGGAATAAACAAAACAAACAAACAAAAAAAAAATAGAAAATCCAGGGCAGGTGTTTATTACGTTCTAGCTCCCATACATTTAGAAAACTTGTAAATTTATATAAAGCTTCAGTATCTGGTCTAAAGGGCGACTCAGTATGGCAAAGATACTTGTCGTCAGGCCTGATGACTTATATTTGAGTCCTGGATCCCACATGGTGGAAGAACCAACTTTCACAAGTTGTCCTTTGACCTCCACAGGTGGTCCCATACAAACTAACAAAACCCTAGTTATGGACTGCAGAGATGGAACAGCCATTGTCCGTTGAGAGCCCTTCCATGGCTGCTCACAACGGTCTGTAACTGCAGTGTCCAGGGAAGTTGGTGCAGGAAAACACGCATACACAGAAAATAAATGGCTCTTTAAAAAATAAAAATAAGGGCGGGTAAGACGGCTCAGCATTTAAGAGCACCAGCTGCTGCTCTTCTGGAGGTCGGGAGTTCAAATCCCAGCAACCTCATGGTGGCTCACAACCATCTATAATGAGAAACAAATAGAGAACCTATGGGCTGGGGCAAATGGGGCACGAGCCAGTGGGGCCTGGAGCAAGAGGGAGAAAGGGAGGAGAGAAAAATAAATAAATAAAAACAAAGTTTTAGCTGGTCTTGTCTTGCCTGTGTTTCCTTGCTTAATTGCCAGTGCCATAAGACAAAGGGTCTCTGCACCCATTTTCAAGGGGGGAAAAGTGAGACCTGTTTAATAAATACCCAATCACTGGTTGATATGGAATGAAGAAATCACCTGCAGTTCACAGACCCTTCCCTACGGAATCTGCTTTGATCCTTTGGACAAGCAAATCATTCTTTTCTTCTCATTTTTCAAATCAGAGGGACCTTATTGCCCTCGGTTAAAGAGAATCTAGTGTCTTAAAATATTAATGGTTCACGCACACAGAGAGAAGTGTTTTCCAAATCAACTATCCTTTCAGGGGCGTGCGGGGAACGGGATCCTAAAAAGCCCAACATGCCTGCTTCCTATGCCACAGTCCTTGCTAAGAGTCAGAAGCCAAGAGAGAAAACAAAAGACAAAAATGAGTTTGGTTCTCAGTCTGCCTTGGCGGCCTCTCGTCTCCCAGCCTTTCAAGACTACACACCCGCACCTAAATGGTGGCTCAATGCTATGAGCAGAAAATCCAGAAACAAAACTAATTAAAAGTGTTCAGCTGTCTTCTTCCTCTCCTTCGGTGTCTCTTCCTGAATACAAGCAGACACAGATTCTGGCCCCCAGATTTCTCTCCGCAGAGTACACTTTACCTTTTGGATAGGACTTTAAAGTCTTTAAACAGCTTGAGACTTACAGTTTGCCACGGGAACATGAAGCCAATTCCTGTTTCTAGTTTTTGAACAGGGAGCTGGAGTGTAAGAACCCCTTGCAGGAAGTCGCAGGCGGTGGGAAAGGGGGAACAAGGTCATTTTCAACCACGCACATCGAGGTTGAACCTTTAAAGCCAATTCTAAATTTAATTGAAAGCCAAGGGCAGAGAAGCCAAGATCGGAGCGGTGTGGTGATTTATTCTGAAGCCTGTAAGAAGTCGTGCGGCTGGATGTGGATGAACCGGGGCTTTAATAAAATGGCCCCGGGGAAAGCCGCGGGGAGAGGCACAAGAATGGGAACTGGGCTAGATGAAGGGTCCCCAGGCCTGAAAGGGATCCAGGGTCTGTGCGAGCACTGTTTGCCCAAACTCGGCTGTTTTTCTACTAAGGATGGATGCACTTAAAGTGATTACATCAAAGAGAAAACCCCAGATCACATGAATGAAGCCAGACTCAGTACACAGTGCATTTTGCATGAAATCCTCAAGTGTCCAAATTGCAGAAAAGGCTGGAACAGAGGGTGACCAAGACTTGTCTGATAGCGTTTCTGAGATTTAGCTGAAGAGAAATGATTTTTTATTAAGGATCTGCAGGGCTCAACAGCTGTCCTCCCACAAATGTCTACAAGTGTATTCCCTTCAAATGATATTGGGCCATTTCTACCCAAAATCCTTAATGAGTCCTTGGAACTAAATTTCCTCATTGGCAGTTGGCTCGGGAACAATCTTTCCAAGTTTAAAGGGGGAAAAATACAGAAAGATACCAACAACCGTATGTGAGAAAGAATAGGATTGACCTATGACCTCTTGGGTTCTAGGTTTCGGAGCAGGCCAGAGGCCTGCTAACCCTACTGTGGTGGGCTATGTGATCTGCTCCTGCTCTCCGACACTGGCAGGCTTTTCCTGTTTTATCTTATTTTAGCCTTATTTTACATTTTCTTTTGTGAAAGGGCCTTGCTGTGAAGCCCTGACTGGCCTGGAACTCACTATACAGACCAGGCTGGCCTCAAACCTGTGGTGATCCCTAGCCTCTGCCTCCTCACCACTGGGATTTCATATCTGCTGGGCCATGCTGTCTCTCTCTCTCTCTCTCTCTCTCTCTCTCTCTCTCTCTCTCTTTCTCTTAGATCAGTTTCTCGTGGTATCCAATCCCATAACTCCAGCCCCAAGAGGAACTGACCCCTCAGGCTTCTGAGGGCACGAGGGTTCACATGAGGCCGCCTCAGACCCTCCCCTCCCATGCACATAATTTAACATAATAAAAATCAACTTTTTGCTGGGTGGTGGTGGCGCACGTCTGTAATCCCAGCACTCTGGGAGGCAGAGGTAGGAGGATTTCTGAATTCGAGGCCAGCCTGGTCTACAGAGTGAGTTCCAGGACAGCCAGGGCTATACAGAGAAACCCTGTCTCGGAAAAAAAAAACAAATCCAAAAAATCAACTTTTTGTCGTCCCTCCACCCCACTCCACCCCCACCCCAGATAAGGTTTGAGCTCTGGAAAGTTTGCCCCAAGCAATCAACCTTGCTGAAGACTGTGCTTCTCAAACACTGGATGTGGTAGTAAAGGTCCTCTCTTTCCTTTCTCTTTTTTCTAATTGTGTGTTATACAGAAGTAAGTACTCTTTTTATTGTTCCTGAGAATTATTTATTTATTTTATGTATATGAGTACACTGTAGTTGTCTTCTGACACACCAGAAGAGGGCATCAGATCCCATTACAGATGGTTATGAGGCACCACGAGGTTGCTGGGAATTGAACTCAGGACTTCAGGAAGAACAGCCAGTGATTTAAACCACTGAGCCATCCCTCCAGCACCTGTTTCATTGTTTTTGTTCCTGTTTTGTGTTTTGTTTGCTTGCTTTGAGGCTTTTTTGGATTTGTTTTGTTTGAGACTGGCTCTGTAAGAGCCCAGAATGACCTCGAACCCCTTCTGGGAAAAACAAGCATGCCTTGTTGTGTCCTTTAAAAAAAAAACAAAAACAAAAAAAACTTCGCTGGGCGGTGGTGGCGCACACCTGTAATCCCAGCACTTGGGAGGCAGAGGCAGGTGGATTTCTGAGTTCGAGGCCAGCCTGGTTTACAGAGTGAGTTCCAGGATAGCCAGGGCTACACAGAGAAACCCTGTCTCGAACCCCCCCCCCCCCCAAAAAAAAAAAACCTTCCTAGGAAGCTGGAGAGATGTCTTAGTAGGTAAGAGTGCTTGCTATGCAAACATGAGGACCTGAGTTTGGGTCCCCATCCCCATGTAAAAACTTGGGAGGAGTCTCACGTGCTTGCTTGTAACCCTGGTGCTAGAGGAGAGGAGAATGTTGGAGACCGACCGGATGATTGCTGAGGCTTGCTGCTGCCAGTCTCCTTCCTGGTTCAGGGGGACACCTGGTCCCAAGGCAAAGAGCAGCAGAGCAGGACCCCCAGCTCATTCGAATGGGTGTATATGCGTGTATATGGGTGTATATGCACACACACACACACACACACACACGCGAGTGCCCCCTCACACACAGACACACACACACACACACACACACACACACACATAGACACACACCGACACACGCACGCACGCTTGCGCTCTCGCACACACACGTGCACACACATGCTCTCTCACAGATGCACATGCAGACACACGATCTTTATAGGAAAGCTGGGCGTGGTGATAGATACATCCTGCCATCTCAGCACTTAGGTGGTTAGGATAATCAAGAATCATTCTTAGGGCCAGGCAGTGGTGGTGCACACCTTTAATCCCAGCACTTGAGAGGCAGAGGCAGGCAGATTTCTGAGTTCGAGGCCAGCCTGGTCTACAATATGAGTTCCAGGACAGCCAGGGCTACACAGAGAAACCCTGTCTTGAAAAAAACCAAGAAAAAAAAAAATCATTCTTAGCTATGTGGTAAAGTCAAGGCCAATATAGGCTACATGAGACCCTGCCCAAGACGGAAACTCTCAGTCAGTGAGAGTGCTGAATGGGTAAAGGCACTTACTAAACAAGCCTGGTGACCTGAGTTCAATGCCTGGGACCCACCTACAGGTGGGAGCAGAGAACTGATCTCCACAATTGCCCCATATATCACACCTGTGCCCACATAGATCACATGCATAACACACAACGATGATAGTGAAAAAACTATATATAGGAATGATTGCCAGCCATGAAATCTTTCTGCAATCACTGCGTACATGCTTCATGATGCTAGGACCTGGGTGGTGCAGAGAATTCTGTTTCGGGAGCAGGGGAAGGTGCCTGTGGCCAGTGGCTCCCTCAGGCGAAGGTTTAGATGACCCACCGGAGGAGTCCAATAGCTACGTAACTATAGATGGATGGAATACATTGTTGGCAGCATATGGTTAAGTCTAAATGACAATAACAGAAACCCAAGTCTAAAATGTATTTATAAATAGGGTGAGACTTCCTCCTTCTCCTCCTCTTCCTCCTCCTCCTCCTCCTCCTCCTCCTCCTCTGACACTTTCCCAGGCTTCTAAGACTTGGTGTCTTATCTGACAAGAAGTATCCCTAAAGGTTTGAAGGATTTCCCTCATGGTAAAGTTGCTTCTGTTGTAGCTGATGGTGTTTTCAGTTTGCTACTCTTAGCCTGTCAGGGTTGCAGCAGGCAAACACAGGGAGAGATCTTGGAGTCAAGTGTTGGAAGTGTCTCAGAAGCCTGAACAAGTCTCTCAGGCCCAGCAAGACTGCCTTCTGTGAGAGGAAGATGCTAAGGTCTACCTTGGAGAGTGGCTGAAAACCCAGGTGTGATTGTACAGTTCTGAGCGCAGCACCAGACAGTTATGCCCACTGTTCACTGTTAGGACTGAATCAGCTGGGGGAGGTGGTGGTGGTGGTGGTGGTGGTGGTTTTGTTTTTGGTTTTTTTGAGGTTTTTGTTTTTCTGCTTTTTTTTTTTTTTGAGACAGGATCTCTTGTTGTCTGGAATGGGGGCTCAAATGGCCAAGAATAATGTTGAGTTTCTGATCCTCCTGCCTTATTTTTCTGGTGCTGGATATCACCCAGATGTACCATCGTTTTTTTAGGCCTTTAAAAAAATGTGTATATAGCTAGGCAGTGGTGGTGCACGCCTGTTATCCCAGCACTTTGGGAGGCAAATTTCTAAGTTTGAGGCCAGCCTGGTCTACAGAGTGAGTTCCAGGACAGCCAGAGCTATACAGAGAAACCCTGTCTCAAAAAAAACAAAACAAAACAAAACAAAAAACCCCCACAAATCCAAAAAATAAAAAATAAAAAAAACCAAACCCCTGTATATTATTATTACTTTCTATCTCTGTGTGTAGGTATATAGCTGTTGGTGCACGTATGTTGTGGCATTTTTAGGATGGTCTCTCTTTTACCATGGTTTCTGGAGACTGAGTTCAGTCCTCTGACTGAGGCAGCAAATGCTTATGTTGTCCCTGAGCCAGCACCCGAGCTCCACACCCACCCTTAGTGCTAAGGGTCTGAGCGAGGGCTTTGTGCATGTGAGGGAAACACTCTACCAACCGAGATATACCACCCGGCCCTGCATCAACTTGAGAGTCTAATGTTTTTCCTCCATACCTCAGCTTGAGTTATATATTATGTAAACTACAAAGAGGTCAGGTATGTGGGGGGAGAGTTGTCTCAGCCGCTGTAGAGTCTGAAGTGGGAGGGACACAAAAAGTTATCCTGGGCAACAGGGAGAGAACGTGTCTTAGACCAAGGACACCGCTCAGAGGCTCCGGCCACATCTTGGCTGCAGCTTGAGGAAGTTTCTAGCACTGTTCTCTGAGCAAGGTCACTCTAGATGCATCATCTATCTGCTGAGAGTTTGTGTTTGCTGATGTTCTACATTTAAAGATGCTCAATAAACGCCTCCTCCATAAACTTCAGTTTTACAGCAAAGTGATTCTTTAGAGCTCTGGGTCCATAGAAAGGGCTGTAGAGAACTGAGCTGAGCACTGAGGAATGCGCATGCTCAGGGTCACACGGCAGCTGGCTCTTCCGATTTATTCAAAAAGCCTTTTTGGAGACTGCAGACCAAAGACTGGGTTCCCTAGCAGGAAAGAGTCTGGGGGGGGGGGGTGACTCTCCGGTTGAGGGTGAGGAAACTTGTGGGAGGTTGTAGACTTGCGTGAGAGTTCCAGAGCTCTCTAAGGATCAACTGTGTGATGGACAAATGGCCGATCCTCACAGAGTTCAATGAGAATATGAACTGGAGGGCCTGGGGGTGGAACCCAGAACTCCCCGGTGATTGTTGCTGAAATTACAGAGAAAAAGTGAAGTCCAGACACAAACAGTTCAGATTCACCTTGAGACACAGGAGATCATCTGAGCAGGAGAGAGGAGAGCAGAGGAGAGGAGAGAGGAGGGGAGGGAAGGAGAGGGGAAGATAGAAAAGAGGGGGAGGGAAAGCCATCCACAGAGGAGGACGAAAGTGCAAGGGACTCATGGTTTCTCTTGTGGTGGTTTGGATGTTGAGAAATGGCATCCTGTAGGCCCAGCTGGCCTCGAATTCTCTGTACATTCAGAGTTGGTCTTGAACTCAGATCCTCCTGCATCTACTTCCTTATTGTTTGGAGTATAAGTTTAGACAACCATGCCTGGTTTTGACCTATGATCTTAGGCAATGTCTTTCCCTAAGTAAGAGAGGGAAAGGGGACATGGAAAGGTGGTCCTGCTCTGGAGTATAAAAGGCTTTGTGCACCAGAAACCACCTGTCTTGGGGTCTTGGTTATTTATTTATTGACACTCTGATAGGTCCATGGCCTTCCTCCGGCTTGATGCCTATCCAGCATTCTGTGTCTCTTTTCTAGTTTCTTTCTTTCGTTTCTTTCATCTTTCTTCTTTCTTTCTTTCTTTCTTTCTTTCTTTCTTTCTTTCTTCTTTCTTTCTTCTTTCTTTCTTTTCATTTATTTGCTTGTTTGGTTTGGTTTTTCAAGACAGGATTTTTCAGTGAAGTCCTGGATGTCCTGGAACTTCATCTTTAGGCCATGCTGGGCTTAAACTCACAGAGATCCCCCTACCTCTCTGTCTCTAGAGTGCTTTGATTTCTTTATATATGATGATGGGCTGAGGATGTGGCTTAGTGGGTAGAGTTTACGAAGCCCTAGATTCGATCCCAACACTGCATTGATTAGTGTGGCAAACGCTCAGAATTTTAGCACCAGGGAAGTAGAGACAGTTCAAGATTGTCTTCCACTACAGAGTAAGTTTAGGGGAAACCTGGGCTATTTGAGGCCCTGTCTCAAAATAGCATAAGGACTGCAAAGACGGCTCCGTGTGGTGGTGGTGGTGGCTGGGGGAGACTTGCTGTGTACAGCTAATAATCTGAGTTTGATCCCTGAAATGTGCGACAGAGGGAAAAGAATCAACTGGAGAGTTGTCCTCTGGTCCTCAGATGACTGCAGCGACATTTGTGAGCCCCAACTTATACATATACACAATAACAAATAAGTAAATAAATAGATATTCAAAAGCACAGACAAGCCTGGCAATGGGGATGCATACCTCTGACCCCAGCACCTGAGAGACAGAGGCAGATGGGTCTGTGTGAGTCCAAGGTCTTCCTAGGCTATGTAGTGAGTTCCAGGATAGCCAGAGCTACATAATAGAGAGACATTGCCAAAAAGAAAGAAAGAAAGAAAGAAAGAAAGAAAGAAAGAAAGAAAGAAAGAAAGAAAGAAAGAAAGAAAGAAAGAAAGGAAGGAAGGAAGGAAGGAAGGAAGGAAGGAAGGAAGGAAGAAGAAAGAAAGAAAGAAAGAAAGAAAGAAACAAAGAAAGAAAGAAAGAAAGAGAAAGAAAGAAAGAAAGAAAAAAGAAAGAAAAGACAGACAAGGTAATGTTGGGGACCTGGGGCTTTGAGGCAGTATTGATTTGGATCTGAGAGACAAGGGAACTTAGAGAAGGGAGTGGGCAGGACCCTAGGGCCCTGCTATTCTTATCTCTGCCCTTAGCTCTGCCCAAAGCAATGACCTCTCATCACAGGGTCTGAGGATTGTGTCCAGTTCTCACACACACATAAAACACAAGCAGAATGGCTCCAGCTTAGGGACTTGGGATTAGTCATCTGTCCCAGGTCACCCTCTCACCTCAGTCACGCTATAGGAAATAAGTCCTTTCATCTAATCACAGAAGGGACTCAGACAAATATGTTAGCTGGAAAAAAAAAAGAAAGAAAGAAAGAAAGAAAATCTAGCATTGTAAGTATGAGAGAAGTTCTGTTGAAATCACCAGCTCCAAATCCCCACTGATCCCTAATAGTACATTGCTGTTCTAGCGGGTTCTGGTCACGAGTGGGTATTGCACTGTATGCTCACTTCAGAGCGGGGGTGGGGGGGGTGGGGGGTGGGGGGGTGGGGGGTGTCACGTACCATACCACCCAGCTTCTGAGCTAGAACCTCATTCTTTTCTGCCTAGTATTTTGTTAGATGGTAGGGAAAATTTTGAAAAATATTCCTGTGTTTTAAGTTTGTGTGTTTTTTTAAAGATTTATTTATTATTATCTGTGAGTGCACTGTAGCTGTCTTCAGACACTCCAGAAGAGCAGTATCAAATCTTGTTATGGATGGTTGTGAGCAACCATGTAGTTGCTAGGATTTGAACTCATGACCTTCGGAAGAGCAGTCAGTGCTCTTAACCACTGAGCCATCTCTCCAGCCCCAAGTGTGTGGTTTTAATTTATGGAAATACTTTTCATATATATTTTTGAAGCTTTCCTAATCATAGAAATCATCTAAACCCTCCAGTCCCACCCCCAAGATGGCTTCCTCCATAGGACTGTAAGGGAGCAGGACAACTATTTTTGAAAAATATTTTTATTTATCTTTTTAATGTGTATAAATGTCGTGCCTACATGTAAGTATGTCTGCTGTGTGAATGTCTGCACCCACAGAGGTCAGAAGTGGGCTTCAGATCCCTGGAAATGGAACTGTGGATGGCTGAGACCACCGTGTAAGTGCTTGGAATTGAACCCAGGTTCTCTGCTAGAGCAAGTGTTCTTAACAGCAGAGCCAACTCCAGCCCCAGGAAAGCAGTTTGTTTGTTTGCTTTTATTTTTATTGATTCTTTGTGAATTTCACATCATGCACCCCAATTCCACATATCTCTCTGTCCCCTAGTACCTGCCCTCCATCTTTGCAATCTCCCTCAGAAAAGGGAAAACAAAAATCTAGTTGTGGAAGCTGTAGTGTGTCCCAGTGTGTCCCACTACATACCCTTCTGTCCACGCCTCTTTACTTGCAAATGTTCATTGCAACAAGTCGTTAGTCAGGTTTAAGGCCTCTGCCACTCTATACTGGATCCTCACGGGCCTCCTCTCAGCTCTCCTGTTGTTGCTCTGGGTCACGGGGATCCTGCAGTTTTGGATCTGTAGGACCGGCCCCTTCATGTGCCCCACCAGCTCATAGATGGGCTAGAGGTTGGGGTGGGCTGACTCAAAGGCCTGGATCTGTGGATTGAGACCTTTTGAAGGTCACCTATCAGATATCCTGCATAACAGATATTTGCATTAAGATTCATAACAGTGACAAAATTACAGTTATGAAGTAGCAACAAGATAATTTTATGGTTGGGGTCACCACCACATGAGGAACTGTTTTAAAGGGTCCCAGGATTAGGAAAGTTGAGGACCTCTAACAAAGAAGGACAGGAAGAGACTAGGGACAAGAAACAGCCCCCAAGGACACACCTGCTTTCTCTCATTAGGACCCACCTGTGGAGGGTTGGCCTAGTGCACTGTGTATTCAGACACTGAGTTTTATGCCCAGACATCTGTTTACAGTCCAGCCATTGCCACGGTCAAGCATCTCCTGACTCAACGTTGTATAAAAATTGTTTTCCTGGGTCTCTGACTGATTAATAAAGAGCTGATCAACCCATGGCTGAGCAGGAGAGGACAGAGACAGGACATCATCGGAACCCAATGAGGGAGTTCCAAAGAGGCCAGAGAGGGAGAGAGAAGTGGGAGAGGGAGAAGTTGTGCAAAGACCAGGTGGAGGGACCAGGAAGAGTCACCATGAGGACACACGTGGTGGAGCAGAGTCAGGGCAAGGCTCAGATTGAAGATAAAGGACCATGTAACTAGGAAATAGGCAGCCTTAGAGGGTTAGAATTCCTCAGAGCCTGCTCAGCTTTGTGCTTGCTGATTATTAATAAATATAAGGTCTGTGTCATTTACTCAAGAGCTCAAATGGGCTAGAACAGACATAGATCTCCCTGCAGTTATTTGGGAGCAAAAGGGGTATGGAACTGTACCCCCAAATACTATTACACCCCATCTCCTCCTGTCCATCCCTTCCAGCAATACCATAGCAATGTGAATCTTGTCAATAGAATAGTCTTACCTCAGGTGAGTAGGCTATGTGGTGTGAAATAGATGTTTGTTCACAGGTTCCCAGGAAAATTCATAGAATAGCTTGTCACAAAAGGCAAATAAATAAATAAATAAATAAATAAATAAATAAATAAATAAATAAGTAAATAAAAGGGAAGAAAGAGGGAACATAAAAGCCCAATCTTTTATTATATCCTAATGTCAGAACTCAATCTCCTCCCTAAATCTCCACCCCAGCTCCCCCACCTCCACACAGGGTTTCTCTGTGTAGCCCTGGCTATTCTGGGACTCACTCTGCAGCCAGGCTGGCCTTGAATACAGATCCTCCAGCCTCTACCTCTGAGAGTGCTAGAATTAAAGGCATGCAGCCCTACACCCAGCCTGAACATTCCTCCTCCTCCCCCTCCTTCCCCTTCTCTTCCCCCTCCCCCCCCTCCTGCTCCCCCTCCTCCCCTCCTCCTCCTATAGCTTTTTATTGGTTCTTTCAGTTTCACATCATGCACCCCAGTACACCCGTCTTCCAGTCCCTTCATATCTCATCATGGCAGCTGTAGTGTGTCACCCACCCTGTCCACACATCTTGACTTGTGATAGGTGTTACTTCCTGAAGGACACCAGGCCACTTGATCAGTGTGACAACGCTCCTGCAGCCTTGCCTCTGAGAAGCCTCACTGCAGCCTGCTGACTGCTGGATTGATTGTGCGCCGTTCCTCCTTCTGGGAAGAACTGTAAAATTACCTCTAGATTCCTAATATTTACAACTGTATTTTATTTATGTAAATATTGCAATGCCTGGGTGCATGTCTACACACATACATCAAATTCTAAACATAAGAAAAAAATTTCAAGTATGTTCATGTTCTTAGCATGTCTTCTGTGGCTCATTTTAATCCGTAGTCCCAGATCTTCAGACTCTTTCTTACAGGGAATATGCTTGAACCTCTGCGCCCAGTACACTTCCACTGGGCTGTATATTTCTCTAGGCAGGCGTTCCTCTGAATCCCTTATAGAGAATGCTCAGGCTCACGATGCCTGTTTGAAAAGTATTTGTTAAACAAGTGAATAAATAGTCACGCATAGCTTTGGAGTGTTTTTTAAAAATATTCTTTCTTTCTGATCTGACACAGGGTCTCATGTAATCTGAGTAGGCCCCTACCTCTCCATGTAGCCAAGGCTGGCCTTTAATACTTGATTCTGCCTCTACTCCCTGAATACTGAGATTTGCCACTATACACAGTGCACTTCTGTGTTGGGGATCAAAATCCGAGAGCCTTCTACACACCAGGGAGTCTACCAACCCGAGTCACATCACCAGTCCTCTAGCTGTAATAGTTTATCGATAGTATTGATTTTGTTGTTGTTAAACAGCTGTGTTTCATCCCACCTGCGTCTATCAATTTATTTGCTTTAGTTACTATAAGAAGGTAGGATGTACTCTGGGTGAGACCCTCTGCCTAACCTTTCTCTTAATGGTTTTTTTTTTTTTTAAAGAATTTTTCCTCTTGCTGGAAAATGTGCCTCTCATTTCTAGCTCCAGGCTGAAGGACAGTGTGTGGGAAGACCTATCCATCTAGGCGCGTGGGTGTTTGGAGGGGTGTCTCTGCGCAGCACTGAGTCCTCTCTTAGATTCAGCACAGTGCTGTTCTTAGCTATGCCTGGTCAGCCCACATCACCTACACTCTCCAAAGAACAAACCGTCAGAGTTTTGCAGGGATGGGCAGGGTAGCTACCAAGCTTTATAGGCAGGAGAAGGGAACCAAGAATCCCCTTGAGATACAAGATAGCTTAACCATGTCATAAGAAAATTTAAAAAGGCAAAATCAGACACAGGTGCATACCTATAATCACAGCACTTTGTGCAGGCTAGCCTGGGCTGTATTAGGCTAGCCTGGGCTATGCAAGATCCTATCTCAAGAAACAACAAACAGGCTGGAAAGATGTTCCAGCAGTGGCTAGTACTTGATCTTCTAGTAGAGGTTTGGTTCCCAGTCCCCACTTGGCGCCTCGAAACTGTCTGTAATTCCAGCCTCAGGAAATCTGACACCCTCTCCAGGCCTTTGAGGGTACTGCATGCATTTAATACGGACATGCAGGTAAAAACACCATACACATAAAATAAAAAAAAGGCAAAACTTACATAATAAAAAGGAAACAGCAACTATCCAATCAAACAAAAAGTAGTACTGTGAGGCAAACCACACCCAAGATACCAGCTCAGAAAGGCTGATGAGGGATCACCGGGTTTTATGAGGTTTCAGGCACAATGGTCAAGGACTTTACCAACTGAGATTCATGTCCAGTCCAAATTCTGCGTCTCAGGTTTCTTCCCTTTAAGCAAATTTGACTACAGTTATTTAGTTGGAAATGTTCACACACACACACGCTCACACTCCACAGAGCATTATGGAAGGGAAAGAACAAATTTTCAGGACTCAGAACTCAGTTCTTCAACCATGTGGGTCTCCGGTTGAACTCAGCTGTCAGGTTTGGCTGGCAGCAAGTCCCTTCATCTTCAGAGAATCTCATTGACCCCTTACTCTGCTTTCTTTGGTTTTGTTTGTTTGGTTTTGTTTGTTTTAACCACTATTGTCTTAGTCAGGGTTTGTATTCCTGCACAAAACATGACCAAGAAGCAAGTTGGAGAGGAAAGGGTTTGCTGTTTGTTCGGCTTACACTTCCACATTGCTGTCCATCACTGAAGGAAGTCAGGACAGGAACTCAGGCAGGGCAGGAATCTGGAGGCAGGAGCTGATACAGAGGCCATGGAGGGATGCTGCTTACTGGCTTGCTTCCCATGGTTGCTCAGCCTGCTTTCTTATAGAAGCCAGGCCCACCAGCCCAGGAATTACCCACAATGGGCTGAGCCCTCCCCCTTTGATCAGTAGTTGAGAAAATGCCTTACAGCTGGATCTCATGGAGGCATTTCCTCAAGGGAGCCTCCTTTCTCCTCGAAAACTCCAGCTTGTGTCACATTGACACACAGCCAGTACAACTAAGTTACAGACATTTTTAAAAAATGACTTTTAAGACAGATATGTTCACATAGCTCAATATTTAGGAGGTAGAGGCAGGAGAATTAGGAGTCCTCCTTGGCTACAGAGCTACAGTAGCCTATTTCCAAAACCACAAATACAAGTACGCATACATGCACAAACAAATATCTGAACTCCACAGAACACAAGCAGAGTGACCTCAGAGCTCCACTTTCTCTCCCTCCGTATCTAAAAGAGAAGACCCAGGGTCCTAGGAGTTAGAGTACCAGTGGGTCACAGTGATGGCCGGGAACAGTGTCTCACTGTCAGCACAATTAGCCCTTAAAGCAGTCAGGATATTTCATGACTCAACACTTGGGGGACTGAGGCAGGAGGATTGAGATTTGAGACCCTGGGGCTATACATAGTGAGACCCTGTCACAAAGATGTTTTACAAAGAGTGAGAGAAAAACGGTATTTGCTTAGTTCCAGTCTGGTGTTCTAAAATAGAGGCACCAAGGCTCCACATCTGCTGTCCTGGAGCCTGTTATGAGGGTGGCACACAAGTCTTCATGGAGAGACGGACGGCCTAAGATGACAGACAGCTAGCTGAGCACAAGGCTGAGGACAAAGGACTGCAGAAGCTAGGGAAGCTGCAGGCAGTGGGAGAGGGGAGATTATCCCTGGAAGGAGAAATGAAAGATGCTAAAAACTCAGCCAAGTTGTGTTCCATTTCATTTTAATCGCAAGTGGTGCGAGCCTATTAAGTCCGGCTCTTGCTTTGTTTTGTTTTGTTTTGTTTTGGTTTGGTTTTGGTTTTTTTGAGACAGGGTTTCTCTGTATAGCCCTGGCTGTCCTGGAACTCATTCTGTAGACCAGGCTGGCCTCGAACTCAGAAATCTGCCTGCCTCTTCCTCCCAAGTGCTGGGATTACAGGCGTGTGCCACCATCGCCCGACTCTATTTCATTTTATTTATTATATTTTCCTAGACAGTCTCATGTAGTCCAAGCTGGCTTTGAGCCCCTGATCTTCCACCCTCCTCCTTCCAAGAATAGAGGGGCACAGCATCATGGCCAGTTTCAGATAAGTTCTGCTCGTGCATCAAGAATCAGAAATGGAGAAAGCACGTGAATAGTAATATTCTCAGCTCCTTAGGAGAAACTGTAGGATCAGGAGATGCTGTGTCCACGCTGCCCTTCGGAATGACACCACACTAGAGTGCCACTCACTAGGCATAGCTTCTACTTGTGACTGGTGGAGGAAGACCCCAGTCCACCGGACTTGTACAAAGGGTCCCTGGAATGGCTCCGCTGTGAATTCTAAGGCGCCCATTGCCCTGTAAATAACCTCTTACTCAAGTTCCCGTATGAACCCTAATTTCTCCACCCCCCCAAAAGGTTGAACGGGGACTAAATGGAAAGAGGAAGAGAGCCAATGAGGGTGGGAGGGGAATAGGATGGGGTGGGTGAATATGACCAAAATACACTACATACATGTGTGATTAAAAAAAACCTCTGACTCTGGCTTACAGTCAATAATAAAAGTAACTGGAAGCCAGGTGTTCAAGGTCAAGTGACCCCACCTGTGACGTGGGCACTCTGGAACAGGAAGCCAAGGTTCAAGGTCGTCTTCGGCTACACAGCACACTGAAGCCAGCCTGAGCTACATGAGACACTACCTCAATCAACTGATCAATCAATCAATTAATCAATCAACAGAGGCTAGCCTGAGCTACAGGAGACCCTATCTCATTAGATAGATAGATAGATAGATAGATAGATAGATAGATAGATAGATAGATAGATAGATAGATAGATGATAGAGTGAGCTGGCAAGATGTTTTCTATATCTTTTCAAAGTAAAATTTTACTGATCTTATTGTAAACTGAAGAATATATTTAAAAAAAATAGAGAAACCAAGTTCTAACACTCTGGAGGTGGAGGCAGGTCTGGAGTTGAAGGTCAGCCCGGGCTACTGTTTACCATAATTTATGTACTGTTCATGTGCAAGCCTCACAGGCTTTTTGAACAATAGTGCTTGTTCTCGCAGCTCGTTGAAGCTGTTGAGTCTCGAGCCACGGAGACCTGCTGTACTCTGCCGCCTGAAGCACTTTTCCCCTGAAGGTTCTGGCTGGTGAGTAGCTGGTGTGCGGCAGCTCTGGAGGGCTGGTTCTTAATACAGCACCATGAAAACGCAGGATTCAAGCCTTGTCCAGGCTAAAGATAGTAAGATTTAAATGGAAAGTGTGGGGAGGGCAAGGGGAAAAAAAAGACAGAAAGACGGGGAGGGAAGGAGGGGGTGTCGGCATGCGCCTTCACTCTGTTCCTCCAACTTGTGTAATGTTTCATCATGTTTCTTCCTTTTGAGTATCAGCTTAGCCAGGGCCAGTGAGAAGGCTCAGGAGTGTAAGGTGCTTGCTGGCAAACATGATGACCTGGCTTTGATTCCCCGGCCCCATGTGGTGGAAACCGAGAACCTAGTCTTCCCGAATATTTGCTTACAGAATATGTCGTTTTCTAGGCTGAACTCTTCTGGATAACTGGCTTCTAGAAAACTCTCAGCATGCACCGCAACTTGTTCCTGCAACAACTAAAACAAGCCTTCATAGAGGTATTTGAAGAATAATTGCTTAAAAAAAACCAAACAAACAAACAAAAAAGCAAAAACAATCCCCCAACTTTCTAACCTCCATTAGTACTTTAGCTGGAGACTTCGAATGTTCTAGTTCCCCAGAGGAAGTGACAGTGAACTGCAGTTGGTGTCTTCACATAGGGATCCATTGTGACAGTCCCCGTGGCCCACACAAATGAATCATTGATTAAAACCATGAGCTGCAAGGACTTCCTGAACTTATTTTTTTTCTCTTTTAATCATTTTTATGTCTGGGAGCTAAAGTTACTTGCTGTGCAATTTAAAACTAAAAATATACGAGCTACAGACTTTGCGTCGCAGTTTCTCCTCCCGAGAGATCATGTGTGGGCGGGCGCAGTTCGCATGTCTGGATGGATCACCGGGTTGTTTGCTACTTGAAGAGGACGTCTTAAGTCAGAACGTCTTTACGTCAAAAAACTTGGCAGTCACTGGATGATGAGAGAGCTGAGGTGGCCCTGATGATTCATGGTAAGCACTTGGGAGGCTGAGACAGGAGGATTGCCATAAATTCAAGGCCAGTCTGTCTTACACAGAGAGATGCTGTCTCAAACAAACAGACAAAACTAAAAAACGAAGAAGGAAGGGGAGGAGGAGGGAAGGGGAAGAGGAGGACGAACGGTAAGAGGAGGAGGACGGAGAAGACTTTGTAGCACAAAGAGCGGATAGGTTGGAGGGACAAGACTAGGAACTTGTCTGTCTTCATCATAGATAAGTGGAGGCTACACTGGCCTATGAGAACCTGTCTCAAACAAAGCTAAGCAGAACAGCAGCAACTATAAAACTCTGCCTTCTCCCGAGAGAGACAGAGAGAGAGAGAGACACACACACAGACACAGACAGACATACATACACACACAGACAGTGAGACAGAGAGAGAGACAGAGAGACAGAGACACACAGACACAGACAGACATACACACACACAGAGACAGTGAGACAGAGAGAGAGACAGAGAGACAGAGACACACTGAGACAGAGAGAGAGACAGACAGAGACAGAGAGACAGAGAGAGGGAGAGAAAACTTATGGAACTAACAAGACATTGAGTTGCCTTTACCTGTAATAATGATTTTAAAATATGTTCGTTGAAACAAAAAATAATATGGTTGCAGCTGTGCGTCTATCAGAGTGACTGACAGATTAGAATTCGCTGTGAAAATAGATTATTTTCCCTCCAAGAGAGTAAAGTTTTGGTTTTGGAAGTCAATCAGAAAACTAACAATTTGGACAGATGAGGAATCAACTTCTCTCTCTGAAACAGTGTATTTCTAATGATTTTTTTATGGACACTATAATAAGGATCTGGAAACAAAAGCAGGTATGGGTGGGTTTTTAGCGAGGAGACTGAAAAGAAATAATGGCATGAAATAAAGAGGGTTTCTTTCTTTCCTTTTTTTTTTTTTAGACTGACAAGCTTCTCACTTCTTTTATGTTATGTGAAATAAAATTGATAAATGAAAAAAAAATCTGTTCATAGTTTATTTCTTCCAAACTGGCTGTATTTCTGTGGCTAAGACTTAGTCATAGAACTATGCATGTGTCTTTTTTTCCCCTATGTTGTAGCAAGATACCATGCTTTATATACACATTTCCCAAACACCCAATGCTTGTAATGTGTGTAGTTATAATGCTAAGTTTAAGCCTGAAGATGTGATGACTGTAATTACAGACTTTAATTAGAGGTGGCAGGGAGGCAATCTGGAGATAGGAGGCCTACAGAGTAAGTCCTAACCCAGCCAGGGATGCAGGGCTACACCCTGTCTCGGAAAACCATAAACCGAGACAGGAAACATTAAGTGACATCTCTAGCGTGTGTTCTAGGAATTGAACTCAGGGCCTTATGCCGGGAGGGCAATCTGCAGTGAGCTATAACCCCACCCTCTAAAATTAGGTCTTAATTTAAATGATAAAGTCAATGTCTTCTGTTTTGCCGACATTGATACTATAGGTGATTGTATGAACTCCAGAGCTGTAATAAGATACTGTGGGCAAGAGAACTTATAGAAGAAAGTTTGGGGCTTATGATTCTAGAGGGTTGGAGTCCATGATGGCAGAGCAGAGGTTATCCGGTGGCAGGTGCCTGAGCAGTCAAGAGCTTACAAAGCAGGAGGCAGAGAGCATGCTGGGAATGGGAGGATTCTTTTGAAACCTCAAAGCCTGCCCACAGTGACATCTCCCCTCAAATATGACCACACCTCCTAATCCTTTCCAAAAAGTTCCACCAACTGTGGCTCAATCACAGACATGAGTCTGTGGGGCTGTTCTCACTCCAAGGTGCATTAATTTTGCATTATCGAAGTTGGCTGCAAGGGCCTCACATAGGCAAGGCAAAGAGCTTTGCCTCTGGTTACATCACTCAACCTGTTACCACTTAAGGAAGCCGAGCCTCGGGGCACAGACCTGTAATTCTACCTTCTTGGGAGGCTGAGGTAGGAGGATCACAGGTTCAAGCCTAATCTCAGGTTCAGAATGAGTTCGAGGTCAGTTACCAGGAAACTGTCTCAAAATAAAAGACCAAAAGAGGGCTGGGAACGCAGCTCAGGAGCTGGGTAGTGCTGCTGTGGGCTCGCGCTCCAGTGTTCACATCAGATCAATAGGCCTTTGCGTTCCTGGGGTCTCTTCTCCAGAAATCCCTCCCCACTGTTTGGGGGGTGACCAACTCCAGGCACGGCTTCTGTTGTAGGGGTAGGGGTCTCGTACGCATGTGCGTGTTTTCACTTCTGTTCCCCAGGCATTCCCCCAGTTCCTGATAATAGACGCGCGCAGTTACTTTTAGTGATATTAGTAAATACGTGAAAGTTGTAAGGAAAGCATTCTCAGAAGACAGAGATGCGACTGAGCCATAGAGTCGAAGTCGGCTGAGGTCTGGTTCGCAATCAACAGATTGTATCTAGCTTTCCCACAGTATACGCGGAAGTAGACACCAGGGACCTGTACAATTAGTTCTGGAAACAGCTTGCTTTAACTCAGCCTCTGCCTTTCATCTCAGCTGAAGAGTCTCCCTGGACCCATAATAGACAAGAATATAAAAGCATCATTCTTTCTCATCCCATCCTGTTTACTCTGCAAGCCCAGCATCCGCCTAAGCACCAGCCCACTTGTCCTCTATATCAAGGGTTAGGAGATGTTGGCTTGACCAGCATGGCCCCTTCTTCCACTTCTCCTCCGGAAGACCTCAGCCCAGCAGCCAGAATTCACCAGTGAAAGGCTCTATCTATCCTGGATCTCCTGGGGAGGCGACACCCGCACTTCAGTGCATCAGATCCAAAGCGCTTCGAATGTTCTCAAGCCATCAGGAAGCTCACTTAGAATTCAGTCCTCATCTGGGGAGAGTCAGAGGCACATTGAGGGAGTAGTTCTATCTACCATGACTGGACGGACACAGGGCCAGATTTGGCATCTCGGGAAAGGCGGTGAAACAGACCCACCCTGGAGCCTCTCCGTGAATCAACGCACTGTATTCCACCAAGAAGAACTTCTCCCTTCAGCTCTAATTCCTGCCCCGAGGATCCATCTGTACTTTGAGGGTATGCACACAGGACAGATAACTCACTGTGGCTCAGGACCTCTTGCTCAGCCCTGAATGAATGACCCTTTCATAAACGGTGGGGTCCTGCAGACTTATCGACTCATCAGACCTTAGCTGGGGGAGGAACCCTAATAGCAGAGAGATGGATGCAGATACAAAACCTTTTATCCTCTCCTCTCTTCTCTTTGATTCCCTTCCTCCCATCTCCATTCCCTTTCCTTTCTTACTTCTTTCCTTCCTTCCTTTCCTTCTTCTGTCCTTCCTTCCTTTCCTTCTTCCTTCCTTCCTCCCTCCCTTCCTTTCTTTCTTCCTTCTTTCCATTTTCTTTCTTCTTCCTCCCTCCCTCCCTCCCTTCTTTCTTTCTTTCTTTCTTTCTTTCTTTCTTTCTTTCTTTCTTTCTTTCTTTCTTTCTTTCTTTCTTATGGCGACGAAATGTTTTTTTGTTTTGTTCTGAGATGGGACCTCATTCTGCAGCCCATGTTGGCCTCAAATGCATGATCCTCCTATTCCGACCCCCCAAGTTCTGGCAGGACAGGAGTGAGCCACCATATCACCCATTTGTGGTGATAGCATTTAATACTTAAGTGTCATATCTTAACCCAAAATGCAATATTACTCTTCCTAGTGTCTCATGATTATCTTTGTTTGTTTGTTTGTTTGTTTGTTTGTTTGTTTCTTTGTTTCTTTCTTTCTTTTTGATTTTTTAGATTTGGTTTTTTCGAGACAGGGTTTCTCTGTGTAGCCCTGGCTGTCCTGGAACTCACTCTGTAGACCAGGCTGGCCTCGAACTCAGAAATCTGCCTGCCTCTGCCTCCCAGAGTGCTGGATTACTGGCGTGCACCACCCCCGCCCGGCTATGATTATCTTTCTAATAGACTATAATTTTAACTAAGGGGCCTCAGAGAGATGACTTGATGCTTAAGAGTACTTGCTGCTCTTCCAGAGGACTTGAGTTTCATTCCAGCATCCACCAGGCAGTTTACAACTGAATCCCAGCCTCAAGAGAGCTGATAATCTCTTATGTCCTCCTTAGAGACCTGCACTTATGCATATGTATCCACACACAGGCAGGCACACACACACATATATATGTATGTATGTTTATACATGTATATATATATGTATATATATATACATGTATATACACACATACATTATATATATAATTTAAAAAATAATAAAATATTTTTTAAAAATATCAATTGGTTGATAGGAATAAAGGTCAGTAGTTGAGTATTTGCTTTGTGCACACTCAAGGAATCTTGAATTTTGCGCCAACACTGGGGAAGCCTTTTCAGAGTATGTTAGGGGTTTGAGTGTGATATGGGGAGATTACATTAACTCTTTCAGTAGAGCCAAAGTCCTAAGGAACTCATGACTGAATCGTGTGAAGGATGCATCTTCTTGCTGCCTACATCGAGGACTGTCTTGACTGAAAAGAAAAGACAAGAAAGATGCATATCATACTAAGTGAGGTAACCCAGACTCAAAAGGTGAATCATGGTATGCACTCACTAATAAGTGGATATTAACCTAGAAAACTGGAATACCCAAAACATAATCCACACATCAAATGAGGTACAAGAAGAAAGGAGGAGTGGCCCTTGGTTCTGGAAAGACTCAGTGAAACAGTATTCAGCAAAACCAGAACGGGGAAGTGGGAAGGGGTGGGTGGGAGGACAGGGGAAGAGAAGGGGGCTTGCGGGACTTTCGGGGAGTGGGGGGGCTAGAAAAGGGGAAATCATTTGAAATGTAAATAAATTATATCGAATAATAAAAAAAATGGCAATTAAAAAAAAAAAAAAAAAGAAAGATGCTGGGATTGAGGGTGCATGATTACTCTCCCAGCACTTGGGTGGCAGAGGCAGGTGGATTGCTATGAGTTCAAGGGCAGCCTGGGCCACAAAGATCAAACCCTGTCTCAAGGAAGAAGGAGGACAAGGGGACACTGTGGCAGCTGCCACCGATGTGTTGGCTCAGGCCTCTAAGCCTACCACTTGGGAAGTATAGGCAGGAGGGTCAGGAGTTCAAGGCTACCCCAGCCTTTGTGTGACCCAAACCAAAGAAGCAAAGCAAAGAGCAGGAGCATGATTGCATAGGCACTTATGAGGCTGAGGGATGAATAACACAGGTTTGAGACCAGCCTGGGGCACATAGAAAGTTCCAGGCCAGCCAAGACAACATAAGGAGGCCCTGCTCAAACAAACAAACAAACAAACAAACAAACAAACAAACCCTCATTGCTCTCAGTGGTTTGTTGAATAAGGAAACTTATCCCAATGTAAAGGATGTATCCAGAGCATTTTCTATATTCCCCTCCCCTCTCCTGTCTTATCCCTTTTCCTGTTTGCCCCCTTTGTTCCCAGTGATGTGGCTTCAATTTTTCATGTTATATACATACACATGATTTTATGTATGTACACACACACACACACACACACAATCCTATATCTGTGTAAAATTTAGGAACCAGAGCCCTCAATAAAATCCTCGGTGAACATGTACTGTGGACACATTGTGACGCAGACATGTTGGTGACACCAATGCCTCAGCTCCATTGGGAATGGAAAAGCCTTAGCTAGGAGATGCTCAAGAGGTTGTGCCAGAGTTTTCTTAGCACTGAGTATGACTTAGTGACCAGTGTGTGCAAAGACTAGCAACTACAGGTCTTCATCTTCTCAGATATTTACAGCCCAAGACTGCTCAACTGCAAAGACCTACTATGGAGACTATACAGACCCTGTGCTGTACCTAATAAGCAGCTGAGGTTCCAGGTTGCTGTTGGTAGTAGGTGCCCTTTGTTTTCATCATACCCTCCCCACCCCTACTCAGGCTTCTAGGATCCAAGTCATGTGGGTCTTGGTGAACTGCATATGCAAACTATGACCGTTTCAGAAAGAGATACTCTCTTAATGTGGTTCCAAAAGAAAAATTTTTTTTTCGAGACACATTTCATGTAATTAGGCTGGCCTCTCAGTGAGGATGACTGAACTAGTGATCTTCCTGTTGTTCTCCCAACAACAGCAAGGCCAACTACACACACACACACACACACACACACACACACACATTGAGGATATGGTGGCAGAAGCCTAGCCTTTGAGAGGCTGAGACAGTAGCATTACACATTGGAGACCAACTTAAGCTACTTGGTGACTTTCAGACCTGTTTGGGCCACATTGGGAGAATTAGGTCTTTTATGAATGGTTTATTTGTTTGTTTACTTTTACTTTTAAATATATTTTATTGTGTTTATGCCACATGTGTCCCTGTGCTTACTGAGAGCAGAAGAGTTTGCTGAATTCCCTGGAGATGGAATTACAGGTGCTTGTGAGCAGTTAGATGTGGGTGCTAGGAATACAGCTTGAGTCTTCCAGAGTAGCAGTAAGTGCTCTTAGCCATCAAACCATTGTCTTAGGGTTTCCATTGCTGGGAAGAGACACCGTGACCAAGGCAATTTCTTTTCTTTTCTTTTCTTTTCTTTTTTTTTTTTTTTTTGAGACAGGGCTTCTCTGTATAGCCCTGGCTGTCCTGGAACTCACTCTGTAGACCAAGCTGGCCTCAAACAGCAATGTTTATAATGGACATTTAATTGGGGCTGGTTTTCCGTTTCAGAGGGCAGTCCATTATCATCAGGGCAGTGTCTGGGCAGACGTGAAACTAGAGGAGCTGAGAGGTCTCCATCTTGATCTGTAGGCAGCCAGGAAGAATGCCACAGCCCTCTGCTGTGGGGGAGCTTCAACATAGGACCTCAAAGCCGACTCCACAGTGACTCACTTCCTCCATCAAGGTCAAGCCTACTTCAACAAAACCACGCCTTCTAATAGTGCCACTTCCCATGGGCCAAGCACATTCAAACCACAACTGTCTGTCTATCATCTATCTATCTATCTATCTATCTATCTATCTATCTATCTATCTATCTATCTATCTATCTATCATCTATCTATCTATCTATCTATCATCTATCTATCTATCTATCTATCTATCTATCATCTATCTATCTATCTATCTATCGATCTATCTATCTGTTATTTAGTTGAAATGGAATATCATGCAGTCAGCTCAGGCTAACATTAAGATTTTCTATGTCAATGAGGTTTTCTTGAATATCTGATCCTCTGTGTCTACTTGCGAAGTATTAAGATTACCAGAGTATACCACTATACTTGGCTGAGACTCTGTCTCAAAAAAAAAAGCAAACAAACAAAACACCACCAAAAACAACCACAACAGCATCAACAAAACCAAAATAACTAATAAATACAAAGAAGGGCTGAGAGCAGAACTTAGTGGTAGAGTGCTCACAGTTATGTGCAGGTTCCTAGATGCAATCCCTAGTGTTGTAATGAAGGGATCAATTAACTACAGAATAAAAATGAAAATGAAGCTAAGTATCTGGACTCAATGTTATCCATCAGTATGATTGGCAGTCACCACACCAATCAACTGATTGACTCACTTTTGAAACTCTTCCTTATTTCATGTATCTTTTAGAGACTATTTTTTTCCTGTAATATTTTTGTCTATACAAGTTATATAGATCCAGCCAGGTGTGGGGAGTACACCTGTAATCCTAACACTCAGGAAGCAGTAGCAGGAGGGAGGCTGTCTTGGTTTACATGGCAACATCCAAACCAGCAAGGCCTGTATCGCAGAAGACCAGGAGAAGATGGCCCAGGAGCCAGCTTGCTTTCTACAGATGCTTGGCAGTAGAACGGGGCAGCTGACCCGAAGGTGAAGGTGTGAGAATGCCCTACTCTTTCTGTCCCACACTTTCCGAACTGATGGGTTCTGGGAAGGCAGGAGGCAGAACAGCTCTAACATGTATACATTGATTTCCATACCACATGTCATCGCATCCTACCCAAAGTCTCTATTGAAGACTGGGAAAATAGCTCGTGTTTTATAGATTCGGGGTTCAGAGTTTCTGGGGTCTGCTTCTTCTTCAAGTCCCCACACAAAGGCTGGCTTCCAGCGTGTGGCAACCTCTGTAGCCTCTGCAGATCCCTCTCTTATAGTCAGCAGCTATCACCCTTCAGCCCTCATTCATGAAGTCCAATTAGGAGACAAGAAATGTCAGGAGTAGATCTGCGAGTGGGAGCGAACAGAGCCCCGCACATTGTGACTTCTCGCGAAGGGCCATGTGTTTCTTCAGGGCTTGCTTTCAGTCCCATTGTCAGATGATTACATGGTCTTTTATAATTTCTCATCGACAGAATGGAGCTATTTGCTTGCGGATTTATTTGAAAGCACAGGCTTATGCAAAAGAAAAACAGAATCACGGTGAGGTAGAATGATATTTCAGGGTAGCTTTTCTCAGCTTGCCTCTTTTTTTTTTTAATTTTTTTTAACACACTAAGAGAACATAATTTGTAATATCGGCTCTTCAGAGATTTGAAACAAGTAGATATGCCAGTAATTCAGGCTTAACGCTATATATGAGTTTGTTATTCATATAATTATACTTATCAACGCTGTAATTCATTTTTATATAAAAAAGGAGCGCTCTTACATGCGTTTTGTTTTCAGGGCATACACAGTCCATGACTTCATTTTGACAATATTCCTTTTAATAGTGTGAGGCAAAAAAGTGTGGTTTATAGAGCACCTTCACATACCTAAGGCCTCAATTTCTTGTAATGTCCC
Organism: Apodemus sylvaticus; assembly: GCF_947179515.1. Lineage (NCBI taxonomy): Eukaryota > Metazoa > Chordata > Mammalia > Rodentia > Muridae > Apodemus > Apodemus sylvaticus. Next base: position 134,981,745 of record NC_067475.1, on the reverse strand, counting down.
TGAATCTGAATGAGGTTAAATGTCCCTCTTCCCACCTTGCCGATCCATCCCTAATCCTGTGTGTACCCTCCTCCTCTGGCCTTCAGCCTTTCATTTGACCATTTTTAGACTCAGCTCAAGGTCCCCTCATTACTGAAGCCTTCCCCAAGCAAAGGAAGTGACCTCATCACTACAGCATAAAACAATTAACCAGCCAGTGAGAGGGCCCAGCAGACTCAGCAGGTGGCTCACACAAGTCTGACAAACTGAGTTGAATACTTGAGATCCGACATTTAAGCAGCCAGGTGTCCTGCTGTGGTGGTAGTGGTGGCGCCTGTTCCTAGGCTGAGGTGGAAGGAGGAGAGGAAGTGCCTGGAAACTGGAGGACAGGGTGACAGCTAGCCCAGAGTAGCTAAAGTAACAGAAACAGCAAAGCAGAAAGAGAAAGCCATAGATTCAAAGGTGTCCCCTTACCTGCACACAGGCCTGCTCACATTCACACACAGTATATACAGTTTCATGGAAAACGGAAATGCTAGTCCTTTTTGAAAGATGCCCACAGCACATTCATGTAATATTGTTACAAGATTCTGCTAGCCTTGTTAAGTCTCAAATGAAAGGTTTTTTTGTTTTGTTTTGTTATGTTTTGAAAAAGTATCTTGCAGCCCAGTACTGGGGAGGAAGAGGCAGGTGAATCTCTGAGTTGGAGGCCAGCCTGGTCTACAGAGCAAGTTCCAGGACAGCCAGGGCTACCCAGGAGAAACCCTGTCTGGAAAAACAAAAGCAAAACCAAAAACAAACAAGTGAACAAACAAACTCAGAATGTATAGAAGTCCCAGATGGCTAACAAAGTATCACACAGGACTGGTTGCTTTGGGTTTTACTCGGGTCTTGCCTGGAACTGCATATGTAACCCAGAATGCGGACTTTCTCAGTCTCCAGAGTGCATGGATTACAGGTATGTGCCTACACCTAGCCTGTACGGTCATGCCAGGTCAGCTCTAGCTACAGGTTTTGTTTTGTTTTTTTTTTTAAAGATGAAAGTGTCCTGACCACAGCCTGCAGCACTCAAGATCCATTTGGCTAGTCTGGCTAATTAACTTACCCTTTCGTTCATTCATATGTATTTTTATAAGTTTCCTGAAGTCCGGCCAGACCTTGAACTTTCCGTATATCTGAGGCTGGCCTGGTGCTACTGGTCCTTTTGCTCTGACTCTTGTGTGCTGGGATAAAGGACATATGTCACCATGCTTACACTGTTTTACTGTAATACATGAGAAGTAGTTGCACATTATAAAAAAGAAAAAGAAGTTAGGTGTGACTGCACATACCTTTAACCTCAGTGCCTGGGCAGCAGAGGCAGGCAGATCGCTATGAGTTGAAGGCCAGCCTGGTTTATGTAACAACCCCCTCTCCACATCCCCCTCCCAGGCCCTGCATGCCACGTCCTCAAACGAAAGAAAAAAAAAAGGCAGAAACCTAATGGACAATTTTCACTAAGATGTGTCTTGACCTATTGGATAGAATTCATTTACCAGTAAGGATGTGTGGGGGATGTGGGGATGTGGAGATAAACCTGGTGGAGAAGTGAGAGACGGAGAGGAGCCACAGGTTCCAATGACTCCTTGAAGAGCCCAGATCACAGTGTGATCTGAGGTGGCTCTCTGCATTCCAAGGAGACAACACAAAGGATCCGAGGCCGGGGGCGGGGGAGGGGGAAAGGGAGGTGATAAAGTGGGGAGGCTGCTTCCTCTCTCTTCAGGGAAAAGTCAACAGGGGATTGGACCCTCCCCTCCTGAACAGGCCCCTGGGCAGGTGAGTCAGACTCAGCTAAACAACCCCTATTGCACCTCTATTTGCCCTTGAATGTATAAACATACCCTAATTGGCTAAAATGCTATATATAAGCTCATGTAATAAACAATAAAATTAGATCACATTCTGATGCTGGTCTCCAGGGTCTGAATCCCCAGCATTGTGGACTCCATCTCACTTACACCCACCACTTCCTGGTTCCTGTTCCCACAAGGATGGACCTCATTCTTCTGCTGGAGTAAGCTCCTGGCCTCCTCCTTGCTGATGCTGTGTTTGGTTCGAGGCAGCTCTTTCTATCTCTTGTCCTCAGTGGTGAATACCGGCCTTCAGCAGCACACAGAAGTCCAGGACATAGGCCCCAGCACTTGGGTTGCATTTGATGCCCAGACCAATGTATTCGTTCCTGGATTCCAAACCCAAAGTTTGCAGCGCCTGAGCATGGTTCTTTCCTTATCCACACTCCTGCACTTCTGCCTCTGCACATGGACTGTGAGATGAATAGCTATTGTCATTTCCCATGATGCCAAAGGACCTGACATTTATAATCCAGCACTTGAGAGCTGAGGGGGGAGAATCCTGGGTTCAAGGACAACCCAAGCAGTGAAACTAGACAGGTCTCTAAAAATAAAACAAAATGAAACAAACAAATAAAAAAATCACAACAACAAAAACCTGCTTTTATCTAGTAATTGCGGCTCTAGCCTGTAATCACAACCCCAGGGAAGTAGAGGCTGGAGGCCTCTACTGAATTCAAGGTCACCCTTAGCTACCTAGGCAGTTGCAGGATAGCCTGGGCTACATAAGACCTTATCTAAAAATAATGCAAAGAACCAAACTGACTAGACCTTACTTTCTCCAGAGAGGGAAGGGGAAGGGTGGAGGGAGGGAGGGAGAAGGAGGAGCAGAGCCCCAGGGATCTCTGGGAAGGTCTCCTTGAGGCTGGGTTGGGGTCCTGCATCAGCAAGGTATGTATTTGGGACGTGAGGCTGGACTTTTGTGTCGGAGAGCGTAGAAGCACTTGGCATACGCTTGCTTAGGAGGGAAAGTCAGTAAAGGTTGTTGAGTGTCACAATAAGTGGGAGATTTCAAATTGCAAGGGCAAGGGAGGTGGCTCGGTGGTTAAAAACAGTTGCTTCACAGCCTGACATGGATTTGACCCATGAACCTATGTAAAACCTTTCATCCAGGGCTGGAGAGATGGCTCAGCAGTTAAGAGCACTGATTGCTCTTCTAGGGGTCCTGAGTTCAATTCCCAGTAACCACATGGTAGCTCACAACCATCTGTAATGGGCATCTGATAGTGTCTTCTGCCTTGTCTGAAGACAGTGACAGTGTACCCACATATATGAAATAAATATGGCCAGAGTGGGGCCGGAGCGTGTGGGGCTGGAAAAACAAAAACTCTACCTTCATCCAACAGTGGAAGTTGACTCAAGGGCTAGCCTGGGGTATGCAGAAGCCACAAGAGAGCCAGACCCGGCTTCAAACAAAGGTGGTTTGAGACAGCTCTAGAAAAGTCCTCTTCTATACTTGTGCATTCATTCACACTACACACACACACACACACATCTACACATGCATGTACACATGCAAAATTGTTCTTCTTTTTCTTTCTAGCTATGCTATGAACCCTAAAAGGTTAAAGTTCATCTTGTATCTTTTTAGGGAAGATACAAGCCTATCAAACTGAGATGCTAAATAAATGTGATGAATATGTACAAGAATCCATAGACATTCTCATAGGAAACATAAACAAAACATAAACAAAAACAAAGCAACGAGAACCACAAAAATATACTGATTATGGAATCCTCTCACCCGGCTTGGCATCGGCTTTCTTTGCCAGCTAACACATGTGCCACTTTGAATAGGTGTATGACATCTGAAGCTAAACGATTCATACACCTGACGATCATACACGGGTCTCCTTTAATCCATGGATCCTGCTGAGACCTACAGACAAGGCCTGAAACAACCACTTGTCTGGTGAAGAGTAATTTACAAGTAATTTACAAAATTTACATGAATAGGTCTCTCCTTCCTTCTATTTTATTGTTCTATACATATCTACAATCTCCAGCTAATTACAGATAAATGAACTGACAGAAAAGGAGACATAGATAAGGAAAAAGGGAGATGGCTCTGTGACCTCTGAATTGCAATTTTGTAGGATAAAGGAAAGTATACTTTTGTTATTGTGTTACCTCACCATTACAGACAGTTATGTGGCTTCCTTTCCTTTTTCTTCTTTTTGAAACAATGTCTCACCTGGTCTATTGTCCTAAGCGAGAAGGTAGGCACCTGTAGTTGTCATAACAAAACAACTTGTTTTAGCTTGGCAATGGTGGCACATGGCTTTAATTCCAGCACTTGGAAGAGGCAGGCAGATCTCTATGACTTTGAGGCCACCCTGGTCTACCAAGCAAGTTACAGGACAGCCAGGGCTACACAGAGAAGCACTGCTTCAACCCTCCCTCACCCCTCCACCTCCCATTATGTTTTATTATGCTGAGGGTCATCACACAAGGTTAACTTCCTAACTATGTCCTAAGCCTATCTTCCCAAAGCTACTCACCTGTGTGACCCTTCTTAACCAAAGGTCAGGTTTAGCCTTTTCCGGTAATCTTTGATTTGAGGGTCCCAATACTAGAGAAGACTCTCCAGTCACAAGACAGGTCAAGGTGGTGCCTCCCCAGTGTCCTCAAGAAGTGAAGAACAACACATTGCTCTTGGTCTCTGCTTATATAGCTCTTGAGTGAGTGATGTCACTGGGTTCTGGTATCAAGTGCAGCCGTGGTCGGTTCTCGACTAAGCTGTTTTCACATGTCTAAAGGGCATTTTTACAATGCTATTATCACTATGCTGTTCTCTGACTTACTATGGAGGCTAGGGTTACTTCAAGCACAAGTTAGCTGATATAACCTCAGAGAAGGCAGTGAAAACCTGACATTTAGAAGCTGGAGATGTGCCTCAGTTGGTAGAGTACTTAGCACACATACGCCATGTGTTCAAATCTGAGGCGACATATAACCAGATGCTGTGATTCAGTCCTGTATTCTAAGTACTGAGGTAGAGCTGCTTCAAGGTCAAGGGCAACCTGCAATGCCCAGTGACTCCTAGAACAGCCTGAGCGACAGAGAGAGATTTTGGTGTGGGGGTGGGCTAGATCCAGCTATGACATGTGTTCTCTTTTAATTACTATAAAGAGTTACTATCGCTGTGCTGATGACTGGAACCCTCTCTCATTAAGCTGCTCTGTGTTCACTATGTAAGCACAGAAACAGTATTTCATATATAGTCTTGAAGTCAAAGAAACATCTACTTTTTTTGAGATCGGATGTCCGGCATTATTCCAAGCGACCATCAACCCTGCTGTGTAGCTGAAGGTGACCTTGACCTCTGAATGGTTCTGTCACCAATACTAAGAGCAGGTATTACAGAAGCAAGGTTCTGTGCCTAGCAAAAATATATTAATCCAGGATTTTAAAAAGAATGAAATAAGTTTTTAGAAAGATATTAAATCTGAGTTTGGTGGTCCATGATATTCCTGAAAGTAGGGGACTGAGGCAGGGGGATTGCCATGATTTCAAAGTCAGCTTCATAGTGAATTCCAGGCCTTCATAGGCTTTGGAGATAGACCCTGTCATTTTGTGTATGTGTGTGTGTGTGTGTGTGTGTGTGTATTTAACAACCTTGTAAACTGATCTGGGTAGGACAATTACCTAGCACATCCAAGGCCCTGGATTTGACTCTTAGCACACAACCAAAGTAGCAATAAAAGCATCAACAGCAGCAGTAGACTAATTATCAGGAAACTAAATTAAGGAAAACAAATCAACAAGACAGTGAGTGCTATTGCCAGAGTGCTGACTTGTGTCTGTAATCCTAGAGCCCAGAGGGTGGAGGCAAAAGGGTCAGGAGTTCAAGGACATTCTCAGCTCCACAATGAATTCTAGGTTCATTACACACACACACACATACACACACACACACACACACACTACATGCAACTGCACACACATACAGATACACAGACTCACACAACACACACACATGCAGATATACACACATGCACACACACACACAAATGCACATACACGCACACACACACATATGCAGGCACATTTATGCACACACGCACATGCAAACACACAGGTTCTGTATATGAGTCTGGCTTATTTCACTTAACATGATGATCCTTGCCCTGCAAATGTCATCATTTAACTTTGTGGTTTGTTTTTTTTTAAGATTTATTTATTTTTATGAGTACAGTGTCACTGTCTTCAGACACACCAGAAGAGGGCATCAGATCTCATTACAGATGGTTGCGAGCCACCATGTGGCTGCTGGGATTTGAACTCAGGACCTTCAGAAGAGCAGTCAGCGCTCTTAACCGCTGAGCTATCTCTCCAGCCCCCATTGAACTTTTTAATGTCTGAATAAAACTCCTTTGTGGATCTGTGACAAATGCTCTTTACCTATCAGCATTTGCTACCTCTTCCCTTCTCCTTTCTTCCTTAAATTACACTTAGTGTGGGGTGGGGTGGGGGAGGTGTACGGGGCATCTGTGTAGAGTCGGTTCTCCTTCTCCCAGGAGGTACTAGGGATGCCCCTGGGTCCTCAGGATTAGCTATGTCACCTGCTGAGTCATCTCCAGGGACAGCCCTTGCTTTCCTGATGACAGTCATCCTGACTGGGTGAGATGTAATCAGTTTTAATTTGTATTTCCCTTCTGGCTATGGGTGCTGGACGCTGCATTTCTTCTGCTGAGATTCCTCTGTTCAGTTCCTTGGCCCATATATTTTTTTAGGTGATTAGAGGTTATTTATTTATTTATATGTGTGTACTTGCTAAGTGTGTGCAGTTCTTCATATGTCCTGCAATATTAATCCCCTGTAGGGATGTACAGGAAATACCATATCTCTATAGACTTGACCCAAGGAACAGAATCTTCTTTCTTTCTTTTGTGTGTGTGTGTTGGTTTATTTTAGATTTGGTTTTTTCGAGACAGGGTTTCTCTGTATAGCCCTGGCTGTCCTGGAACTCACTCTAGACCAGACTGGCCTGGAACTCAGAAATCCGCCTGCCTCTGCATCCCAGAGTGCTGGGATTACAGGTGTGCACCACCACCACCTGGTTAGAATCTTATTTCTTTATAAATCTCAGGCAAATGAATTTGCTGTCTGGGTTGAAGGAGGTCTTAGAACATAATCATTCGTTTGTGTGTACAGGACTGAGCCCAGCACCTCACGTATACTAGTCAACCACTCTGCCACTGAGCTGCCTTCCCGGGACTTTTGTCTCAAGAGAGTATATAACAACATTGCTTGGGCTGACCTTGGACTTACTCTGTAGTTCAAAGATCAGAGGTTAAAGGTTAACTTCAGCTACAAAGTAAGTTTGAAGTCGGTCTCAGCTACATGAGGAGGCCTGTTCCAAGAATAAAATTAAACTAAATTGAAATAAAATAAAATCATAAAATTGAAAAATCTGGAAATAAAGCTCAGCTCAGAGTAGTCCAGAAATTGGTCCACAGCGATAACCCCGATTTCAGTGCCCGGTACCCTTGTGTACACATATGCTGCACCCCCACACCCCAACACCTAGAAAAACAAACCACAAAAATTAATGCACATCTCGCTCTTTGTAAAATAAAGGCAAAATGAATTGTTGTTGCTACAGGTCTCACTCTGTAGTCCAGGCTGGTTTGGAACTCAGTAGCAATCCTCCTGCTTCAGCTTCCCAGTGGTTGGTATTCTAGGCATTCACCATCCCATCTGGCTGAGTTTCTCATTAGTTTTGTTTTTATTTAAAAGTTTTTTATTTTATTTTATTTTATTTTGGTTTTTCATGGCAGGATTTCTCTGTATAGCCCTGGCTGTCCTGGAGCTCACTCTGTAGATCAGGCTGGCCTCGAACTCAGAAATCTGCCTGCCTCTACCTCCCAAGTGCTGGGATCACAAGCGTGTGCTACCATACCCGGCTTAAAAGTTTTTTAAGTTGGATGTGGTGACACTATTGTGCCCAGCACTTGGGAGGCAGAGGTAGAGAGATGGATCTATGTAAATTTGAGATCAGCCCAGCCCACATGGTGAGTTCCAGGCCAGTCAGGGCTTCAGAGAGAGATCCAGTCTCAGAAAAATATTTTTTTTATGTTTGTCTTGTGTGCCTGTGTGTATTGTGTATGTGTGTGTGAGTGTATGTTATAAATATGTGTGTCATGTATGTTTGTGTGTTGTGCATAGCTGTGTTTTGTATATATGCGTGTATGTGTGTGTTCTGTATATGTGTGTGTATTGTACATGTGTGTATGTATGTGTTGTACATGTGTGTGTTTTGTGCATATGTGTGTATGCAGGCTGCAGTGGGATTGTGAACGCCTGCAGGTAATATACGGAGCTGGTTCTCTTTCCACATCTGGGTCTCAGGGATTGAACTCGGGAGAACTTGGGTTGACAGGATTGCGGGCAGGCGCTTTTACTCACTGATCCGTCTTGATGCCCTCTTCTAGCATGCAGGTATGCACACAGATAGAGCACTCATACATCTAAACAAAGGACGGGAAGAGCTCTGAGGTCCCCACCACCAGCCAACAGTGAGTGTTTAGATAGAAATGCTAGCTGGCCTGCTTTTGCCATTAGACAGTATATACACGTGTGATTAGCACATTGTATCTCATTGGTACATACACTACCCTATGAGTGTGTATGTGTGTATGTGTGTGTGTGTGTGCTGTGTGTGTATATGTGTATATGCATGTATGTTGTATATCTATGTATATGTATTATATATACATATGTGTTGTATGTATGTGTTGTGTGTATATATACATATATATATACACATATGTGTGTGTTGTATATGTGTGTGTTGTGTATATGTGTATATGTATGGTGGGTGGGGGTACATTTGGACTAGAGAGATGGCTCAGAAGCTGAGAGCCCACACTGCTCTTGCAGAAGACCCAAATTTAGTCCTCAGCACTCAGGTGGAACAGTTTCTACTCCAGGGCGATGCTATGTTTATATGTACAAACCCATGTGCAGACATGTAACCATAAATAAGAAAATATTTAAATTATTTTTTTAAAAATCTAAATCTAAGATCTAAATTATTAAGAATCTAAATTATTGCCGGGCAGTGGTGGCACATGCCTTTAATCCCAGCACTTGGGAGGCAGAGGCAGGCAGATTTCTGGGTTTGAGGATAGCCTGGTCTACAGAGTGAGTTCCAGGATAGCCAGGGTTACACAGAGAAACCCTGTGTGTGGGGGGGCTAGAGAGATGGTTCAGTGGTTAAGAGCACTGACTGCTCTTCCAGAGGTTCTGAGTTCAATTCCCAGTAACCACATGATGTCTCACATACACATAAAATAAATAAATCTTAAAAAAAAAAAAAAAGAAAGAAAAAGAAAATTTGCTTTAAAAAAAAAAAAGAGCTGGGCACTGGTGGCACATGCCTGTAATCCCAGCACTTGGGAGTCAGAGGCAGGTGGATTTCTGAATTTGAGGGCACTCTGGTCTACAGAGTGAGTTCCAGGACAGTCGGGCAGGAGTGGGGGGGGGGGGGTTGCGGAATGTAATTTATTAAAACAGTAAAAACACTACATTTGAAAATATAGAAACTTTTCTTCTAGTTTATTTTTATTTATTTATTTATTTATTGGTTTTTTTCAAGGCAGGGTTTCTCTGTATAGCCCTGGCTGTCCTGGAACTCACTCTGTGGACCAGGCTGGCCTTGAACCCAGAAATCTGCCTACCTCTGCCTCTCAGGTGCTGGGATTAAAGGCATGCGCCACCACTGCCCGGCTTTTCTTCTAGTTTATGCTTTGGGGTTTTATTTGAGGCCTTTACCCACACAGGCCTTGAACTCTTGACCCATCAGCCTCCACCTTTGGAGCTCTGGGATAACAAGGGAGTGTCTCCATGCCTGGTTCATGCAGGCCTGGGATTAAACCTGAGACTTGGTGCCTGTCAGGCCTGCAGGGTAGCCGCTGCTCCCAGCCCAGCTCTGAAGCCTAATTTTATCATTAGATGCTGAGTGATCGCATCGGGTAAGTATGAATTATCTCCAGAGAGGACACTCTAAAGTGCTGTTCTCCACATCCTGTGGCTGGACAGGTGGGACCTTAAATCACCGGTGAAACTGGCAAACAGAAAACATTCAGACGTGGTGGTGCACAAGCAGAGAGTTCTGGAGGCAGAACCAAGCGGATCTCCTAAGTTTGAGGCCAGCCTGGACTACAGAGTAAGTTCCAAGATAGCCAGGGCTACACGCCAGGGCTACATGGAGAAACCCCTGTCTTGAACTCTCCTCCCCTAGGGGGAAAAAAAAGTCAGACATGCTCTGACAGGCTGCCGCAGAGAATGGTCTCCCCATTAGGCTTACCAGTCTTAAATTAATCCCTATTTAAGTCATTTCTTGGGTGCTAGTTTGAGTCATGGATTTCAGAAACACAGCTGCCTTCAAGGAGGACCTTGGAGGGGGTCTTCTGACCATCCGTGTGGGAACAGTGCGAGGCCGCCGGGCTCTCCCTGCAGGCTGTCAGGGAGCCATCGTCTCTGCCTGCCAAGAAAACAAGCTGTGAGTTATTCTTCCCCTCCGCAAGGAAGAGAAACAAGGTTCTTAAACACCTCTGCTGAGTTGGTTCTGGCGGAAAGAGCCAGCATGCACTTTACACAATCCAGTTTCTACTTGCATAATCTATGACGGGAAAGAGAGAGTGACATTTGCACCTAATCCTCCAAGGGGTCATGACTGAGACAGCAAACAGCAGAGTGAACACAGCCAGCGTCCCATGGGTACACAAACGCGCGAAAGGCATTGGATGGCGGCGACTCAGGAGCTCCCTAGAGCTGCGACCCTTTTGTACGGTTTCTCATGTTGTGGTGACACCCCAGCCATAAAATTACTTCTGCTACTACTCAATTTTGCGATTGTTATTAATTATAATGTATATATCTGAGGTGACCCCTGTGGGGTCGAGACCCACAGGTTCATAACTGCTGCTTTACTGAGTAAAAATCTTGGCTGCCCAAGCCTGGTGAACCGAGGTGGATCCCCAGAACCCCCATAAAGATGGAAAGAGGGAACCGACCCTACAGAATTGTCCTCTGACCCCTCCCCACCCCCGACATCATGCTATGTGCACGCACACACACTCAATACAATAATCGTCTGTATATGTGTGTATTTATATACACATATATTTGTATACATACGTATTTGTAAAGGGTCTTTTAGCTATATAATCCTCGACCAGAAACAATCACCAATATAAAAGCACTGTAAAGCAGGGACTCTGGGTATGGGGTGCAGAGCTGCAAGGGAGATATGGGGTGGGGGAGGGGAGCTGGGGCGGATGGTCATGGAGGGCTGTGAAGCACAGGGGCGTGGCACTACGAAGGCTTGCTTGCATTAGCCTAGTGACAAGGTGCTCTGTTGGCATCTGTCTCAGCACACAGGTGGCACTTCCTTGTTCCTTATTCAGATGAAGCTAGAGAAGCCAAAGGCTGTGTGAAAGCTGGTGTGGAGGGAGGGCACAGGCTCTTACTGTATGTCGTGGGCGCCGTGGGCGCTGCGGGCGCCGAGGGAGAACGGGTGACGTGTCGTAGTCCAATCAAAGCTGAGAGATCTCGGTAGAGAAGCTTTACCTTGCAGTTTGCGGTGAACACAGAGACCCTCAACTGAACCGTGTGCAGAGTGGGAGACTCGGAACACCCAGTCCTACACAGGAAGTCTTTATTGAGTCCTCCCCTCACGGCACAGGGGTCTGCAGAGGAGGAGGTGCGAAGACTGTAAGGACCAGGGGCTCCGATGACTCCGAGGAAGCAAAGTCTTCCAGACACAATGGCCCCTCGGCACACAGTTCTCACAGAGACTCGGGCAAGGGGGCAGAAGACCTGCTCAGGTTCAAGCCGGACACTCTCAGCCTGGAGAAGGGGAAATGAGACCCAGAGTCCCACCCAGAGCCAAGAAGCTATGTGCAGCGGAGAGCTGCCGAGAGAGGGAAAAATCGGTTTTCTTCAGTGGAGGAACTCTGGGTATATCCGCCACGCCCCAGGGGAGGCCGTCTGTTGAGAAGCCGGTCAACACGGAACAGACTCCGTGTGTCCTATTTGCCTTTGGCTGGTTGTTTTGTTTTTGTTTTTGTTTTTTCCATTTTGTTTTGATTTATTTTTCTTTGTGTATAAATGTGTTTTCTCCCCCTCCTCTTCCTTCTCCTCCTCTTCCTTTTCTGTCTTCTTCCTCTTTTTCCTCTTTCTTCGTTCTTCATTTAGTGAAACAGGGTTTTGCTGTGTAGCCCCGGCTGTCCAGGAACTCACTCTGTAGACCAGGCTGGCCTCATACTCATAGAGATCCTCCTGCCTCTGTGTCCTGTGTGCTAGGATTAAAGGCATTACCACTGCCCAATGCCTTTTTTCTTTTTCTTTTTAAGAGAGAAAGAATATAAAGTTGTTTCAGCTGTGGGGAACGGTTTGGTTTTATTTGTGTGTGTGTGGGTGTTTCTGCTTTGTTTTTTTCTTTCTAAAAGAAAGAACATGAAGTTGGGTCACTGTTGGGTGGGGGTAGATCAGGGAGGAATTGAGAGAGGGGGCAGTATAACTGAAATATATTGTATGAAAACATAAAATAAAATAGCATGGGTGTAGTGCTGTGTGTACGGAGAGGCAGAGGCCATCCAAGCTCTCAAGTTCCAGGCCAGCCAGAACTACACAGCGAGACCCCATCTCAAAAAATAAGATCATCAACCTTAAAAAAAAAATGGGCCAGGTGGTGATGGTACACACTGTTAGTCCAAGCACTCAGGAGACAGAGGCAGGTGAATCTCTGTGAGTTCGAGGCCAGCCTGGGCTACAGAACAAGTTTTGGGTCAGCCAGAGTTAACAAAGAAACTCTGCCTCAAAACAAAACAAAACCAACAACAAAAACCAAAACCATATATATGTGTGTGTGTGTATGTATTATACAGATATAGATACAGACACAGACATACACACACACACACACACACACACACACACACACACACGTGTATATATATGAGCTGGAGAGATAGCTCAGTGGTTAACAGGACTGGCTGCTCTTTCAGAGGTCCTGAGTTCAATTCCTAGCATCCACATGTCAACTCACAACTGTCTAAAAGAGGATCTGATGTCCTCTTCTGGGGTGCAAACACCAGTGCAGACAAAACACCCATATACATAAATAAATAAGTTGCAAAAAAATAAAAACATACTTGAAAGAGAGAAATCTAATTTCTTTAAAAAATTTTTAGAGCCAGGCAGTGGTGGCACACGCCTTTAATCCCAGCACTTAGGAGGCAGAGGCAGGTGGATTTCTGGGTGTGAGGCCAGCCTGGTCTACAGAGTGAGTTCCAGGACAGTCAGGGCTACACAGAGAAACCCTGTCTCGAAAAACCAAAATATGAAAAATAAATTTTTTTAGATTTATTTTAGATGTATGAATATGTGCCTACATGCGTGCATGCAGGTCAGAGGTGGGTGCTGGAGATACGGGTGGTCCTGAGTCACCTCTGGGTGCTGGGAACTGAACCCTGTCCCAGCAGGAGCAGCAGTGATCTGAGTGCTGAGGTTAACACCAAGGCTGAGTCCTTCCCTCCCTCCCTCCCTCCCTCCCTCCCACCCTCCTTCCCTCTGTCTCTTCCTCCCTCCCTCCTCCCTTTCCTTCCTTTCCTTTCTGTTTCTTCTTTCTTTTTTTGTTTCTTTTTTTTTTTTTTCTTTTATTGTGTTTTTTTGAGACAGGGTTTCTCTGTGTAGCCCTGGCTGTCCTGGAACTCACTCTGTAGACCAGGCTGGCCTCAAACTCACAGAGATCCACCTGCCTCTGCCTCCGAAGTGCTTCCCAACTGAAGTAGTCTGTCTTCACCTTCCACCATGTGAGGCCCAGGGGTTCAACTCAAGTCACCAGGTTTGGCAGCATGAGCCACTCATATCCTTGTATTAGCTTCTTGGAAGTTTTAATTTAATTCATTTATTGAGATAGAGTGTCACTCTGTTGCTCTGAATGGTCTAGAACTTGGAAAGTAGACCAGGCAGGCCTCAGACTCGCAGGAATCTGTCTGCTTGTGCCTCATGGGATTAAGAGCGTACACCACCCAATTGAGCAGCGGGATCTTGTTTAAAAATCATGCATAGCAGGCTGCTGAGATGGCTCAGCCGTTAAGAGCACAGGATGCTGTTGCAGAGGTCCTGAGTTCAAGTCCCAGCAACCACATGGAGGCTCACAACCATCTATGGGCGTGTGTGACGTCCTCTTCAGGCAGGCGGATGTATATGCAGCAGAGCACTCATACATTAAGTAAATAAAGTTTTAAATAAAAAAAAATTATGCATAGCTATTGCATTTTCTCATAGTTCACTTGATTTTTTTGTTTAACCTGTTAATATAGTAGAGTATGTAATTGATTTTCAAATACTGAACCTGTCTTGCATGCTTAGGTAAAAATGCAGTTACTCATGTATCTTTTATATGATACATACATATTATATACATACATATATAACATATATATGGTTTTTGTATGATATATTATTGAGTTCTGTGTGTTAATAAAATTTGTTGGATCATTTGATAATTGTTTTAGTAAGGGTTTTCATGAGGATTCTCGGTTTGTGGTTTTCTTTTCTCTTTTCTTTTTGGTAGCAGAGTAATGCTCATACCCTAGGACGAGCTGAGGAGCTCTTTACCTATTTTTAAAATGTGTTCATGTGTTTGTTTATGTACATTTTGTTTGTTTGTTTGTTTTTCGAGACAGGGTTTCTCTGTGTGTAGCCCTTGTTGTCTTGAAACCCACTCTGTAGACCAGGCTGGCCTCGAACTCAGAATTCCACCTGCCTCTGCCTCTCTTTTGAGACAAAGTCTTGCTGTGCTTCTCTAGCTGGCCTGGAACATATATGAAACCCCAAACTCCCAGCAATCCTCCTGCCTCTCCCTCCACACTGCTGCCGTTGGAGTCAGGAACTGTCGGGCTCAGCTCACTTCATCTATGTTGAGATTTCACTGGGCTGGAGAGTGACAGGTGACTTTGGGCTGTTCTGAGACTTCATATCTTAATTCAGGGTTTAGATGGAGTCTCTGTCTTCTCTCACAGTCTCTTTCTACTGGGTCCTAGGAAAGATCCTGGGTCTCCAGCAGGCCTTCCCTGGACTTACCCAATTGGAGGAAGGAGGAACGCTGGATTTCTGCCAGCCAGTGTCTAAGTCTAGGACTTCCGGCTGTATCTGCTGACCCCAAGGAAGGGTCTCGTTACTGGCTAGCAGAGGAGAAAACACCAGGTCCTCATTTGGCATCCCCCCTTCTCTGGACTGTCTCCTCCGCTGCAGAAGAGTGGCCGCCATCCTCCGCTCCGGATGTGGTGCCAGCTTCCCTGTACTGACTGACCTGAGTGAAGCAGCCATTATCTGAATATCCTGTCCTACTGAGTTGCCTTTTCCTGCTTCTTTGGCAAGAGTCTGTAGGTTGTGCTGTTTTTGTGGGCTCTGTGGTTTCTGCTGGTTCCTTTTCTTCCTGGGTGAAAAGACCCTGTAGACTCAAGACCCCAGTCACCTCTGGGCCCGAAGTACCAATCAAAGTATACTTATACCTCTCTCTCCAGTGTGTGTGTGTGTAGGGGAAGTGGTGGGGGGAGAGGAATGTCTAGCTGTGTATCCCTGCTGAAAGGGAATTTGTTGATCAGATAAAGCATCTAAGTTTTGTGGGTTGTGGACTCTTTCTGCCTCTTTACATTTATTTGTTTTGTGTGTGTACAAGTGTCTTATCTACATGTACATATGTGTATCCTGTGTATTTCTGGTGCCTGTGAAAGAGGAGGACATAAGATCCCATGGAACTCTCCAGTTGGTAGGTTGTAAGTCTCCGTGTGGTTGCTGGGAACTGATCCCGGGACCTCTGCAAGGGCAGCAAGTGCTTTTAACTGCTGAGCCATCTCTCCAGACCCCTGTTTTTTGAAACAAGGTCTCATGCTGTGGCTCATAATGACCTCCAACTCAAGGCAATACTCCTGCCTGCCTTGGCATCTTGGGTACTGAGGATACAGGAAGGAGTCAGCATATCTCACCAAAAGTTTTTAGCAGGAATAGGGAATGGCTGTGGTGGTTTCAATGAGAATGCCCCCCATAGGCTAATTCCACAGTTGGTAGAACTGTCTGGGGGTGGGCTTTAAGGTTTCAAAAGACCCCATTCTTCTTCTTCTTCTTCTTCTTCTTCTTCTTCTTCTTCTTCTTCTTCTTCTTCTTCTTCTTCTTCTTCTTCTTCTTCTTCTTCTTCTTCTTCTTCTTCCTCTTCCTCTTCCTCTTCCTCTTCCTCTTCCTCTTCCTCTTCCTCTTCCTCCTCCTCCTCCTCTTCTTCTTCTTCTTCTTCTTCTTCTTCTTCTTCTTCCTCTTCTCCTCCTCCTCCTCTTCTTCTTCCTCTTCTTCTCCCTCTTCTCCCTCTTCCTCCTCCTCCTCCTCCTCCTCCTCCTCTTCCTCCTCTTCTTCTTCTTCTTCTTCTTCTTCTTCTTCTTCTTCTTCTTCTTCTTCTTCTTCTTCTTCTTCTTCCTCCTCTTCTTCTCCTCCTCCTCGTCCTCCTCGTCCTCCTTCTCCTCCTCCTCGTCCTCCTCGTCCTCCTCTCTCTCTCTCTCTCTCTCTCTCTCTCTCTGCCTCTGTGCTTGTGGATAAGATCTCGGTAAGGCTCCAGCTCCATGACAGTCAACCTGTTAGTAGGCTAGCATGCTCCCCGACATGATGGTAGTGAACTCCCCCTCACAACTGCAAGCCCCAATAAATTCTTTCTTCTATTAGTTGCCTTGGAGCTGGGCGATGGTGGCACACGCCTTTAATCCCAGCACTTGGGAGGCAGAGGCAGGCAGAGGCCAGCCTGGTCTACAGAGTGAGTTCCAGGTCAGCCAGGGCTACACAGAGAAACCCTGTCTCAAAAAAAAAAAAAAAAAAAAAAAAAGTTGCCTTCGTCATGGTGCTTTATCATGGCAGTAGAAAAGACAAAGTATATATTTAAATATTCTTTAATTCTTATTTAATATATGTAGAATTTTATGTGTATTATATGTATATACGTATGTATGTCTGTGCACCACCTGTGGAAGCCAGTTACGTGGACTGGAGTTACAGAAAGTTGTGACCTGCCAAATAGTTGTTGGCAATTGAACTTAGATCCTCTGGAAGACCAGTATGTTCTCTTAATCACTAAGCCATCTCTCCAGTCTTTATTTTTGATAGTGCCTCATGTAGCTCTGGTTGGCATTAAGTTCACAATGTAGCTTAGGCTGACCTTGACCATGAAGTGGTCCTCCTGCCTCAGCCTCCTACATGTTTCAGAAGCAGTGACTCTTTCTAAAGATATGGCATGTTTCTCAGTGACAGTCACTCCATGTGACCAAAAAAAAAAAAAAAAAAAAAGGCAGTATATATGAGGTCCTTGAATTGTAGATAAAAATGAGACTCAGGCAGCCAGATGTGTGACAGTATGAGGAGCATGTCTTCTACTGACCCGAGGGAAACTTGGGTGGGCGTGTTGTGGCGAGCTATCTGAGCATGGGGGATTTCTCTTCCCTGGACCAGTGTTGTTCTCCAGAAGTGTCTGAGGTGAGGGGATGTTGTGTGTTGATGCCATCCGGTGTGGAAGCCACTGAACACAGACACGCAGTGGGCACAGGCTCTTTCTGGGGAGATGTCTATTCACCCCAGGCAGGGAGCCAAAGTTCAGAAACCTGTGAAGTCCAACCATTTTGAACCCTTGTGGGGGACCAATAAATCTGCAGCTCAACAGGAGGCTTCCGGACATCATGTATGTTTTGCTCTCGGAGTCGACCTCAGCCACCGTGTCAAAGAAGCATCTGGGTGGCTCCTACCCTGGGACACCTTCTTCCACCACAGGAGGTGCTGTAGGGAGTACATCTCTGTCCTTTGTTTCTTTTAAACCCTTGGTGAACCGCTGGTCAGTTTTAGACCTTCCAAAGACTCACAAGCATGGAAGTTGGCTTTCTAGTAGTAGTTCCCTAGGAACTCCATCCAGCTCAACAAAATCTCTCCACATTTGGGTGACTAAGACATGACTCCATTACTCTTCTCGTCTCCTTTCCAGGCCTTTAGCACCTTACAAAGTCATTCGTGTCACAGTCCAGATCATCCTAATCTCTTAGAGCTTCTTCCCCTTCATAAAGGTCCCAGCCCACCGTGGAACTCAGAAAAGTCACAAAGTCTTCTGTCGATTCAGTCCCTTTTTTAAGAAAAAACAAAAACTCTTCTGTGACCATACTTCTGTATGGCCCAGTGAACTGGGGTTCGAACACAACTCCTCTTATTTCTGGCTCCCTCAAGAGCCCCGCCCCTCCCTCAGACCACCTGGTCCTTTATTCCTGGAAATTTATGGGAACTTCCATAACTTAGATGGAGATAACTAAGTGTCCTAATGGCTGTGATAAGCTGGTCCTTCAGGGACTGATTCCTCTTACCCTGTCCCATCTCAGATTACATAGCCTTTGTTCTAAGGAGGGGTGGGAAGTTACACATAACTCAGTTTTTCTACCTCCACAGCAGTCAGACTGACTCCACCCACTGCCATGTTCCACAGCCTCACAAGCCACTCTGCGTAACTTCTTCCATTGAGTGTTTAAATGACATCCCCAATTTCAGGAGTTCAAGTGGTGAGTATTTCCCAATCACCTCTTACACTGACCTTATACTGGACCGTGGTTAATGCCCCCGTGTGCGTGCTAGGTTACCAGTTCCCCTTTTTTAATTTTAAAGGAGACTTTCTTCCATCACCTTCCCCACCCTCTCTCATTTATCCCATTTATTCTCCAGACCAGAGGCTAAGATAAAGGATGCCTCTCCTCTCTTCCTGCCTTTCCTCCTTCATCCAATCAAGCTCTTGCTTAGCTTCCATCTCAGCCTCAAATGTGCTTACACACACACACACACACACACACACACACACACACACACACAGCAGTGCCCTGGGGATTTCTGATCCCTATACTTGCTGAGAGTTTGGATTATGGGCATGCAATACCGGGTCCAGCTGTGAATCTTTTGGGGAGGATGGGGGTAGGGCTGGAAAGATGGTTCAGTGGGAGAAAAGATGGTATTGCATGCTCTTCCAGAGGACCTGGGATTGAGCCACATGGCACCCGTGTGACCAGTCAGAACCACTTGTAACTCCAGTTTCAGAGAATCCAAGGTTCTCCTGTGGCCTCTTCAGGCACTACACACGTGTGGTGCACAGACATACATGCAGTCAAATACATCTCTCTCTCTCTCTCTCTCTCTCTCTCTCTCTCTCTGTCTCTCATTGTGTGTATGTGTGTTTATGTGCACATGTCCATGAATATGAGCTACCACTTGCTTGTGGAGGTAAGAGAGAAACTTCTAGAATGGGCTCTTTCATTCTACCATATACTGAACTTAGTTTCCACGCTTGGCAGCAAACAGCCTTTACCCACAGAACCGTCCTGGCAGCCCCAGCCAGCTGTGAGTCCCCAGTAAAGCTAAGTTCATGATAACATAAAGCCAGTGGCAACCCTACTGGACAGCCAGCTCTGAACGGGAGGAGAAAGCTGAGTTATCAGCTGAGAGTATAGCTGAGACCCGAGTGTGGAGAGAAGTTGGAGGTTTCACAGGAGGACAGAAGGATATTAAGAAAGAAGGTAGAGCCATGGCTGGCTAGTCAGCACATCCTGTGATCTTCATCTAACAGATTTAGCTACAGAAAAGTTGTCCCACCGACATGCTGTGGCTGGCCGTGTTGATGGCAAACACCCATGAGTCTGATAGGTGGGAGGTAAAGATGGGACCTTCTTAATGCTGCAACCTGTTGACACAGTTCCTCATGCTGTCGTGATGCCCAGCCATAAAATTAATTCATTGCAACTTCATCACGGTAACTTTGCTACTGCTGTGTATCATAATGTAAATATCGGATATGCAGGACATCTGACAGGTGGATATGCAGCACATCTGACAGGTGGATATGCAGCACATCTGACAGGTAGATATGCAGCACATCTGACAGGTGGATATGCAGCACATCTGACAGGTGGATATGCAGCACATCTGACAGGTGGATATGCAGGACATCTAATAGGTGACTCCTGTGAAGGTGAAAGAGCTCTGACCCCCAAGGTTGAGGAACTCTGCTCTGGACTTTTCTCCTTCCCTGCCCCCACCCCTCTGCCCCTCCCCTACCTCTCTGCCCCACCCCTCTGCCCTGCCCCTCCAACTCTCCTGCTTTCAGCCTCCTCTGCCTGTACAACAGACAGATGTTCAGTAGTCCCTAAAGCCAGGCCTGCTGTTCAGCTCTGACCACTCAGCATAGGGTATTGGAGCACGAGCCTTCCTGCTTATCTATAAAACGTCAACAGAACCTGACAAGGGGGCTCACGCCTTTAATGCCAACACCACACAGTCAGAGGCAGGAAGCTTGCTTTGAGTTTTAGGTCAATTTTATCTATAGAGTGAGTTCTAGGTCAACCAGAGCTATGGAGTAAGATCTTGCCTCAAAATATATCTATAGCTCCCCATGCATACACACACACACACACACACACACACACACACACTGCACACTCCATTCACACAATTCTTGTTTCCACTAAAAATGATACAGTCTATAGTCTCTCTCTCTCTCTCCTCTTGAGACAGGCTGTTACTGTGTAGCTCTGGATAGCCTAGAACTTGCTATGTAGACCAGGTTGGCCTAGAATTCATACGTCTGCCTGCCTCTGCCTCCTAAGTGCTGAGAATAAAGGTGTGCTCTACTATATCCTAAAGTTGATTCCTGCAGCACTTTGTAAAAGCATCTATGATGGAGACATTTTTAGTCCTAAAAACAAAGGAAAGGCTGAGAATGTAGCTTAGTCAGTAGCTCACCCAGGCCCAGCAGGTATGATGCAGAGGTCCAGTATGTATGACACAGAGGCCCAGCATGTATGACGCAGCAGAGGCCCTGCATGTATGACACAGAGGTCCAGCATGTATGATGCAGAGGTCCAGCATGTATGATGCAGAGGCCCAGCATGTATGACGCAGAGGTTTGATGGTACATGCCTGTAATCTGAGTCCTGGGCTCCGGAGGATCAGAAGTTCAAAGCCATCCTGGGCTAAGAAAGTGAGTTTGAAGTCAGTTTAGGCTATATGAGACTCTATCTCAAAAAATAAAAACTAAAATAAAAAAATTAAAAAGAGCCGGGTGGTGGTGGCACACGCCTTTAATCCTGGCACTTGGGAGACAGAGGCAGGTGGATTTCTGAGTTTGAGGCTAGCTTGGTCTACAGAGTGAGTTCCAGGACAGCCAGGGCTACACAGAGAAACCCTGTCTCGAAAAAAAATGTGTGTATGTATATATATATATATATATATATATATATATATAGAGAGAGAGAGAGAGAGAGAGAGAGGAAGGGGAAGAAGGGCAGAAGAGGGACTCAGGAGGGACTCAGGAGGGAGTCTAGGAGGGAGTCAGGGGTGCTCATTAGTGCCTGTCATCTCGGCATCAGCCAGGCTGAGACAGGAAGACTGCAAGTTCTAGGCCAGCCTGGTCTATACAGCAAGATCTTGTCTCAACCAAAACAAAACACGCAGACATCCCAGAGGTAGGAAGCCATTCCTCCTGGCTCTCTCTCCAGGAAGTGGCTGCTTTTCAAAGATGCTACGAAGAGCAGACATCTGCAGTGCCCAGGGAGCTTGAGACAACTGGGAGGGAGACCACGCTCCCCTTGTCCACAGTCTCTGGGGCCCAGGCAGCACGGCCCAGAGTAGAGACTCAGGAGACTCTTTCCTTCCCTGGTTCCCAGAAGACAGTGCGGTGGAGGCGCTGGGGCCTTGGTAGGCGCTGGGGCTGAGTGGGCTGCTCTCTCCATCGCTACTGACTGGAAGGGGGCGAGGGACCGGGGTGTGGGTGCATTTATTTGCCTTGCGAACACTAGACTGCGGGCCTGTTTGTTGAGTCTGCTGTTGGCTTTCATTGCCCAGTCTAGTCAAGAGTTGTTTTGGCCCAAAAGGGGATGTGGGGGTAGGGCTGGGGTGGGGTAAGACATCTGCAGTGCCCAACAACCCAACAACCCAACAACGGTTACCAAGGCCTCCCCTGGCTCTGCCCCTACCTGCAGAATGGTAAACAAAGCCCCTGGGAGAACTCGGGCAAACTCAACACCTTGGTCAAACACGAAGCCAACCACGGCCAGGTGCGCTCGTTGAGCGACTCTCCATCAGCATGCTGTCATGCAGAAAATGTTTATCTAATTTGTCAAGATAATCTTTGCTCAAATAAGCCTCGGGCCTGCTCCTTGGAACAGCCTGAATTTAGTCTGTAGAATGTAACTCTATTTTTTTTCTCTCGTTTTCCCTTTAATCACTGTGTCAACTTTTCCCGGCTTTAAGCAAACTGAAAGTAATTATATCATTCTTAAGTGAGTAATCTTTTGACTGGGTTAGCCGATTCGTGAGTTACTCTAAAATTCTTCTAAACGGGGCCGTCCTTTTTCCAAACACATTTTCTCAGATGTTTCGCAAAGTTCGGCTCATCGGTGACCCACGGATGTGTTTACTCTGACACGTTCAGTGGACACGCCATGACTATATTAGGACATTTGAAAAGGAGTGAGGAAACGTGAGCAGGGGGAAGGTAACTTCACCTGCTAATTTAGGTATTTCTTGGAAATATTACAGTCTTGGTAAATAATTCAAACTTCAGGCATCAAGAAAGCCTGATTCATGCTTTGAATCGTGGTGCGTTATCGAAGGAGGACTCGTCAGACTAAAGCCTCCGCCTCTTCCCTTCCTTTGTGTAGTTCCCCCACCACCGTGTGTCATACTGTTTCCAGATCAGAAATGCTAAAGGTTCAGTCGTGTTTCACGGTTCTGCTTCTGACATTCTCCCGCAGAACTCGTGGTCTGTTTAAAAATAGAAAACGCAGCCATCTGGCTATTTGATGGGATTCTATTTTTGTTTCTCTTTGCGTTCGCCAAGTGTGTTGGGTCTGAAATTTTCCGTGTTCTGCCCTATATGTAATTGTGTGTATATATACACACATACTTTCTCATTTAAATCTCCATACACTTCCTCAGCTAAATCTTGCCGTTATCAGCCTGGGTGGTTTGTGGTCCGTGGCAGCGCTTGGTGGGGACGCCGACCTTGCTTAATTTATCCACTAGTCACGTTTGCGCTGAATTCTTACTCTAAAATTTGTTACCCAAAGTCCCTGCAATGCCAGATCCAAGACCCCACTCATGACTGGTAGCATCCACGTGTACTCAGGGTTTTCGTTGAGAGAAATTCGCGCCTTGGCCTCGCTCTGATGGAAGAGAGGGAGCGATACATAGGGTCAGAGGCAACTTGAAAGCCCTTCCTCATCACCTTCAAACATACAACAAACTGCGGCTCAGAGCTTAGAGACAAGACCTGTCTCAGGGATATCCTCGGTTAGTAAGTGCTCATCTAACAGGCACGAAGCCCTGGGTTCCCTCCTCCCAACTACAAAGATGGGGTATGGTGGTACACACCTACAATCCCATGGTCTCAGAGATGATAGTTACCAACAGAGACCTTCGGGAAATGGTAGATAGCTTTTTATATTTCTTGAGACAGGGTCTTACATGACCCAGATGGGCCTTGATACTTAGTTTAGGGTGGGTGTGCTCTCCTGAGTCTCTTCCTCCATCCCCAGCTGTGACACGTGTGTGCAACACACCCGGGTGCTATTGGGTGCTGAGGATTGAGGTCAGGGCTTCCTTCATGCTAGGCGACCATTTTGCCAATAGAACCACATCCCTAACACCTCTCTTTTCATAGCCCTGGCAGACTTTTTCTAATTCTCTACCCTCCCGTGGCCCAAGTGCTGGGATTAATGGTAAGAGATGCTGAGAGCATCCAGAGTAGTTGCATATCAAAATGATAAAACATTGTACACATGTATTTGAAAGCCCAGATACGTAGCATTGACAACATCTCAACAGCTAAGACTGGCAGAGATGTGGAGAGACAGACACTTTAGTAACTTCTAGAAGATGGCCCACACTAATTTTGCTGTTATAACCAGATCCAATAGTTACAGAAATGAGCAGAAACCTGCCTGAGGATGCTTTAGTGATAATTGCTTAAATTTGGAAGAATTAGGATGTCCTTCAGTAGGTAAACAAATAAATTACCTGTGGTGTAGCTGGACACCAGGATAAAAATAAACAAGCCGTCACGCTGGGAACGGCCATGGGACCCTTGATGCATATTATTGCTTTAAGTGGTGGCTCACACCTGTAATACAAACATTTGTGGGGCTAAGGCAGGAAGAGGGCCTTACAGTGAGACCAACCTAGGCTGCTTATTGAATTCCAAACCAGCCTGGCCTACGGAGCGAGACTGTCTCAAAAACCAAAACCAAAACCAACCAACCAACAAACCAACCAAGTTCGTCTGGTGGTACTCGCTTGTAATTTCAGCACGTGGGCAGTAGAGGCAAGAGAATCACTTCATGGTAATTTTTGGCTCCATAATCGGCTGGGCTCCATGAGGGCTTATATCGGAAAGCCAAAAAGCACCTCCTTTTGCCCCACACACTCCTGGGGCAAAAGAAGCACATATGATCTACCAGTAGAGCTCCACTTGAAAGGGTTACATGTAGATGACTGCAAGCAGGCAGCATTCTGAAAAAGTAAAGAAGTTGAGCAGTTGCTAGGACATGCTAGGGGAGACAGGGATAGACGGTAGACACATGGGGCTGTAGCCAGGTGGTGGTGGTGGTGGTGGCGGCGGTGGTGCACACCTGTAATCCCAGTACTCTGAGAGGCAGAGGCAGGCGGATTTCTGAGTTAGAGGCCAGCCTGGTCTACAGAGTGAGTTCCAGGACAGCCAGGGCTATACAGGGAAACCCTGTCTCGAAAAAACCAAATCCAACACACACACACACACACACACACACACACACACACACACACACAGAAAAAGAAAAAAAAGAAACATGGGGCTGTCCTGTCTATCACCACACAGTATGGGTGTGGGCGCCTCAAAAAACAACAAAAAAAAAAGTCATTTACTTTTTGCATTTTATTTAATTTTTAACATTAGTTAATTAATAATTAATTTTGAGGAAGAGCCTCACTGGCTTGGGGCTTGCTCTGTAGACCAGGCTAGCCTCAAACGGAAAGATATCTACCTGCCTCTTTCTCTTGACAGTTGGCATTAAAAGCCTGTGCCTCCACACCTTGCTCTTGATTTTTATTTTTAATGTGTGTGTGGTGGGTGGGAGTGGCGAGGGGGGGCAGGTAGTGTTTGTTGGTTGTCTCTGCAGCCCATGTTGGCCTGGACCTCACGGCAATCCCGCCTCAGCCTTCAAAGTGTTTTTATTACAGGTATGAGTCAGCAAACGTGGATTTTCTTCCTTTCTTCCCTCCTTCCTTCCCCTGCATCCCCCCCTTTCCCTCTTTCTTTCTGGTAGGCTCATGTCATGTAGCTCTGGCCGGTATTCACTTTGTGGCCTAGGCTAGACGTCAACTCATGGTAATCCTCCTGCTTCAGCCTCCCCGGTACTGTTACAAAAGAAGGATGCTAGACAGTCTATGGAGGAGAGAGCTGTTCCTCCTCAACTTCCAGGTTGCCGAGGACACGGCTTGTGTGTGAAGAGGAAATATTCTTTATTCAGTCGACAGAAAACACTGGCTTTGGGTATGCCTCGCGAGCCTACAGGCCCTGGTTTGAGAACCCCTACTTTGCAATTAGCACTAAATCAGAGTTCAAACTGGTTTTGGAGTGAGGCAAAGGGAGGCAGGGCCACAGTGGTACTTTTGGGAGACAGTGGGACTGTGGTGGAAATGTTCCACTCACAAAATTGGCTGCGGCCCATGCCAAGCTGTGTGGGAAGTGGTTGTCAGCTGGGGTCGCCACTTGGGCGGAGCTGTTCTTAACCCTTAGCTGATATTCATTTGTTGGTAACAGCTAACCCAAGGACTATGGCCAGCTGCCTGCCTGGTGCGTTGCCGAGCATTTTGCATATTTATTCACTAAATGTTCAGTGGATGACCGTAGTGCTACAGTCCTTCACAGAGGAGCTCAGGAGGTAGATGTCCACCAAGGTTTTTCTTATTTTACTCTAACAAAGATGGCGGAATGTTTCTTAATGGATTAAATTAGTCATTCTGAAGGAGGGGAGGGGACTGCGTGTGTGTGTGTGTGTGTGTGTGTGTGCCTATGATGTGCACGTGTGTAGAATGGAAAAAACACACAGATAAGCAGGTCTAGCATTTTCCCATTTCCAACTGTGGGCACTGAGAGTGGCGGGCGGCAGAGGCCAGCAGGCAGGTCCCTGAAAGCCAAGGAAGGAGAAGCCACCCACTGAGGAAGGCGGTTTCACTAAGCAGCTGAGATCAAAGAGAAGTGGGCTATCGTGTGGTGGGGAGAGGCATGAGCTGCTCCCCTTCCGCCCCCATGCCTGACCTGTGCTGTCTGAGCACACCCGGTGCAGTGCACACACCTGACACGAGCGGGCGGGGCCTGGAGGGCAGAGACAAGCAAAGGCAGTGCCAGGCTTGCTGTGGCCCCAGGCACCTGGTGACATCACAGCCACCCTGACTGGGCTCTGGAGGATTCTGGAGGCTGCCAAGAGGCATCTGGAAGCTTCCTTTTGATGCTCAGCTGCTTCTGGCCTGGTTTATACCCCCTCCTCCCCCAGTACTTCCGAGCGGCAGCTCCAGCCATCCAGTGGGATAAACACCTCTCCTCCAGTGATACATCCACTCCTTCGATTCTGAGACCTTCAAACATGTGAGAGCTATGCTGGCTCTCAGTTCCAAACAGAGGTCTATATGAATCAATGTCTCCAGACTCAGTCTCTGCTTAAGTTCTGCTCCTCTGTGAAGAGGAGTTCCACTAGTCCACCATGCTTCTGTATAAATTACTTTCGAGTCGGTCCTTATATATGGAGTGGCTTATCTGAAATCATATGGATAGGAAACCAGGCAACCAGTGTGAGATCTCTTAGGCCTGTCTAGTGCTGATGGCTGTAGCCTCCCTACGTTCTTTATAGATCTAGTGAGATATGTCAGGTAAAAATGCTTAGCATAGTGACCCGAGTATGAAGAGTAAAAGAAAGGACAGGCCCCTATATAGGCACCATGTCATGTGCACCCAGTAAATAAAATTAAACTTTTTAAAAAAGATTTATTTATTATATGTAAGTACACTGTAACTGTCTTCAGTCACTCCAGAAGAGGGCGTCAGATCTCATTACAGATGATTGTGAGCCACCATGAGGTTGCTGGGATTTGAACTCAGGACCTCAGGAAGAGCAGTCAGTGCTCTTAACCACTCAGACACCTCTCCAGCCCAAGATTAAAATTTTTACTTTGCCGGGAGCCAACGGGTATATCTTAGCATATTTGACTCCATGTTTTATTCACTCCCAGGGCCAAGCTTCTATTTCTCACGGATTGAATCCTGTTTTAGTAATCAGCTGACCCTTTTGTAGTTAGGCAGTTAGTTTGAAAAATAGATGGCTGCCCTAACAATGGTGGAATGCTCTGTTTCACCTTGGGAACTTCTCTCCCTCAACAGTTAGGAGATTCTTCCTCACTTACTGCTTAGAAGCAGGTAAAAAAAAAAAGTTTCTTTGGAGCTTGATCAGACTGCCGGTCTTGCTCTCATTTTTCCTGTCTCTTGTCCCCCATTCATCGTTTCTCTCCTCAGGTTCACGCTGAAGACCCCGCTGGCCAGGGCAAACTTAAAAGTCATTTATGGGTATCTTGTTTGTTTTTTTGTTTTTGAGACCAGGCCCCATGTTTTCCAGGCTGGTTTCAAACTCTGTAGCCAAAAATAACTTTTAACTTCTGATCTTTCTGCCTCTACCTCCTTAATGCTGGGATTATAGGTGTCTGACACCAAGCCTGCTTCCTGCTGGGGATGAAACCCAGGGATTCCTGAAAGCTAGGCAGTCTACAAATAGCCTCAACCCTCTCTATAAACTCTCAAAGTGCATCTTATCAAGCGTGGTGGTTGATAAACTTTTAGTCCCAGCACACAGGACTCTGAGGCAGGAGGATCTCTATGAGTTGGAGGCCAGGTAAAGCTACCCTACCCCCACCCTCCAAAAATGAAGAGCTTTCTGGAACTTTCTCTAGAAGTGCTGTCACAGGTAGCTTACTCCAACAACAGAAGCGTCCCTGTGGCAATGGAGAGGAGATTTGGTCAAAATGTTTAAGGGTGCTTGCTGGTGAGCCTCCTTAGAGGAGACAAAAACACCTGGTTTTATTGCACATGAGGGAGATAGCCTGTTTGTTTATGGGCTCCTTCCAGAGACAACCTTAATGCATCCTGAAAGAGAGGGGAAAATTGTGGAGTTTGAAGAAGATTATCGAGCCGAGATTAGCTTTCTGTGATCTACCAATGTTTTCACTTATTTCTAAATCATAGATGGCCAGAGTCTGTTGAGCAATCGGGGGAAAATCACAGGCAAACACCATCTAAGTACTGATAAGAATCCTGAAAGTAAACAGTGAATTCCTGCTAATGGCTAAGTCACCAAGGTGAGATCCAGTCTAAACACACACCCTGGCGAAGCAGGGTTGCCTTAGCTCGAGTTACAGAGGCTTGGGGGAACGTCTCCTTTATGCCTGTCAAGTGAAATTAATTGTGTATCTGCCATCAATCATTCCTGCTAGGCACATTCTCGTAGAATCTTAAGGGACACACAGCTTGTCTGCGGTGCCCCACCCCACAGCCTCCCCAGGAAGATGGATTTTGGGGGTGCCCAATGATTAAAAGTTCCCGTGATTTCCAAGGGAGCCTCAGCTATGGCTTTTCACTGGTAACCTGGAAAACTTACCATTCTCGGCGTGTGCTCCAGCTTACTAACAAATATTTGACTCTGTGAAGTGCCCTGAAAACTGACCAGCACGTCTGAGCCTTGCATGTTTGTACTGCTAAATATTTTCATGGAATAATTCAAATAACTTGAGAATCTTGCTGAAAATAGAGGATATAATTGAAAATCAACCCAGACCTTCATCGACCCATCAAATCACTTAGAATTTTAATGGATTTCCTGCTATATATTTTTATTTTGGTTTTTTTTTCTGTTTTAATTTTTTTCTTTTTAAATTTTTTGTTTAATATCTTTAAATTTAGTTTTTAAATTTTTAACATAGGCTGGGCGGTGGTGGCTCACGCCTGTAATCCCAGCACTCTGGGAGGCAGAGGCAAGAGGATTTTTGAGTTCGAGGCCAGCCTGGTCTACAGAGTGAGTTCCAGGACAGCCAAGGCTACACAGAGAAACCCTGTCTCGAAAAAAAACAAATCCAAAAAACCAAAATAAATAAATAAATAAATAAAATTTTAACATAAATAACTAATTTGTGTTAGTTATATGTAAAAAATGGGCTTCCCTGGACATTTTTCAAGTGTTTATGTAAAGCATTTAGATTTATTTATTTTATTATATGTAAGTACATTGTAGCTGTCTTAAAATTCTCCAGAAGTCAGATCTTGTTACGATGGTTGTGAGCCACCATGTGGTTGCTGGGATTTGAACTCAGGACCTCTAGAAGAGAAGTCAGCACTCTAAACCTCTCAGCTGTCTCTCCAGCCCCCATTCTGATCATATTAAGCCCTCATTAATTTCTCTTGTTGTCCCATTCTCTACAAGCTGTCATTTTTAACTCGGGCTGGCTTCAAGTTGGAGACTATTCTCCTGCCTCAGCTTCTTGATTCCTGGGATTTCAGGTCTGAGACACCACACCCACCTCCCTGACTCTTGTTTTTCCACCCTCAGTTACATCAACTCCTCTTTTCCTGTTAGACAGGGCTTCCACTGCCTCTGAGTGGCGGGTTGCTGGGATCCAGTCTATACCATCATATACATACCTGCACATATATGTGCACTGCGTGGGCACCTGCTGCAAGCAGAGACCAGAAGAGGACATCAGACGCCCTGGTTAGAGTTACAGTCAGCTCTGAACCACCATGTGGGTGCTAAGAAGCAATCCCAGGTCCCCTGGAAAAGCAGTAAGTGCTCTAACCACTCAGCTACTGCTCTGGCGTGATGTATGCTATATGTACACACTCAGATAGATTCTTTCCCCGATTCAATGGTTCCTAAGAAGTGGCCATTGTCAGTTACCTGCGGACCTTGCACAGGTGACTGAAGTGTGTGACTCACCAGCTTTGGACTGTCTTTCAATCAGAAGCGTTTCCTGCTAGCAATCACCCGGGACTTCCTTTCAGTGTAAAAGAGGGAGGTTTGAGATGGAATCTTGTTGTATAGCCCAGGATAACTTAATACCTGAAGCAATTCCTTTCCATTCGGACTCCTCAGTACCGGATTTATAATTATGAGTCACCGCAGCCATATCAGAGCAGAGTCTTTCGCAATAGCAATAAATGAATAAGTATATTCATACATAGGTAAGCAACATCTCAAGAGAAGCATCCAACTATTTCTGTGCATTTGGTTAAGAAGGTGAATCTGAGGCTAGGCGCGGTGTGCGTGCCTTTAGTTCCAGCGTGCATTCAGGAGGCAGAGGCAAGCGGAACTCTGGGAGTTCGAGTCCAGCCGGATTTATAGAAGGACTTCTTTTTTTTTTTTTTTTTTTTTTTTTTTTTTGAGAGAGAATCTCACTGTGTAGCTCTGTGGCCATCCTGGAACCCACAGTGTAAACCTGGCCTGCCTCTGCCACCGGAGTGCTGGGCTTAAAGGCGTGTGTCACTATTTCTGACACAAGGTGAGTTCTAAGTCAGTAGAGAACAACCCATGCCCACAACCAAGTCATATACATATTTTAAAAATATGATATATATCATACGTGTATATGCAATATAATACTCCAGGATACTAAAATGAGTGTGCCAAGTGTGGTGTGCTACGCCTAAAAATCTTGGCAGAAGGTCGAGGAAGGAGGGTCACTGCAAATTCAAAGTCAGCCTAGTTTACATAGTGAATTCCAGGCCATCCTGGGATACAGTGTAAAGTCTTGTTCTGAAACAACAAGGGCAGGTGGTATGCCTGTTTTTGTTGTGGCCTGTGTAGTAAACAGAGCTTTGCGTGTGTGTCAGGATTTCACCAAGGTGCCAGGCTGGCCTCTGCCCCCCATAGATGCATCTGTCTGCCTCAGCCTCTGGAACGCTGGGTTTAAAGGCCTGTGCCATCATACCCGCCTGCTTTCTTTCTTCGAAGCAACAACCTGAACCAAAGCAAACAGTGAACTGTATCTCTGGAGAAAGTGGACTGTACACACACCTTCTACTTGTTTATGTGTACAGGAACGTTATCTATGCAAAACTTAGTAGCAAGTCCTCAGAAAGCTCTTACCCAGGGGAGTGAAGTTAGTCCCAAGTCGGGGAGACTCGGAACCACAAAGATAACTTATCTTTAGAGGGTGAACTTAGGAGGAATAGTTATTATTATCTACATTTTTCCCCTCTTTTGAATGCAAGGACTCCTTAAAGTTGTAGTCAAAGATGACCTTGAAATGACCCTCTTACCCACCCCACCCCCACCCCCAATCGCTTGAAGTTTGAGGCCAGCCTGGACTACAGTGTTTCAAAACAAACAAACAGAGAGCTTTCCTGCCTGCCTGCCCGCAGGTGAGGTGTCAGCCTCCCTCAGCCAGGCTGGAAGACAAGGTGCAAATTGTTCTGGGGCTGGACCCTGGACCTACTGGGGAGAGCAGAGTCATTCTACTGCCCCACTGTAAAGCTAATACTTTAAACTAGGGTTGTCTAGTTCCTTGGAAATAAATCAGTGTGAAAGAGAATGCAGATTTCCATCAGAGAAGCAATAAAAGTCTTGATGACCTCCAATTAGTATTCACTTACCCAGGAAAGAGGGTTGCCACCTGGGGCTACATCAGGGCGTGGGGGGAGGGTGCTCAGGCCCGTTCTTCGCTGAGGCTGCTTATCTGTTTGGTTTCTGAGGGGTGACCTTCACTTGTGGGCTTCTGCTATTTTTGTGTGTGGTATGTATGTATGTATGTATGTGTATCATATGTATGTATACACACGTGTGTACAGGGGTACTGGCCCTGGGACCTCTCATTCGATAGGTATGTCCTCCCTCATCTATATCTCCAGCTCTCTTTCTCTCTTTTTTGGATTTGGTTTTTTTCGAGACAGGGTTTCTCTGTGTATCCCTGGCTGTCCTGGAAATCACTCTGTAGACCTGGCTGGCCTCGAGCTCAGAAATCCTCCTGCCTCTGCCTCTCATAGTGATGGGATTAGAGGCGAGTGCCACCACCACCCCGCTCCAGCTCCCTTTTTATCTTCTGAAAGTCTCAGCAAGTTGCCCGGATTAGCTTTGAACCCGCGTAGCCCAGGCAGGCCTTTAAATTCACCATGGAAATGCCTCAACTTCTAGAGTAGCTGGGCTAGTAGGCGGTGTCACCAGACATCATTCATTATGTGCTTTTTTTCCCTGTTTTTTTTTTGGGGGGGGGGGCAGTAATAGGGAAGGTTTCTTTTTCTTCCTTTTGACACTGGGTCTTATTCTGTAGCACAGGCTAACCTGGAATCCCCCAGCCTCTGCTCCCCAAGCACTGAATCATTACGACAGGCCTGCATCATCATCTTGATTTTGAGTTTAAACGTACAAGTTTTGTCTTCCTCTATAAATCGTCAGCTTGCCAAGGGCAGTGAGATAATTTCCTCCTGTCCAACTCTAAGGTCTTCTGGAGCCTGGGGAAGTGTCACGTTCCTTCTCAGGTCCAGCTCAGAGTCTCGGCCTTGTACAAGGACACAATGATGACAAAGCTTTCAGTTTTAAGTTGCCTGGTGAGCTCAGGAGAAGTCTCTTGGCAAAGGTTTGCCTCATCTCCAGGCCTGTCTCCACCAACGAAAACCTGGGTTCTGAGGTGCGGTCAGGAAAAGGCTTAAGACTGCATCCAAGCAGGCAGGTCAGCACGGAAGTCTGACCTTGAGTAAGTTATTTTCCCAGAAGAAGAGAATCAAATGACACCTGCCTTTGGGCTGTTACCCAGGAAGTTGTTTAGCATAGTCCCTGGACACAGCTGAGGGCAAGTATTGTCATTTTTATTTATTTAGCCTCATTATGCTAATTATCCACCTCACTCTAGGGTTTCCTCCACCCAGAAAGTGGGAGGGTTGAAAGCTGGAGGAAAAGGCCGGAGGTCTTCCTGAAGGAGACTTTAATAGGACTCATTTAGATTTTTGTTTTATTTTGTTTGTTTTGAGACGGGGTTTCTCTGTGTAGCCTTAGCTGTCCTAGATAGAGATCCTCCTGCCTCTGCCTCCCAAGTACTGGGATCAAAGGCCTGCGACACCACTACCCAGCTAAAGGTGATTTTTTTTTTTTAAGGGGAGGGAAAGCTTTTTCAAGAAAGCTTTTTCTCTGTGTAACAGTCCTGCCTGTCCTAGAACTCACTTTATAAACCAGTAAACCAGGCTGGCTTCAAACTCACAGAGATCTGCCTGTTTCTGCCTCCTAAGTGCAGGGATTCAAAGTGTACACCATCTCTTAGACATTTTATATATAGACTTTAAAATGCATATACATATGTATTTAAGTTTTTTAATCCTTTAAAATTACTTGTGGGTGTATGTGTGTAGGTGGATGGATGTGTGCATGTTGTGACACTTGAAATCTGGGACGACATGCTGGACTCTGTCACCACCACCTGGTTCCTAGGGATGGAATTCTTATCATCTGTCTCCTAGGCAAGCAGACTTACCCACTAGGCCATTTTGCCAGTCTTCTAGCTAAAGATGCTAATTAAGGTTATGGATACATTTTTCCCCCAGATATGTCTCTCTCAGTAGCTCAGGCTGTCCTGGATCTCACCAGGTTGGCCCCAAACTCAAAACAGTCAGCCTCCAGAGTCGGGATTACAGGTTTGAGTCCCAGCACCTAGCTAAGCAATGATACATTGAACTAAGATCATTTAGGTATGCAATTGACCACAGGAAGAACTATTATTAACAATAATGACCATTTATGCTGGGGGAGCCTTACAATAATGATCATTAAGCCAGCACGTAGGAGGGAGAGGCAGGACAACCAGGAGTTTAGGATCATTCATAAAATACTTAGTTCCATCCACTGGTTTGTTCTTCTGCTTTTTGTTTTGTTTTGTTTTTTCAAAACCTGGCCTGTCCTGGAACTCAATCTGTAGACCAGGGTGGCCTCAACTATTTAATACCCAATGCTGGAATTAAAGGTGTGTGTCACCGTGGCCGGTCCCATCCACTGTATTAATGGCCTTATTGGACTTGGGCTCACTATTGTAGCCCGGCCTACCTCGAACTCATGCTAATCCCCTTGCACCAGTTTCTTGAGTCCTGGGATGATAGGCAGACACTACCATATCCAAGACTGTTTTCACTCCTTCATTCGTTCTTTCATTCATTTATTCATTCAACAAACCCATATTGACTGGACACAGTACTGAACAAGGCTGAACAAGGAGTAAGAGAGACTGAAAATACCCTGTCCTCCCGGACTGACAGCATGTGCCAAGAGCTGAGAAACATATTCTGCCAGGCGAGCCCATGCCACGAACTGTGGTTCTGGGGGTTAGCCCAAGGCCTCCAGCATGCTAAGCAAACACGCTACCAGTGAGTTGCATCCCCATCCGTTATATACGTTTCTTGCTGTTGTAAGACAGGGTCTCAATAAGGCCTGGGGTTCCCTGATCTCTTGCCTGGACCTCCCTGTGTGGCTGCGGGGCCCAGTGTGTGGGCTCAATTTATTTTTGCCACATTTCCCAGGATGTGCAATTGCAGGAATTATCTTTGCTGCTTCAGCCTTTCCGGCCGCTCACCACAGTTTACTCTAACAAAATAAGTGTTTGTTTGCAGTGTTGGGAACTGAACACAGGGACTTGGGAGAACCCCTCCCTGGAGACACTTGGTGGCCCTTTCTGGGGATCAGACTTACAGGGGCCGTGTCTGCTTTGCCACACCGCCTCCTACTGGAGGCCAGTTGACCTGCTGTGTTCTTTCTTCTTTAGGTACTTTACCAGGTCGGAGGGGCGCCTCTTTCTTTCTTTCTTTCTTTCTTTCTTTCTTTCTTTCTTTCTTTCTTTCTTTCTTTCTTTCTTTCTTTCTTTCTTTCTTTCTTTCTTCCTTCCTTCCTTCCTTCCTTCCTTCCTTCCTTCCTTCCTTCCTTCCTTCCTTCCTTCCTTCCTTTCTTTCTTTCTTTCTTTCTTTCTTTCTTTCTTTCCTTCCTTCCTTTCTTTGGAATAGGGACTCAGAGAATCCAGGCAGCCTGCAAACTTACTACATGGGCCGAGGCTGACTTTGAACTCCTGATCTTCTTGTCTCCAGTTCGGTGGAGCTGGGATTGCTGGTGCATACCATCACAGGCAGCTTGTGCCTGGGGAGGGGGCTGGTTCTCAGACAACTCTCAGTGGCTAGCTTGGCCTCTGACCTTTGCTCCCCACAGCCACTCCCTTTGTAACTGCTCTTCACGTCTCCCTCCCTCCCTGCCCACTTAACTGATAGATTGGGGGAGGGCTCCTCTCCTGCAGAGCTGAGACCCCGTAGAGAATTTCCATTAAAGTAAACAAGGTCTCACCCTGTAACCTTAGCTGGCCTTGAACTCACTATGTAGACCCTGCAGGTCTCCCATTCTGACTTCTAAATCCCAGGATCAAAGGCATCTCCACGCCCAGGCATTGATATTTCTTATTACTTTATTTTATCTGTGTGGATATTTTGCCAGCATGTGTGTCTGTGCACCGTGTGCATGCCTGGGGCCAGTGGAGGCCAGAAGAGGGCATGGAGCCCTCTGGAACTAGAGTCACAGATGGTCATGAGCATCTATGCATGTGCTGGGACCAGA
Organism: Apodemus sylvaticus; assembly: GCF_947179515.1. Taxonomy (NCBI): domain Eukaryota; kingdom Metazoa; phylum Chordata; class Mammalia; order Rodentia; family Muridae; genus Apodemus; species Apodemus sylvaticus. Next base: position 134,946,161 of record NC_067475.1, on the reverse strand, counting down.
ACTCAGGTCCTCTGTAAGAGCAGCCAGGGCTCTTAACCACTGAACCATCTTTCCAGCCCCACAATTTCCATCTTAAATTTTATTTTGTGGCGGGCCTGCCTGGGCTGTATAACAAGATCCCGTTTCAATAACCAATAAAGTTTATTTATGTGTGTCTTTGAAGTTTGTATATTGCACTGTTTAATCTTTTATTTCTGGTGGGGTACAGGACACTGAGGTTGAGACAGAGTTTCTTGTAACAGCAGCTGGTCTTGAACCTGTTCTGTAGTTAAGGCTGGCCTTGGACTCCTGATGCTCCTGCCTCAGCCCCCTGAGTGCTAAAAAGGTGTGGCATGCAATTTAATCTTTACTGTGGCTCTTCAAAGCCGGCACCCCGGGCTGGTGTAGAAGAGAAAACCGGAAGGCAGGAAGCTGAGGTCTGTCCTCTCCATCTGCTCCATCCCTTCCGGAGGCTGCCTTCAACCACTAGACAGTCTCTGCTTTCAAGGTGACCCTGACTGGGAGCCCGAGCCACCTGACTACCTTGGGGCTGGGCTTGCTCTGGTAGAGATTTCTATCCTTCAGGCCAGGCAAAGAGCAGGTGTGACAGTCCTAGGGATCCTGCCCCCTTTTGTGGTTCCTCGTTAGTGAAAGAATTTAAGAGTGGACTCAGAATGAAGGTCAGGGAAAATTAGTGTTTAAAAAAAAGAACCCAGGATGGGCCAGTTGTAAACCCCCTGGAGCTGTCCTGAGGAAGGAAATGGAGGAGAACTTAGAAAACAAAGGGGAGGCCCTTGAAACTGACTTGGAGGGCAGGCAGGTGACAGCAAGCAGCCAAAGGGAGGGGGGAGGTGGGGGGTGAGTGAGCCCAAAGTGTCTAGGATGCGTCCTTCCTTCCTTCCTTCCTTCCTTCCTTCCTTCCTTCCTTCCTTCCTTCCTTCCTTCCTTCCTTTTTTATTTCTATTTTATATGAATATTTATATTATATATATATATTTTTTGGATTTGGTTTTTTTTTTCGAGACAGGGTTTCTCTGTGTAGCCCTGGCTGTCCTGGAACTCACTCTGTAGACCAGGCTGGCCTTGAACTCAGAAATCCACCTGTCTCTGCCTCCTAGAGTGCTGGGATTACAGGCGTGTGCCATCACTGCCCGGCTATTTTATATTTTTTAAAAAATAGTTTATTTATATTTTATATACATAAATGATATTTTGCCTGCATGTCTGCAAGAGGGCATCAAATTCTCTGGAACTGAAGTTAGCAGACAATTGTGAATTGCCATGTGGGTGCTGGGAAACCCAGGTCCTCTGGAAGAGCAGCCAGTGCTCTGAACCACTGAGTGGTCTCTCCAGCCCCCCTAGGATGCTTTTTTTTTCTTTCTTTTTTTTTTTTTTTGTTTGTTTTTTTGGATTTTTTTTTTTCGAGACAGGGTTTCTCTGTGTAGCCCTGGCTGTCCTGGAACTCACTCTGTAGGCCAGGCTGGCCTCGAACTCAGAGATCTGCCTGCCTCTGCCTCCTAGAGTGCTGGGATTACAGGCATGAGCCACCACTGCCTGGCAGAACACTGTAGCTGTCTTCAGAAACCAGAAGAGGGCATCAGATATCTTTACGGATGGTTGTGAGACACCATGTGGGTGCTGGGATTCCAACTCATGACTTTCAGAAGAGCAGTCAGTGCTCTTACTCGCTGAGCATAGGAAAAAGCCGGGAGGTGTTGGCGCATACCTGTAATCCCAGCACTCTGGGAGGCAGAGGCAGGCGTATTTCTGAGTTCGAGGCCAGCCTGGTCTACAGAGTGAGTTCCAGGACAGCCAGGGCTATACAGAGAAACCCTGTCTTGAAAAAAAGACAAAAACAAAACAAAACAAAAAGATAGAAAAAAAGGAAAGTCACAAATGATTAGACTGACCGCCCTATATGACTGTAAGGGGCAGGGATTCTGGGAAGGTGCAAGTTTCATATCTCATTAAAGAACTACATATTCTGTGCTGGGCAATAGTGGCTTTTAGCCCAGCTCTCAGGAGGCAGAGACAGGTGAATCTCAGATCTACAGGGCAGCCAGGGATACACAGAGAAATTCTGTCTCGAAAGACAAATATGACAACCAAGACCAAAACCAACAACCAACCAAACACAAACCCCAAATCCCCCAAAACGAAAAGCTGAATATTCTATCTAACTCTTAGCATTGCTCAAAGTGAGCCTGCTTTCCTAGGGGTGGGCCCTGGGCCTAGCGAGTCACCCCGTTTAAGCAGAATGTAGGTCAGGTCTCCATGAGGTCTTTTTTTTTTTTTTTTTTTTACAGTATAGGACCAGGCTGTCATCTCAGTACTTAGGAGGCTGAGGCAGGAGGATTGCCATGAGTTCCGGGTTAGTCCTCTTCAGTGCGACCCTGTATCCAAAAACAAAGCAAGGCCAGGGTTGAGCTTAGTTGGCAGAATGATTATCAAGTAGTTCTTGGAGGATTTGAATCTGTCATCTCCAGCCTCAGCCTTCCAGGAGCTAGTGTTGTTTCTCTTAGGTACCATGTCTCAGGGCTGGAGAGATGGGCACATGCTTCTCCTTCAGATAACCAGACAGACTTCAGTTCCCGGCATCCATGTTGGGTGCTTCACAGCCACCTAACATTCCAGCTCCAGGGGATCTGACACCCTCTGGTCTCTGTGGGCACACACACACACAAGTTGTGTGTGAAAGAACATGCCTTTAGTCTCAAACTTTGAAAGGCAAAGGCAGGCAATCTGCCCAAGTTCAAGGCCAATCTGGTCTGGATAATGAATCCCAGGCTGGCCCGAGGTATACAGTGAGTCTTTGTCTCAAAATAATTAATTAGTAAGTTTAATTTAATTTAATAAAAAGAATAAAAACAATTGTTTTTGTTGTACGGAATTGGACTCCACTCTAGGTACTTAAATTTATCTATGAACAAGGAGGTTCCCCCCACCCCACAACTGCAGTGCCTATCAAACGTAGGACATTTAACACCAATTAATATTCTCATTGGCATCAACCTTTACAAGTCATTTTCCTAATGTCTTTTACAGTTTTCCCCAAACAGTAGACCTGGTGTCTATATTTACTTTTTCAGTGTTTTATTGTTTTATTTGTTTGCTTGAGACAGAGTCTTCTTATATACCTCTGGAACTCAATGTGTAGATGGGGGTGGGGGGCTGGGAGCTGGGGGGAGAGGGGTGGGAGTGGAGAGTGGGGTGGCGGGCTTGAACTCCCAGAGATGTCTACCTGTGTCTGCCTGGTGCTGCGACCTAATATGTGGTTACTGTTTCTGACTGAAGCGAGACAGGCTGGCCTTGAACTCACTAAGCTAGTAAGTATGACTTTGGGCTTCTGATTTCCCTGCCTCCACCTCTCACATACTAAGATGACAGACAGCATTATGCAGGGGTTTGAGCCCAGGGCTTTGTACTGTTAGGCACACCTTCTCCCAACTGGGCCGTATCCACATCCCAAAGAGACCGTGGGCCTTCAAAGCCATTCCACTTCTTTCTGTTATCTGACATTCTTAAACTTCTGTGCTTCGGAGAGTTTGTGCTATGTGGTCCTGCAACTCACTTTGTCCTACCTCAGAACTCAGGGACCTGCCTGCCTCTGTGTCCTGAGGACCGGAATTTCAGGAATGTTCCCCCATCCTCCCCATTCTGTCGTTTTGTTTTGTTTTTTTAAACCCCTAGTGTTTTTTCTAAGGCTCTGGAGAATGTCCCTCAGCCAAATTCAGAAACGGTTCTGTGTGTTGCCCTTTGGGGGCCCAGCTTGAGTGACAGACCAGACCCGAAGGCTTGACCTTCTTTGACCTTGGACAGGTCCTAGGTCTCAGTTTTCTTTGTCGTGGACCAAGCTCCCTTCCAACCCTTAAGGCAACAAACAAACAGACTTGTCCGGTTCCTTTTTCTTCAGTTCAAGAAGTCTGTCTTTTCCAGAAGCAGATCTGAAAGGTCTGCATGATTTTCTATTCCAGATGCCTCGCCTCTGCCAGCTAGCCTTGGCTCCTGCCCTTATCTTCTGCAAACGCTTGGCTGACGCTCCTTTTTCTCCGAGAGACATTTTGAACATAATACGACTGTTTATTTAAAGTTTCGTGCACTTTAGGGAAACAATGGCCAGAAGAAGGGACTGTTGGCCTATTTTTCTGAGCACCGAAGTTCCAGCAGCCCCGGATTCTCAGGGAAGCTTATGTTTGCCTGTGTCCTCTCACTGTAGGGTTAGGGTACCCCAATACCTTTATCCTTCCCCTTGAGCAGGCTGCCCAGCTCACAGCGCACGGTCACTGCTTCTGTGTCACATACAAGCCTTGCTGGGAAACACGGAGGAGCTGCAAAATGGCTAAGACCCTAACAACGACGTTTTGGCTTCTTGTAACTCCTAAGTACTCTTTCTTTCTTTAAAATGTATTTGTTTTGAGACAGATGTCTTAGCTACTGTTGGCCGCTGTGATACAACACCCTACGGGAGCAACTCAGAGAGGGAAGGCTGCAGGAGGGAGGAATGACAGGGAGGTCACCACAGTCAGAGGGAGGGAGCATCGGACACGCCCGCTGCTGCTTACAGCCCTTTCTCCAGCTACTCAGTGCCCACCGCTCCGAGGGAGCCATGCCACCCATGGTTGCATCAGGCTTCTGAATCAAGATAACCCCTGCAACTTACATCTCGAGGCCTCTCTCCCAGGAGATTCCAGATTTTGCCAACCTGACAATAGTAACCACTACAACAGGGTCTTATGTATCTCAGGCTGGTCTCCAACTTGAGGTCGCTCCGCCCTAGCCTCCGGCTCCTTAGGTGTGCTGGTGTGGGTTACTACTACTGCCAGTTTTACAGAGCACAAGGGGTTGAGCCTAGAGTCTTTTACATGCTAGGCACAGACTACCAATTCTTTTCATTTCTAAACAGTTGGTGGGTGGATTAGGGTATGGCTCAGGGGCAGAAGCTTGGCTAGCATGCTGTGGGCCCTAGGTTTGGCTTCTTAGCAGTGTATGTGTGTGTGTGTGTGCACACGCATGCACACACGTGATAGGTGGTAAGTTTGAAGGGGGCAGGCATTTGCCATTTATGCTAAAAGTTGCTTTCCTTGTGGCTACTACATTCAGGTGCCTTTAGCAAGCTTCTGCTTCAGGGGTGCTTAGAGCCCAGGGTGCTCTTGGACGCGCTGAGAGATGAGGGCTGGGTTTGACAGTAGGACACCCTTGTACGTAAGACAAGTATACATGCAGCTCAGTGTATTTAAGGTTACCTGAATAGAGACCCATCTTCCCATCTTCCCAGTGACTTGGGAAACTGAGACAAGAGGATCTTGAGGTAGAGGCCAGCATGGGCTACGTTCTGGGTCCCAGGCTAACCTCAGCTAAAGAATGAGACCCTGTCTCAAAAAACAGGGGTGGGGTGGTGGGGCAGGACAACCACGACAAATAGAAATCAACAGTAAACAATATCACGGGAATACAATAGTGCTTCACTTTAAGCGTGTTTTTATGTATTTATTTTTAAAATGTGTTTTTAGTGCAGTGCCCACTAAAGGGCACTTTAGGAGGCCTGAAGAGAGAAGACAGTGTGGCGCCTGTTGGAGCTGGGGTTACAGGGGTTCTCGAGACATTTGTTGGGAATCCAATTCAATGCATCTGGTGCCCTTCACCACCGAGCCAGCTCTCGCCCCAAAGCCCAAACACTCAAAAACAAAGACAAAAACCACAGCTTTACGATAGCTAGAACTCCAGCTGAATCCATCAGGACAGAAATGAAACAAGTTAACAGCACAAGGAATGAGAACAGGATGTCATCAACGACACCGAGTGCGGGAGCCGAGGGTACTGGGTGCCTGGCTACACGCCTTCCTTTGTCACTTCCTCTAGAAGAGAGACAGCGGCAGTTCTGGTTCTAGTCCATGTTTTGATGTTTCTAGGTGTGACTTCTCTGTAACCTATCCTGTCATTTTTACCTACATCGTATGGTTATGTGGGTGATTAATTAGAGCTATAGTGGTCCTGGGCCAGTGAGATGGCTCACTGGGCAGGTGTGCTTGGTACCGAGACTGAAGACCTATGTTGGATCCCTGGGCCACCATGACAGAGGCAGAGAACCACGTGGGCGTCTTACCTCCACGCATGTAGGTAACGGGCACATACAGTAAATACACACATGCGTGTCAAAACGTAAGCCTGGCTGGGTGCTGAGGGCTCAGGCCTTTAATCCCAGTGCTCAAAAGGCAGAGGCAGGTGGATTTCTGTGAATCTGAGGCCAGCCAGGTTTGCAGAGTGAGTTCTGGGACAGCCAAGGCTACACAAAGAAATTTTATCTCAAGAAATAAAAAGGAAGCCTTTTACAGAACAATGTTATTGAATGTCTGTGTCTCGGTTTCTCTTCCAGATGCTGTGATAACCGTCCCAATAGAAAGGCAAGTTAAAGGAGAAAGGTTGATTTAACATGGGTTTCCCCAGATTACAATCTACCATGGTAGTCCAGATAGCAAGAATTTGAAGCATCCAAAGTTAGAAAGCAGAGGAATGGACCCCTGCTGCTCAGATCAGTGCTCCAGTCCCACAGCCTGGGTCTCCCCCACCATGACAGTATCCCCACAGGCGTGCCCAGAGCCCATCCCCCAGGGAACTCGAGATTCTGTCAAGATGACATTTAAGACAATTCATTACAATTACAAATGCAGATTTATTGTTCAGAGACAAATTTCTAAGATCTTTGTAATAGTAAAAATGTGAAGCCAATCTGAATATCTAATCCTGAAAAATGAGAAATTTCAAGAATTTATTGTCTGGGGATGTAGGAGCTATCATTTGCACTGAAACCCAGACCTCTGGCTCTCTCCCTCTCCTCAGACCCCAGAGCAGCACGGGGCACTGTGAGGTCCCACCCCCCCCACCCCCACCCCCACCCCCCCCCCCCCCCGCCTTTGCTTCTTAATCTGCAATATTGTTTTCTCTTTCTCATCTCACCGAGGCTTCAGCTCAGTGAGGTGTACCCAGGGACAAGTGTACAACAAAAACAAAACAAAACAAAAAACAAACAAAAACGGTTGTTGTTGGTAAGATCACCAAGGCACATACACGAACCCACAAACCCAATATGCGTGGAGTTGGTGAGTTGCAGTTCAACACGCTTCATTGTGTGGGAATGGAGCAAAGGGAGGCTGGGGATGTGGCTCAGTTGGTAGAGTGCCCTTGGCTCATTTCCTAGCACTGCATTAACCATGGTGGCACAGGTCTGTTATCCCAGCACTAGGGGGAAGCCAGCCTGGGCTACATGAAGCCCTATCTCAACCACCACTACCATCACCGCCACAACACACACACACACACACACCCCTCACAGAGAGAGAGAGAGACACACACACACACACACACTCAGAGAGAGAGAGAGACAGAGAGAGAGAGAGAGAGATAGAGATAGATTATTCTATCGTCTGCCTTCATTTTGATTAAGCATTGTCAGAGACTCTTGGGAATGCTTGGATCCTGTGGGGTTCTCATGTTAATATCAACCAGAACTTACGTGCTCCACCCACAGCAAGAGTCCTCTTGCTTTCAGCCAGTGCATGTAGGGATATCTCCACTTTTAGTTTTTTATTAATATGCCTTTTAAAAGTCCCAGTTCCCTCCTCTCCTCTCACACCTCCACCTTTGGGTCTTTCACACAGACTCTGAGAACCCGCCCTTCCCTGCAGAGGGAATAACTCGTAATTGCAGGTTCTTTCTACAGGGCGATGAGGAAGAAGTTGGCAAGAGTTCGTTTTCCACAGAGTTGACAGTTTTGTTTTGTTAGACTTCTTTGGTCTGAAATGATTTGTTGATTTGCTATTGTGTGAACCCGGCTCAGTCCCACAGCACCTCTGTGACTGTTGGGGTTGGGGGTGGGGATACATGGGGAGGGAAAAGGGTAATTGGAGTGCAGGCCAAGAGACGTGACTTCGGGCCAGTTCTGGGACCCACGAGCTACGTGACCCTGGGCCAGTCATTGCAGCTGCTCAGGCCGCAGGTTCCTCCAGTGTGACGCCAGGAGGTTGGGTAAGGCTAGCCTTTAGGTGGCAGGGAGTTAACCCGACAGAGACCCTTCACGTGGAGAAGGTGAGGCAGAGAGACCAGTTAAAGGAGCATGTTTAGCCTAGAAAGAAAAGGAACGTTTTTACTGTTGCTTATTTGGTGAAATCACTTTATTTTAGGGATGACTTTCAATTTATTTCAATGTCATAACTTCTGGTTTAAAATGGCAGAGAGGCAGGGATTGGAACCTAGGACCTTGGGGTCTGTATTCATGTCCTCTGCCACTGAGTCATATCCCCAGGTCTATGCCTTTAAGGTGAGAAACATTTTTCCCTTTTGTAAAAAGGCGTATTTATTATATGTAAGTACACTGTAGCTTTCTTCAGACACTCCAGAAGAGGGCATCAGATCTCATTACAGATGGTTGTGAGCCACCATGTGGTTGCTGGGATTTGAACTCAGAACCTTCCAAAGAGCAGTTAGTACTCCTAACCACTGAGTCATCTCTCTCCCCCTTCTCCCCCAATTTCTTGTTATAAATTGATACATGTTGCTTGAGGGTTATTTAACAAATACAAATTGACAGGAATAAGAACGTTCATTCATTTTTTTTTCTCTCCTTTAGCCCAGGCTGGTCTCTAACTCTATGTGGTTGAGAAAGACCTTGAACTTCTGATCTTCTTGACCCCACCCCCTGCGGCCGTTGGAATCATGAGTATTGCTTTACCAGGCCTGACCTACTTCGGTGGAACACGTGGGGCCATGCGTTCGAGGCAAGCAGACTATCGACTGAGACACATTTCTGATCCTTGTTAATTTATTGATTACATTTTAGGTGTGTGTGTGTAGCTCAGAGGACTTGAACTCCACGTGCTCCTCCTGGTTAGTTTTCTGGGTGCTAAGATGAAGGATCATGAGCTGGCTGCAGATGGTAGAGCATTTAAATGACCTGTAGTCTTTTTTTTTTTTTTTTTTTTTTTTTTTTTAGCTGAGGACAGAACCCAGTAGTCTCTTATTCTCTTATGATGTTATGGGCGCAGGCTTCAAATTTATGAGCGCTGTCTCTATTCTGACAGCACGCTTGGTGCAAAAGCACCCCTCCTTCCAGTTCAGGTGGTGTTCCTGGTTGAGCGTCGTGCAGGCCTCATTGGCCTCTGCTGTATTTCACCCACGTGAAACCCACACAACATTAGTGGAACACAGAAAGCCGCACCCAGCCCACCCGAACCCCACATCCCATCAAACCCTCTTCCCCGCAGGCACAGGGCGTCCACCAGCCTCTGGGCAGACATCCCACCTCCTCGCCTGATCCGATCCTCTTTCTTCCTCTTTCTTCTTCCGCATGGCATCTTCGTGTGTCCTAGTCGTCCGTTCTTCCCCTCTCCTTTCATTTCCGCTGCTTGGCTCCTTCAACTCGCCGAGGGACCCCGCAGTAGGTGGGCAGTCTGACCGGACCAGCACACCCGGCTTCGGGGCAGAACTGCAGCTCTTTTTCAATGTAGAGTTTTTTGGGTTAAACGCACATTTAGGGCTGGCACCGAGGCTCTGGGAAAGGGTGCCTGGCTAGCAAGTCTGAGCGCTGGAGTCACTGTCCGTTCCCACAGATTTAAGCTGCGTGCCTTCCTAGCTCTTGATTTTACTATGTCCGCCACGAGCTGACTGCGCATGCTCCACGTCGCATGTGTCCTGAGTGTTTAGTGTCCATGCTTCGGGTGACAGTGCTAACTCAGTTTTGGGTAATCCAGTAGCAGAGAAGAAAGACAGCACAGCCCACTCCTTAAATAATCCTTTACTGAGCCGTTTCCTTAAAGATCCATTATTAACAGCATTAACTTTCTATTCATAAGTACTCCTGGTAACGGTGTGGGAGGGAAGGGGCCTGGAAAGACTACCTTTGTAAAGGAATCCTCCCTTCCCCTCCCCTCCCCCCTTTCCTCCCTCGATACCCCCCCCCCCCCCCGCAACCCGCCCCCCGCCCATTCACTTTCTCTTCCCTTATTTTCGCAGTGCTGGAGACAAAACCTAGGCCATCAGAGCCAGTAGGGCTACACCCTAACGCAGTGTAAATTTATAGTATACAAACAGATTTAAATTTTTATTTTATGTGTATAGATATTTGGCTTGCACTTACATCTATGTAACGTTTGAATGCTCGGTGCATGCTGGGGTCGGATCCCCTGGAACCAGAGTTGCAGACGGTTGTGAGCTGCCTGCCACTGGGTGCTGGGGCCCGAGCCCAGGCCCTATGCAAGAGCAGCCAGTGCTCTAAACTACCGAGCCTGCCTCTCTGGCACCCAGAACAGAAATGTTAATAAGCACGATCCACACACAATACAGCCCCGAAGTGTTTAATGTATGAACGGGTCTGGAGACCAAACTGTTGGAGAGAATACTCGTCTTAGTTACTTTTGTGTTGCTGTGATAATAGTGGAGAGTCACGGCAGCAAACGGCAGGCTTGGTGGCCAGAGCAGGAAGGTGAGAGCTCACCTCCTCGGGCTCTCAGACTCCCAGACTCTCTCCTCACAGAGAGAGAGAGAGGGCCCCACCTTCTAACCTCCCCACAGCGCTCCCGCCTGGCCTCCAAGTACTGAAACATGGGGGCCTGTGGGGTACGTTTATATTCAAACCACCAGACTTATCCTTCAGTTCGCTGTTGTTGGCGCGTGGCTGGAATGTAATATTTCTGAGAACAGATGCTCAGAAGAGCAGAGTCTACAAGCGCTCCCAGCACCACCCGCGCTCCTAGCACCACCCCTGTTCTCGGTACCACCTATATTTATAGCACTTGTCCGGCTGATGCTGGAACGTGTAAATTTATGGCCAGCCTGGACTGGATTCTGGTGTGAAAACCTCATAAACTCACAAACAATTTAAAAGGAAGAAAAACTCCTAAGAGTGAAACCTGGAGGGAGGGCAGGGGGGGGGGGAGGGAAGGGAGAGGAAGGGAGGGTAGGAGGGGCTTTAGCAGGCCCGAGCATGGCAAACATGGCACTCATAGATAGATTTTGCCTTTTATCCTTCTCCCCTCTGCCAAACCATGATCACATTCCTAAAGTTTGCGACCAAGGTCTATTCCCTTGTTTGGCCACTGACTCATTTCTGAGACGGATTATTCACCAAGGTCCAGCTATCCAAATGACAAACAAGGTCCAGGAATCAAAAATCATTATTTTTACTAACCTATTAAACTATCCTACCCACCCTAGCTCGTTCTAACAAAGACCTCTCCCCTTTTGGTCTTAAAATTAACACGTGCAAAGCTATTTGCTCTGTTTCTGGCCGATTCAGATTCAGAGCTGGTCTCTTTGCCTTGCTTAATAAAAGATCTCCATGCTGTGAGATGTCTGTGCTTGGAAGTTGGTGTTTGGGTGTGGTCTGTGCCTAATCTGGGGTACAGAAGGGGTGCCCTGCAATAACAGGTCCCTTCAAGAGAGGAAGAGAGTAAAGAGAGTGGGAGAGAGAGTGAGATGTATGTGTGTATGTGTGAGTATGTGTGTGCATATATTTGTTGTGTGTGTGTGTGTATGTGTCTGTGTACATGCATGTATGTATGCTGCTGTTCTTTTGTTCTTGAAACAGCGTTTCATGAAAGCCAGGCTGGCCTTGAACTTAAAAAAAAATTTCCTTTTTTTTTTTTTAAAGATTTTATTTATTGTTGTTTAAGTACAGTGTACCTCGGTACACTGTAGCTGTCTTCAGACGCACCAGAAGAGGGCGTCGGATCTCATTACAGATGGTTGTGAGCCACCTTGTGGTTGCTGGGAATTGAACTCAGGATCTTCGGAAGAGCAGTCAGTGCTCTTACCCATTGAGACATCTCTCCAGCCTCCCCCACCCCCATTCTTTATTTTTATTTTATGTGAATAGGTGTTTTGCATCATTATGTCTGCACCTTGTACTGCAGTCCCCATGGAGGCCAGAGGGGACCTCAGATCCCCACGGAACTGGAGTTAGGGACAATCCTCAGTTATTTTCTGGGTGCTGGAGCTCAAACCAGGTCCTCTGGAAGGGTGAGCAGTGCTCCCTGAGTGCCCGCCATCTTTCCGGCCCCTCGGCCGCAGCTCTGCCTCCCGCCAGGAGCTTCCATGGTGACCTCTCCCCTGCTCTTCTCGGTGCTTCATCTGCCTCTTTGACTTTTTTGTGTAGATTTTATGTCGTGTGTGTGTGTGTGTGTGTGTGTGTGTCCTTGTCTCTCTCTGTCTCTGCCTGTGTCTCTTTGTCTCTCTGTCTCTCTGTGTCTGTCTCTCTTTATCTCTGTCTATTTCTCTTTTTCGCTGTGTGTGTCTGTCTCTCTGAATGTGTGTGTGTTTGTGTGTGTGTGTGTGCAGTGCCTGTGGAGAACAGAAGGAGACATTGGATTCTCTGAACTGGAGTTATCCATTCACACCCCCTGGGCCCCACCCACCCCTGTCCCCACCCACCCCTGTCCCCACCCACCCCTGTCCCCACCCTCATTCCCACCCCACGGGTTCTGGGAAGTGAACTCAGGTCCTCTGCAAGAGCAGAGATCTTAACCTCTGAGCCACCTCTCTAACTCCTCTAATTTTTTTTAGATACTGTCCGGATGCTGGTGTGCAATGACACACCACACCTGAGCTGGAATATGATTCAGAGACTAACTAGACACTTCAGCACACAGGTTTACCAACTCGGTGATTCTGGCTCCCTTATCTCTCAGGTATCAACACAACAAAACAGGGATGAAAACACAGTACCTGCCCCTCTCCCCACACAAATGAACATAAAATCTACACAAAAAATTAAGAGAAAAAAATGAACTGCTAAAAATTATGCACTAGAAAACAGGTTAAAAGTTCAGTGCAGAGCCAGATTTCATCACCAGGCTAATTGTTTCACTACAAAGTGATACCTACTACAATGGATTACTTTTTTTAAAAAAAAAACTCCTTTTTTAAAAAAATTTATTATATGTAAGTACACTGTAGCTGTCTTCAGACACTCCAGAAGAGGGTGTCAGATCTCAGTATGGACGGTTGTGAGCCACCATGTGGTTGCTGGGATTTGAACTCAGGATCTTCGGAAGAGCAATCAGTGCTCTTAACCACTGAGCCATCTCCCCAACTCTTCTATAATGGATTACTATGCAGCTGTAAATAAGAACAGAGGCCATGTGTGTGAGCCATGTACTGCAGTCCCTGTGGAGGCCAGAAGAGGACCTCAGAGGCAGGCAAATCTCCTGGTTCCAGGCCCGCCAGGTCTGTATAATGACTTCCAGGCTACCCAGAGTTACGAGGTGAAGGACTCTTTGTACCGCTATGGGAGGGATTGTGATACATTTGCCAAGTGAAGAAAAGAAGAGGCCAGGAGAACCACTTGTAATTCTTTATGTAATAATTTGTTTGGGCATAAAGTCTAGAATACACAAGAAACTATAAATCTATACATGCAGTGTACTCTGGGCAGGAGCAGTGGGCGCTGGCTGCAGGGATGGTGGAGGTAAGTAGACTATCCTCTAAGTTTGCTTTGGATTTGTAAACCTGTTGTCCCCCTCCCTCCTTCTCTCCCTCCCTCCCTCCTTCTCTCTCTCCCTCCTTCTCTCCCTCCCTCCTTCTCTCCCTCCCTCCTTTCTTCACCCTCTCCTCCCTCTTTTTCTGTCTCTTGTCTCTCTCTTTGTCTCTCTCTCTCTCTCTCACACAGGGAGAGAGAGAGAGAGAGAGAGAGAGAGAGAGAGAGAGAGAGAGAGAGAGAGAGAGAGAGAACTCACTCATCCAGGCTAGAGGACAGTTTGTATAATTCTACTTGTCAGGATCTCACTAAGTAGCCCAGGCTGTCCTTGTGTTCCCTATATAACACAGAACACAGGCTTGGCCTTGAATGAACGTGATCCTCCTGCCTCAGCCACTGGTTTGCTAGGATTATAGGTGTGAGCCACCCTGGCAAAGTGTTGTGCTTGCTTTCTTTTTTCCTTCGTTTCTTCCTTCCTTCCCTCCCTCCCTCGCTCCTCTCCCTCTCTCATTTTCTCTCCCTTTCTTTCTTCTTTCCTTCATCTTCTTTCTTTCTTTCTTTCTTTCTTTCTTTCTTTCTTTCTTTCTTTCTTTCTTTCTTTCTTTCTTTCTTTCTTTCTTTCTTCCTTCCTTCCTTCCTTCCTTCCTTCCTTCCTTCTTTCTTTCTCTCTCTCTTTCTTTCTTTCTTTCTTTCTTCCTTTTGGGTTTTTTTTTTTTTTTTGGATTTGGTTTTTTTTCGAGACAGGGTTTCTCTGTATAGCCCTGGCTGTCCTGGAACTCACTCTGTAGACCAGGCTGACCTCAAACTCAGAAATCCGCCTGCCTCTGCCTCCCAGAGTGCTGGGATTACAGGTGTGCGCCACCACCTCTCTCTCTCTCTCTTTCAGCATTTCCCTCTATGAGTCCTGGTTGGCCTTGAACCCACAATCCTTCCTCCCCAGGTCCCGCTGCAGGTGTGTCGTCCCGGGCAAGGATCATATTTTATTCAGGAAACACATCCAAATAGCAGGCAGCAAAGCCCAGCTCTTCTCACTGCGGAGGCACTTTCTTCAGGTTGTATTTTAGTCACAAATCTGGGTTGCTCTCACCCTTAATGTGCATGACAGGTTGACATGGTCTTGGCAGCCCTTAGCTGGAGGTGGCCCTGGAGGAGAGGAAGTGAGCTTCCCCCGCCCCCAGGCCGAGCCTCCTCTGCCATCCTCGCATTCTTCCACTGTCTGGGTCATGCTGGGACTGGCCCTGCAGTCTCAGGCATCTTGGGTTCTGGCACTGTCCCCGGGTTAGTGTCTCTCACTGAGGTGTCCTCGAGAAAGCTCCTTGGAGAGAGAGAGAGAGAGAGAGAGAGAGAGAGAGAGAGAGAGAGAGAGAGAGAGAGAGAGCTGTTTTCCTCCTGAAGTGGTGAAGCTGTTAATCCTGAGCAGCTGAGAGCAAGCTACAAAAGTTCCGTTCAGGGACCGTGTTAATATTCTAGATACCTCGAGCAGGTCAGCAGCATGTGTCTAATGTAAAGTAATTTATTCTGTGAGTATTTTGGTTTCCTGCTGCTAGGAACTCCTGGCATATGGCATTCCCTTAAGGCTCAGAGACAGAGGGAATTCTGGGCATAACAAGGCATACACATTCATTGATATGTTTAGCATGGTTTGAGGATAAAATTCTAAGCCTCAGTCCTAGTGGCTCCCAGCTGTGGGATGGTAAAGTAGCTTCTGCTTTGAAGTAAAGACTGCAGTCTGCTGCAGTCACTATAGTTATGTTGGGACTCAGAGTCGCCGAGCCTTGGCGTGGTGACCTGATAAGAGCTTGTAAGAGTAGATACCTCATTCTATCTAGGGCCTGCCTGGAGTTCTGTATTGCAACTGTGTGTCCAAGAAGTCTGCCTTATGTGTTTATTTACACTTTTTTATTTGTGTGCATGTGTATATGAATGACTTTGTGTGTGTGTTTACCTGTACATCAGGTGGCATAACACATGTGTGGATGTCAGAGCAACATGTAGAAGTTGATCTTGATGGCACTTTAAACAAAATCAGTCAGGAAGTTGATAAATTAGTTTTGTGTGTGGACATGTAGTGCGTGTGTGGAGGTCAGGGGACGCACTGTGGTATTAGTTCTCTCCATCAACCATAAGGGTCACAGGGATCAAACAGGTCCTCGGCTTAGTGGTCCTAAGCCACCTCACTAGTCCTTCTCCTCTCTTTTGAGGGTCTCCTTCTGTACCCTTGGCTGACCGAGATCTGGGTGTGTAGACCAGGCTGCCCATAAACTCATAGAGATCTAATGACATTTGCTTACTGAATGCAAGGATTAAAGATGTGTGCCACAGTGCTGGTGTGTGTGTGTGTGTGTTAGGAGTTTCCTTTTTTTTTCCCCTGTAGAGTCGAGTATGCTATGCTTTCCACATAGTCCAGGATGCCCTTGAGTTCCTGGTTCTCCTGTTTCCTGGGGTTACAAGCGCCTATCAGCACACTGGGGACTGAACCCAGGGCTGTGTGCACACCCCACAAACACTCCATCGACTGAGATGCGTCCCGGGCTTCCTCTTGTTTTCGTTTTGGAAACATAAGTCCCTGTCGCTCAGTCAAAGCTGGCCTTTAGCTCCTGGTCCACCACCCCCACCTCCCCAGGCCGAGACAGCAGGTGTGCATCGCCACACCCAGCCTTTATGTGGGTGTTTTGGATCTCCTATTTTGCGGAATTGCTATGAAGTTTCAGAAACAAAAGGTAGTGCGCTGCCTAGACAACGGGACAGGTAAAATCCCGCTGTGAGTGACCCTTTCTCTCACACTAAGAACTCTTCTAAAGGGAGGGTGTTTTCTCAGCACCTCCTATGTCTGGATAGAGCAGGGAGGTCTAGCCTTGGCCATGGAGGGTGCAAGTTTTGTCTTTAGTATTAGCTTTATAATCACCATGTTGTCGAACTGCCTCCTTTACAGGGTTGGACTTCTCACTGTGCTGGAAGCTCATGCCTGGTACACAGTAGGGGTTTGCTCAGTCAGAGACGCAGCATGGAGCTGACAGTGTCCTGTGTAGATACTAGCAGGAGTGGAGATCAGGAGAGACTCTGGTCATGGAGAATGACTAATAGAAGCCCCATCTTATGTGTTTGTAGCAGACAACTTCCCTCTTGGAGTCGAGGATAGGTTATTTTTGCAGTGCTGGGCTTGAACTCATGACCTTGTGCGTGCTAGGCAAGTGATCGCCCATTGAGTCACACACCAGTCCAGTCAGGATTAGCTCTATGCACTATGGCAGGAACCCTTTTGTTGAGCTTAGTATTAATCCCAGGATTGCTCGGCTAGTGCAGGATGCAAGCCACAGGCCGCTGAGAGCTTGGGGCCTTTTTCTTTATTTTTATTTTTTCTTTATTTTTATATTTATTTATTTGTATTTTATTTTTATTTTTTATTTTTTTGATTTTTTGAGACAGGGTTTCTCTGTGTAGCCCTGGCTGTTCTGGAACTCACTCTGTAGACCAGGCGAGCCTCGAACTCAGAAATCCACCTGCCTCTGCCTCCCAGAGTGCTGGGATTAAAGGGATGGGCTTGGGGGCCTTTTTCATCCTGTGTTTCTTTTCTGTTTCTTTGTTTCTTGGTGGGGGTCTCACTATGTAGTTCTCCTTGGCCTCAATTTCACAGGTATTCACCCGCCTCTGTCTCCTGAGTGCTGGGATTCAAGGTGGGTACCAACAGTTTTGATTTTCTACGGCTGCTCAGGGTCTGCCCACGGCTGTAGCTCCTGCTAGGCCAGTGCCTCACCGCTGGACAGCATCTCCATCATTACCTTGGGTGTAGTGACGACTGAAGAGGCTCGCCTTGCCTGCAGCAGGAAGTCCACCCCTTTAGGCTGACTTTACTCTCAGACCCCAGCAAATGCTATGGACTCCTTGATGCCAGCAGCTTCAGACAGTCCCGAGGACGCCATTTGTATCTCCTGCACAGCACTGCAGTTTGTGTTATCCACTGCGAGGCTTGTCTTACTCTAGAATGACAGAATTGGGATTTGAACCCACATTTTTCCAAAGCAGCATTCTTTCTTTTGACGCAGGGTTTCATATAGGCCAGGCTAGCCTAGAACTTACTACGTGGTCGAGAATGACCTTGAACTTCTGCCCTTTCTTCTTCCATTTCCCTGGGATTACAAATCTGCAGGCAGTGCTGGGATTGAGCCCAGGGTTTCATCCATGCTGTGTGCACTCTACCAACCGAGCCGCGCTCAGGGCGCACAGAGCTGTACCCTGTGTTGGGCCAGCCTGCCTCCCTGACACTCAGAAGCCTCAGAGACTCCGTCCATCACTCCCACTTCACAAATGACAAACTAGCTGGGCTTGGTGCTGCCATCTGTAATGCCAGCAGCTCACGAGGTTGAGGCGGCCTGAGTAGCACAGCAAGAGCTTGTCTTTAAAAATAAAAATATAGGATATAGCTTTGTGGAGAAGTTCTTATGATGAGTCCCCGAGTTTGATCCTTAGCAGTGGGGTGGGATGAGGCCAATGACTTACTGCTGCTATGGGCTGTGCTGGCAGAACGGGGCGAGGTGTCAACTGTTTGGCCATTCGAGCAGGCAGAGTTTGGGGTTAGGAATCTATCTGGAGCCAGAATTCCCAGGGTTGGCTTTCAGGTTGGCTGCTTCTGCTTTGTAGCCCTGCCTTAGTTCAGGCACGTGATCTCGGTTAATCTTGGTTATCAATTGATTGGATCTGGGATCAAACTAAAAGATGCCTCATTTTTTTTTTTAAAGGATGAATACTAGCTGGGCGGTGGTGGCACACGCCTGTAATCCCAGCATTCTGGGAGGCAGAGGCAGGCGGATTTCTGAGTTCCAGGACAGCCTGGTCTATAGAGTGAGTTCCAGGACAGCTAGGGCTACACAGAGAAACCCTGTCTCGAAAAAATCCAAATCCAAAAAACCAAAAAAAGCAAAACAACAACAACAACAAAAAAAACAAAAACAAAAACCAAAAACCAAAAAAGATGAATACTGAAAGGGGAATTGGCAGCATCTTCTGGCTCTAGCTCAGACACAAGGAGGGAGAAGTAGGGTTCCTTCTCTGCCTGCCTTCACCTGCTCCTGGTGATGTGGGGTATCTAGTCTGGTGCTGCCACCATCAAACCAAGCTTCTTCTGGTTTGCGACATGGACTGAATACCTGTGGCTCCCACGGCATCCCTCAGACCTTTCTGAGCACACTGGGACTCATGGTATCTGGTCTTACAGAGAGACAACCAGGTGAGCAGACTCCCTTGCACCCAGACTCTATTGTTAGACTACTCATCCTGAACAGTGTGAGCCAATCTAATAAGCCCACCCTCTTTCCAACTTTTAAATGAATTTTTATTTTTGATTAATATCTTTAATGTAGTACATATTAACAATTTTAATTTTTAAAAGTTTGTTTTTAGCCGGGCAGTGGTGGTGCACGCCTGTAATCCCAGCACTCTGGGAGGCAGAGGCAGACAGATTTCTGAGTTCGAGGCCAGCCTGGTCTATAGAGTGAGTTCCAGGACAGCCAGGGCTACACATAGAAACCCTGTCTCAGAAAACCCAAATCCAAAAAACCAAAAAAAAAAAAAAAGTTCATTTTTTATTGTTTCTGATTATGCATGTGAATACAAGCCTGGGTGTGAATGTGTGCTCATGACGACCGGTGCCCATAGAGGCCAAGAGGCCTTGGTTACCCCTGAAGATCGAGTTACAGGTGATTGCGAGCTGCCTGACACAGCTGCTGAGAACTGAACTCAGGTCCTTTGGAAAAATAGCACTCTGCTCTTACCCGATGGGCCTCTCTCCAGACCATTCCCTAGGCTTCGTTCCTCTGAGAGCTCTGATTTAGTCCCACTGTGGGTCACGCTGATGCAGTGAATTGGCTGTGGGAGACTGTCCCGAGTTTTTCAAGGCAGCACAAAAACCATACTCACCTGAAGTGCTGGGCACTTGTGCCCCCCCTCTAGGCTTAGCCGATGGTGCCCGGGCAGAGAGGCAGTCCCTTTAAGGGATTCCCAAATCACTGTCTAAGGTCACACAGCTAGATGTCATCTCAGCTACCCTGCAGGTTGAGCCAGGAAGATCACAAGTCCGAGGTCTGCTTCAGCTACAGGATGAGTTCAAGGCTGCCCTGGACAAATCACTGAAACTTTATCTCGGAATAAAAAGTTAAAAAAGGGGTGGGGGGGTGGGGGCTGATGTGTAGCTATGTGGATGAAGTCTGTCCAGCACTTCACTTTCCAATAAACCAAGCTCCGGTAAAAAGAAAGACGAGAAGACTGCACAATGAAAAAATCTCCTGAATTTTGAGCCCTTGTCAGCCACTTACAAAGACCACGAGCTGTGGTTTAGGTGAGAATCCCAGCAGTCCATTTTTTTTTTTTTTTTTTTTTTTTTTTGGATTTGGTTTTTTTTGAGACAGGGTTTCTCTGTATAGCCCTGGCTATCCTGGAACTCACTCTGTAGACCAGGCTGGCCTCGAACTCAGAAATCCACCTGCCTCTGCCTCCCAAGTGGGCCACCACTGCCTGGCTCTCCCTCTCTTTTTAAGATTTATTTATTTATTTATTTATTTATTTATTTATTTATTTATTTATTATGTATACAGAAGGCCAGAAGAGGGCACCAGATCTGATCATAGGTGTTTATGAACCACACCAGGTGGTTGCTGGGAATTGAACTCAGGACCTCTGGAAGAGTAGCCAGTGCTCCTCACCTCTGAGCCATCTCTGCAGCTCAAGGCAGTGAGTGGTTCTTGACCTTCCTAATGCTGCAACTCTTTATTTAGTACAGTTCCTCATGCTGTGGTGACCCCAGCCATAAAATTATTATTTGTTGTTACTTCTTAGCTGAAATTTTGTTACCGTTTTGAATCGTCGTGTAAATATCCGTGACATGCAATGTTCTTAGGCAACCCCTGAGAAAGGGTCGTTGGACCCCCAAAGACGTCATGAATCCCAGGTTGAGAGCCAGTGCCATAAGGAGTTTCTTCATCATGGATCCCCATTATGACTCATGGTCTCACCTGTGTCCCAAAGTCATGGGGCCACTCAGTCAGGTTGGAACCTCCAAAACCAAAGAAACCTTTTCTCTTTCTAATTAGATCATCTCAGGTGCTTTGTTACAGTGTCAGAAAACTAACCACGTTATTCCCAGTCTCCATTGCTGTCTTTGGCAGGATAAGGTCAACACAGATTTCAGAACAAGGGGCCACCTGTTAGGCTTATACTTAAAAAATGTAAACAGACTTAAACAAAGTAGATTCTATGAGAAAAAAGAAACTGTTCTCAGCATGTGTATTATTCACTGTTGGCTCCTGAGTTATAAAAACACAGCTTCTGGGGGTAAGGTTTACCTAGGAAAAATGAGGACCTATCAACATACCAGCTCTGCCCCAACACTTGCCATCATTATTAGGGTATATTAGCTTCAGTGTGGAAGATGGACTTAAGAAGGCCCAGCAGCCAGGTGCTGATGGCACACACATTTAATCCCAGCACTCTGGAGGCAGAGGCATGTGGATCTCTGTGAGTTCAAGGCCACCCTGGTCTACAAAGTGAGTTCTAGTACAGCTAGGGCTACACATAAATACACACACAAACACCGTCTCAATACACACACACACACACACACACACACACACACACACACACACACAGTCCACCAGGGCCTTAAGGGAGGCTGAGGTACAGAATATAGTGGAACTCAAGTGGAGAGTTCTATCATGAGTAATGGGTTGGGGCTGTAGAGATGTCCCAGGAGTTAAGAGCATTTGTTACTCTTGCAGAAGGCTAGTGCTTACTCCACAGCACCCACATGGTGGTTCACAACTGTTTGTAATTAAACTCCAGTTCCAGGGGTTCCAGCATGTAGTACACACACACACACACACACACACACACACACAGGCAAAACACTCATACACATTAGAAAAAAAAGCAAGAGGGAGATAAGAGTAGATAGTATCTTTGGAAAGGGAGGGAATTCCATGCTGGAGGTAGCAAGCCTCCCTCATCAGCTACAAGCACTTCAAATGTGTGTGTGTGTGTGTGTGTGTGTGTCATGTGCGTATGCAATGCACACATGTGCATGTGCCATTTTTTTTAAATGCAGGGTATCACTCTAGCCCTGGCTTACATAGAGCTCACTATGTAGGTCAGGGTGGCCTTGCATACACAGAGATCTGACTGCCTTTGCTTCCTGAGTGTTGGGATCAAATGTGTGTACCATCACGCCTGGCTAGTGTGTGTAATTTTTAACCCCTTTTCCTTAAGAATCATGAAGACCAAAAGGTTTATGCTCGGGACAGTGCTATTTCAAAGAGGAGAAATGTGGAAGAAAAGTAAATGGATATAATGGAATATATTATACATTATATCCATATAATACATTAATATATTACATTAATTTACATTTACAATAATTTTACATTTACAATAATTTTAAGCAAGGCATTCAGACCTGGAATTTCAGCAGTTGGGAGACGGGGGCAGGAGGACGGCAAGTTCCAGGCATTCCTGGGCTATAGAAGACCCTGCCTCAGAAAAACCATAATAAAAGAGAAAAAAAAATCAAGAATGTCTTCTTTAACCTCTGTGCTGGTTCAAATGAGAAATGCCCATGCAGTCTCCAGCATTTGCCCACTTAGTCCATTGTTGGTGTCTTCATTTAGAGAGGCTTAGGAACCGTGTTCTGGCTGGAGGAGGAATAGTCCCTGGGCGTGGGCCTCGAGAGCTCAAGCCTGGACCTGTCCTCCGTCTGGTCTCTCTGCACCATGTTGCTTGCAGGTGAAGATGTCAGCGCTACACCTCCTGCTCCCGTGCCGCCTGCTGTGTTGTCCCCAGCATGGCAGACTGCATGCATGCTTATGGTTTTGGAACCATAAGCCAACATGAACTCCTCTCTCTGCTGCCTTGGTCCTGGTGTTCTGTCACAGGAACAGAGGGTTAACTGATGCAGCCCCCATGGGAGCAGGGATGATCTTCTAGTTGGCAGTTCTGTCCTCTCCTTCAGCACGGTGCCTCACACAGCAAAGGCTTCATTTGTTGGAGAAATGAAAACGATCTAAAAGGATGCGAGGGCATACTTCCTACTCCCGCAGAGAGTGTGAGATGGAATTCCTAGTTGTGAAAGGAATTCTCACAGTGCAGGAGGCAGAGGCCTCGCGTGAGGGAACCCGTGAGGGAAGGGTTCAGTCCCTGGGACCCACCTGGTAAAGAAGAGAAATGATTCCTGTAGATTATCCTTTGATCGCTGCGCGAGTGCTGTGGTACACAGAAAATAAACAGATAGATAGATAATAGATAGGTGATAGATGATGGATAGATGGATAATAGGTGGATGGATAGATGATAAATACATTAAATAGATGATAGATTCATAGATGATAGATGATGATAGATAATAGATTAAGTGATAGATTGGTAGATGATAGGTGATAGATTGATAAATGATGATAGATTGATAAAATGAAAGATGATTGATAGATGATGATAGATTAACAAAATGAATATCTGACAGATGCACTCTGAAGAAGGCAGAGTTTCTTCTGGTTCACAGTGGAGGCTTCCGTCTACAGAGTGGGAAAGGCATGGTGTAGGAGCGTGAGGCGGCTGGTCACGTGGTACCCACAGTGAGGCGGAGCCAGCGAGAGATGAAGGCTGGTGCTTAGCCTCTCCTTTTCACTCATCTCAGGACCCCAGTCCCTCGAATGGCGCCACCCACATGGAGGGTGGGATTTCCCCGTTCGGTGAAAAGCATCCGGAGACACCTTCACAGACGTACTCCGAGATATGTCTCCTAGGTGGTTGTAAATCTAATCAAGTTGACAGCGAGGAAGAACCACCACAAATACATGTCAGCCAGTTGAAGTTGGTCACGTGGTGTGAACAACTGAGCAGAAGAAGGACTGCTCGTAATTCCAGATCTAGAGGACCGGGTCTGATATTAAATTGAATTTACATTGGCAAACCAAGCAGCCGGATACAAGTAACAGAAGATTCCTGTTGCTTTGTGCTCTTCATTTTGAGACAGGTTTGCCGAGTCGTCTAGACTGGCTTTGAACTCACGGTGTGGCTGGGCTGAGGAGGACTTGGAATTTCTGATTTCCCTGCCTCTTTCTCCCAAGTGCTCTGATTACAGACCCAGCCCGGGTATGGCGTGCTGGAGATTGGGTCCACTGCCAGCATGTGGATGGCAGGCAAGCACTGTACCAAGTGAGCCCCAGCCCGAGCCCAGGACATCTGGTTTAAACCAGATCTTTTCATTAGGTTAAGCAGGAAGGCTGCTTGCAACACACGCGTGGGAAATGTGCCATCTTGGTTTAATGAGTGGGTTTCTGCGGTATGTGGAAACACTTCAACTTCCTTAACCCAATATCTGATGGAGGAGCGAGGATAGAGAAATTAATTTACCACACACTAATTAAAGTGGGGGGGTTGGTGCGCACCGTATACACAGCGAAAGTCTCTGGAATAAATATTTGATAAACAGTATCTGGCAAATTAAAAAACCCGAAATGTTAAATTAAATGCAAATTAAAAATCTGGAATGTTAAATTAATTAAATACAGAAAATTGCATCAAACAGCATTACAAGTCTTAGTTAAATCAGGCAGCCCCGCTCCCAGCCTGTCTTCGCAGTCTTCCTTCACCTGTTGGGAATGAATAAGCCACGGCCTCCGTGCACTGTCGGTGAATTTACATGCTCTGCTGCGCGGTCGTTTCTGGGGAGACTGAGAGCAGGAAACTAAACGTAGGGAAGCAAATGGACCTTTCTACTCATGTGGACAAAAAGCTGAAAGACTTATCCAAACCCGGAATCCTCTTCTATCTTGAGATAAGTGCCTGGAAGTTTGTTTGTGCAAAGGTTACCCCAGGTACAGTGATTCCCACAGCCTACTGGCCAAGCATTTGTCTGGCCAGAGCAGAAAAACCAGAGCCTAGACCAACCAGGCCCAGAGTGACCCTCCAGACAAGCCTTAGGCTGTGGCCTTGCAGGGGAAATGAAGAGGACTTTACTGAAGGACATGTCCCAGAGGCTGAATCCTGTGATCTCATAGAGGGGTCAGCAAGTAGCAGATCACAGTGGCTTCTTCTGGAAGATGCTTTCTGTTATTCTGTCAGTCTACCCTTGGTTGAGACGTAGCATCAATCCTGGCTGGCCCTTTGGGGGCTTTTGGTTTATTTATTTGCATTTACTGTAGCCCTGTGGAGAGACCATAGGGTCTCTTGTCAGGTTGGTGCTCTGCCCTGAGCTACACCTCAGACTCCTCTGGATTTTAAAATCGCGCCCGTTTGTGACACATCACACAGCACTATGGGTAAGATAACAGTGGGCCCCGTGCCTTGCAGGTTGAGTCTCACTTCTGCAAGTTAACCTGAGTTCTAAAGCTGTCTGAAATCACTCAGTTGGGCTTCCTCCCTCTTCCTTCCATGTTTTTGTCCTCTCCCTCTCTCCCTTTCTGTCTCTTCTTCCCCTTCTCTCCTGTCTCTTTTCTTCATTCCCATTTGAGCATGCTTTGTGGTCAGAGGACAACTTGCAGAAGCCATTCCTGTCTTCCGACTACTGGGCTCTGGGGATTTGATTCAGGTTCATGGGTTTTGGGGAGCAGCTGCCTTTTCCGGCTGTCCCACCACACTGGCCCAGTCAGTATTCCAATTCTTGGAGGGGGAAGAATCTACCACAGGAGGGACCATGTGTGGACACATAGCTGGAGATTCGAAGGGGACCAGGCAGCACGGTCCTCAGTAGCACAGGTCTGGGAGGAGCACAGGAAGCAGCTGCAGTGACTGTCTCGGTGCTCTGTTCCAGCCCAATTCCCTTCCCAGTGGCCTGGGCACAGCTGAGCTTGGTTATACAGCTGCCGGCCAATGAACCCAGAGGTGGGGTGCTCTGACGGCAGTGGTCAGCACAGGGGTGGGGATACATTCTTCACAGGTCAGGTAGATGGTGCTGGCTGTCGGTGGGGCCCTCTTCCTGGTCTGCTGGCTCCAACAGCTCTATGAGGCCTGGGATGTGCTCAAAACCTGGAGGTCAGGCCCTGGGGAAGGAGAGCTGAGTCACCGTTTAAGAGTAGAGTCTTGCCGGGTGGTGGTGGCGCACACCTGTAATCCCAGCACTCTGGGAAGTAGAGGCAGGCGGATTTCTGAGTTCAAGGCCAGCCTGGTCTACAGAGTGAGTTCCAGGACAGCCAGGGCTATACAGAGAAACCCTGTCTCAGAAAAAAAAACCAAATTGAAAAAAACAAAAACAAACAAAAAAAAAGTAGGGTCTTAAATGGTCAGTAGTAGAGACCTTTTCCAGTGTGTATCAGGTTCAAGTTCAGTTCCTAGCTACACACACACACACACACACACACACACACACACACACACACACAGGAAGGAGAGGGACCAGGAGCATGACTCTTCCAGGAGGCAGACAAAACCTCAAACCCATCTTTGTGTGGCAGGAGTACCCACTCCATGAACAAGAGTATGGGCAGAGAAAACATTGCCAGCCTCCTTTGAAAAAGCCAAGTCCTTGAAAAAGACCCACCGAAGACTCTGAAGACACAAGAGAACATTGCCAAATACGAAGAGTAGTCGGTAAGACAACTTCCTAGGGCGCCTGGGTGCAGCAGCCAGCACAAAAGGCAGTCAGGGTGCTTGCTGGGTAGATGCCCAGCAGAAACGACAGTCTGTGTGCTAGCTGCCCTGACATCTGGGGGTCTTGACTTTAGCTCCATCTTTATCATTTGTATACTTTTGAAATCAGGTATACTGAAGTCGGGTGTGGTGGCACACACCTTTAATCCAGGCACTTGAGAGGCAGAGGCAGGCAGATCTCTATGAGTTCGAGTCCAGCCTGGTCTATCGAGTGAGTTCCAGGACAGCTCTGGCTACATAGAGAAACCCTGCCCAAACAAACAAACAAAGAAACAAACAACGCAATTATGTATACTGTATAACCTCCTCAGAACACAGATGGCTGATGTTCCATTGGGTCCCCCCCACCCCATGTTGCAGGCTGTGGTCCTTATCACCCCCAGACAGAGTGTAATCCCCAGTCCAAATAGTGCACAGGCCCAACAAGTTCACAGGCATTTATTTATTTATTTATTTATTTATTTATACTACTTATGAGCCTTTGGGATAATCACTATATCACATGAGACTAAATCTTGAACTGGGAAGAACAAGCTAAAGTTGACTCACATCTTCAAGGAAAGAAGAATATAGGCCTAGTTAGTCCTTGCCTAAACAACATCTTTTGTTTTATATATACTATTGTATGTATGTAGATTTCTGTGGAACACATCTACATTTCTAGATGATACATATGTAAAATAATATTCTAAAGTGCATAAAATAGAAAAGTGAACCTGATGTGTGTTTGCTAAGTAATCTTGTGCTAGGAGACAACACAGTGGGAAAACCTGTGAGATAAAAGGCCCAGTCTCTGGGGCTGGAGAGATGGCTCAGTGGTTAAGAGCACTTATTGTTCTTCTGAAGGTCCTGAGTTCAAATCCCAGCCACCACATGGTGGCTCACAACCTGACACCCTCTTCTGGTGTGTCTGAAGACAGCTACAGTGTTCCTACATATAATAATAAACAAATCTTTGGGCTGGAGCAGTGGGGCTAGAGCAAGCAGAGGACCTGAGTTCAATTCCCAGCAACCACATGATAGGTCACAACCATCTGTACAGCTACAGTGTACTCATCTACATAAAAATAACTAAATAAATCTTTAAAAAAAGGCTCGGTATCTCCATGGGTCTGGTGGTCAGATGTACACTGTCAAGTCACAACTCAATGCGAATCCACTGCTTTCCCTTTTCCCTTTAGTGTGAACAGAAATCCTGGTGTGTGTGTGTGTGTGTGTGTGTTTTGTTGGGACAGGGGTCTCACTATGTAGCCCTGGTTGGCTTACAACTCCTACCAGACTAACCTAGAGGTACATGTGCCTCTGCCTCCTAAGTGCTGGGATTAAAGGCATGAACCCCAACACCTGATCTGTCTATCTCTGCTTATGCTGGGGAAGAATCTGCTTGGAAGTCAATACTCTGGAATAATAGAGAGAAGTACTGAATACCAGCAACACTTCCCAATGGGTCTGACCAATTTTCCCCTGAAACAGAAGGAATCCCTGTACTGATAGTCAACCACAGGGGGATGGCTAGCAGGGGTTGGAGTTTCACCCTCTATAACTTGTTGAGAGACCTGGTCTTTCTGACAGATGTCATTAAGTAGTGGGCAGGATGCTAGGATGATGATGACGATGACGATGATGATGATTGATGATAGTGGTGGGGTGCTGGTGCTGATGCTGGTGGTGGTGCTGGTGGCGGTGGAAGAGGTAGTGGTGGTGATTTTAAAGATCTATTTTATTTTTTATGTGTGTGAGTGTTTTGCCTGCACCTAAGTATGTTTGGTGCTCAAGGAGGCCAGAAAACAACTTCGGATCCCCCCCCCAAACTGGAATTACAGATAGATATAGGCTGCCATGGGGTGCCAGGGAACCAAATCCAGGCCCTCAGCAAGAACAGTCAGCCTGCTCAGTCACCGGGCCGCCTCTCCAGCTCTGTGGCAAGAGAGCTTTCTGGTAATCAATTAAAAGGGAAAAAACCCATCCCATATATATTACAGACTCAGAAGAAATAATATAATTTGGGGGCTGGGAATGTGACTCAGTGGTAGGAAATAAGTCTATGACACTTGGTGTCCATGGGTTCAATCCCTAGCATGTCTATGTTTCTCCCTCCAAAAAAAGACAGCCCAGGTCTACCAGATGTTTCTCTAAGCTCTTTTTCCTCTTCAGCTTAATAACCATTCCTGAGTGTTGGAGGTATAGTTTAGGGGTTGAACCCTTCCTTGTGTGAAGGCAGCGTGCCCCCAGTAAGCTCATGTGTTTGAATGCTTGGTCCTCAGCTGGCAGTACCCTTTGGGAATGTTCTAGAACCTTCGGGAAGTCAAGTCTTGCTAGAGGAAATGGGTCATTGGGGGTGGGGCTCGAAGTTTTAAAACTTGGTCATTTCCTGTCCACTCTCTGCATCTTTACTATGGATGCCTTTGGCCAGTTGCCTCGTGTCCCTGTCACATGCAGTTTCTACCATGATGGGTCGTGTGCTCCCAACCATAGACCAGTAGATCTTCTCTCTTAAGTGGCTGCTTCTTTTTTAAATTTCTTAAGATATATTTTCACTATACCTAATGCACATTCTTATGATATTTACATACATGTATATAATTATTCTGAACATATCCACCCTCATCATCCTCCCTGGTCCTGCAGATTCCCTACACTGGTCCCCCTTTCGCTTTCTTATTTCTTTGTTAAATGACCCAGTGAGTATCATTTGGGCTGCTTAGTAGAAGTGTGGCGGTGCAGGGGTGGGGGTGGTTGGGTGTTGGTAATTACAGGGGCGTGGGCACCTTCCAAGTGCCCACACCCCTGAGGAAACTATCTCTTCCTCCTCTGACAACTATTAACTGCCTTCCCATCCATTCCAGGGTGTGGGCAGGTCCTGCATTGGGCAGGTCACCACAACAGCTGTGAGTTTGTGAGTGAGACATCCGGTCCTGCCCAGAGGCTGCTGTTCTGAAACACTCCACCCTGTGGTCCTGCCCTTCTGTCTCCATCTGCAGTGTTCCCTGAGCCTGGGAGGAGGAGGTAATAGAGATGTCCCCTTTGTGGCTGAGAAGTTCCCATACTTGTCCCAGCTGCCAGTCTCTGTAGTCACTGTCACCTACTCTCTCCAGAGGGGTGACTGTCTTGTAGTGAGTTGCCTGAGGGCTGGCTCCACAGCCCTCTCAGACTCTTTGCAACTCCACTGCATAGGACACTTCAGCATGCCTCTTACCTCCTCGTCTGGGTCATCACTGTCACCCACTGTCCCACCACCTTGATCCCAGATGTAAGACCCCTAGGGCATCTGTAGTCCCCCTCTCTTCTTCATTGTTCAGCCAGGTGGAGTACTGTTTGCCCACCTGCCCCCATGGGCCCACAACCTCCCAACAAGAAGGCCTTGATTAAAGGCTTCCTGGTTGAAACAACAAGAATTAATATATGCACATAAACATAAGCTATTTAAGAAGCTAATTCCGTAGATACATCATGTCCACTAGGAAAACAAGAGTGGCTTTCCATTTAGACCCTATGACCTCCCCAGTCACAGGGTTTTCGGTACCAGATGTGGATGATGACAAAGAGTATGAGTCCTCTGTAGTTGAGGATAGTTGGTGACCTTGTCTGACTGGTTGATGTTGCTGCACATGGCGCCCGCAGCTGGATGGGACTGGGGATGACAAACGTCCCCATCCCTGGCAGTCTGCATGACACCTTCTGGCAGTATGTGGGCTAGCCAGCTAGAAGGATGCTTCTAACCAACCCAGGCCTAGTGTGACTTCTCTCTGTCCAGCGACCAAGGCAAGTATGTCTTCAGCCTTAGAGCTGTACCATCTAGTTCTGGTGGGCAACCAACAGTAGTAACCACTGCTGTATTTTGTAGAGACTCAGGAGTCTCCATCCCCAATAACTTGTAGGCAGGCAGTCCACTTTTGACTCCAGGGTTTTCATTAAATAAAGTAAAAGCAGCTTCACCCCAAATCACTGGGCTGCTTTTTGTAACATATTTGGTAACAGAAATGAGAAAAGTAAAGAAAATATAGACTCGGTGATTGCAAGGCAGAAATTTCAGTTCCAAGTGCTGGCAATGGGGTGGGGTGGGTGAGGGTGAGGGTGAGGGTGAGGGTGGAGAGTGGGCAAAGGCCTTATCCTAGCATTGAAAGGATAATATAAAAGATGGGCATTGGAGCCACGGCTATACAGAGAAACCCTGTCTTGAAAAAACCAAATCCAAAAAAACCAAAACCAACCAACCAACCAACCAACCAACCAACCAACCAACCAACCAACTAAACAACAACAACAAAACGCTGGGTGGTGGTGGCGCATACCTGTAATCCCAGCACTCTGGGAGGAAGAGGCAGGTGGATTTCTGAGTTCAAGGCCAGCCTGGTCTACAGAGTGAACTCCAGGACAGCCAGGGCTACACAGAGAAACCCTGTCTCGGAAAAAAAAAAAAAAAAAAAAAAAAAGATGGGTGTTGGGAGACCAGCAGACTGAGTTGCACAGCAAGATTCTAAGGAAAAAAGTAGAAAAATTACATTAGAATATACAATATATATGTTCCATGTGTGTCTGTTTTTCTTTCTTTCTATCTATCTATCTATCTATCTATCTATCTATCTATCTATCTATCTATCTATCTATCTAACCTATCTATCTCCATTTGGTATATTAATATTATATCTGTACATGCTCTCAATGCTTTCCTTCCTAAAAAATGTTTTCTGCTGCAGTTTATTGCTTCGCCTTATCCGTGCAGAGAGCGCAATCCCAGGAGAAGTGAACATTCTGGTAACTGGGGTTTTGTACCCCAACCGCATCTACGGCTATTGTTACAGCGTCCCTTCCTGGTATCCGACTGTGTTCAGGAGACACTTCCGTTAGGACAAAACCACCTGGCCGTGACAACTGGGTTTCTGTGAGAGTCGGGCAGCTCTGAAGACTGATGGGAGCTGGTGCTGAGACAGGGGTGTGTCATCTGCCACCCAAGTGGAGATGAAAAGACACCAGAGCCTGGTGGTTTCTACCCCCAGCACTATGCTCCCTTTATCTTTGCAGCAAACCCTGCAACAAAGCCAGGCTAGAAGCACCTTTGATTCAGTGGGTGGCGGAGGCTCTGACTCAGGCTCTGTAAACAAGATGCTTCCTGATCTTTAAGGTGACCCTCCCATGGGATTCACCCAAACAGACACCTGGGCCACCGTGTACTGCTGCTTGCCTCCAGAGTTCTGGTCGCCCAGGTGCAGGTCTTCCCAGTCATGTGAGCCATAAGAACTATGGCTGTAACGTTAGCGTGACCATGGTAATCTCCTGGGAGTGAGAGACCTCCAGTTGACCCAGGGAACAGTGGACCTGTCTGGAGCAGAGGTCAGAACTGTGCTGTCAGGATGTAGGTCTGAGTTTTTTTTTGTTTTTGGAGGCAGATGATGTTATTTTCAGAAAATGAATTTTCAGATAGTCAAAGGATGCCACCAATGGAAGGAAAACCACCAGTTTACAAGGCTCTTCCTTAAATTCAGATGGACAATTAGGAATCCTTCTAGTTCCATGTAAGTATAGAATCCAGGTGTGACATGTCACAGGCTCACTTTTTCATGCTGAGCTCAGTGGCTGATGAAGGTCACACCAATGAGGCCATCCACAGGGCGGCTGCCTACCAAGGGGATTGGTGACTCTGCACTCATCCACCTGGGCTCAGCCCCCACTGGTCAGGATGTGGGTTCCTGAGAGCTTCTTCAGCATTTAACTAACTCTGTTGCCTGAAAGGCTGGTACTGTTTCTCCACACACCAACTGATCTTTGTCATAAATCACTTTTATAACGAGTGAGCAGCTAAGACACGTCGCCACATCTTTTCCATTTCCCAAATCTTCCTTGGCGATGGAGACGTTATCCCCACAGGGGCAGGGGTAGAAATATGTCTCTGAGTCCTTGTCATATTGAAAGTTTTCGATCTCCACCTCGTTGTGAGACACCGCCATGGTTACTGGGTCGGCACCGCATCAGTTTGTCTAACTGTGCCCAGGCAGAGTAGGCCCCGGCTTGCTGGCCCACACTGGAGCAGGAAGGGTCACTTGGGGTTTGAGCTTTTGAATAGCTTCTGTGTCCCTTCTGGGCAACATAGCAAGATGCTTTCTCTTCAAAATCAACTAACTAACCAACCAACTAGCCAACCAACAAATAAATCCTAGAAGCCAATATAAGGGATTGTTAAGTAAATTAAAACATTTCTACATAATGAAGTATTGTAGAGTTATTAAAACAATGTCACAGCTGAAGTATAATCATCTCAGTACTCTGGAGGCTGAGGCTGGGGGATTGTAAATTCAAGGCTAGCCTGAGCTATTTATCAAGCCTTTGTCTTAAAAGTGTATGTGTGTGTATGGAATGATTCTGAAATCGTGTTATCATTTAATGCTATGTTTGGAAGAAAGGAAAAACACGAAAAGGCCAGAAAGGGAGATGCATGTGAAAAGATTGGAAATATTCTGAAATGATAATGTGGTAGTATTAGTTATCTGTGTGTAGGGCAACCCTAAAGAATTAGATTTCATTTTCTTTCTATTTGGATTATCTGTATTTTAAATACAGAGGATGCTTGTAACTTCCTTTTCCTCCTTCTCCTCCCTTTCCTCTTCTTCTTTGAGAGTCTCATGTAGCTCAGGCTGGTCTTGAACTATTTAGCACAAGTTGAGCCTGAACTCCTGCCTCCCCTGCCTTCACCTCCTGAGTGCTGGGATCACAAGCAGGTACCACCACAGTCAGTTGTATTTGGTACTGCTCATGGAACTCAGAGCCTCATGATGCTAGGGAAACATTCTACCTAATGGGCCGCATACCCTAACCTGTATGACATTTTTTATTGATACTTTAACAATATACTTAAAAAAAAGATTTATTTTTGCTTTATGTGTATGAGTGTTTTGCCTGCATGTACATATGTGTATCATGTATGTGCTTGGTGCCTGTGGAGCTCAGAAGAAGGCACTGGGTCCCCTGGAATTGGAGTCACAGACAGCTGTGAGCCACTGTGTGGGTGCTGGGAACTAAACGAAGGTCCTCTGAAGAACAGTAAGTGTTCTTAACCTCTGAGCTATTTCTCTAGCTCAATACACACACACACACACACACACACACACACACACACACACACACACACACACACACTATCACTATGTAGCGTTGGTTGGCCTGGAACTCACTATGTAGACCAGGATGGCTTTGAATTCAGAGATCTGTCTGTCTCTCCAACATAATTTCAAAGGAAACATTACATTTGCTCGTAGGGAGTCCCCATTTTTGTGTCTGTTGAGGATCAAAGGCAGGGCCTTGCACATTCTAGTGAGTGGCAGGTGACTGAGGGACACTCTGCTCTTGAGCTGGCCACGTCTGTGCTTGGACAGAGGATCAGGTGACCGGAGGCTCCATGGCTTTCTGAACATTCTTCTAGTCAGAGTTCACCAGACTGAGAACCTGGGACCTGGCACTTAAGCTTACTTTCTGTCTTGAGCCCATGTTCTGGAATGTTCTGCCAGGGATAGATGTACAAAGGAGGTCTTTGAGGCAGCATGTGTTAAAGGCGAATTGACTTTTACCATAGAAGAGAATATTTTGACCAAATATTTGCTGTTTGTGAATATCCAAAGCACCTAAAGTCTTGTCTGTCTGTCTGTCTATCTGTCTGTCTGTCTGTCTGTCTAGTATCCCTCTGTAGCCCTTGATGGCCTTGGAACCCAACACATAGCAACATAGCCTGGAGTAACTTCATCACAGAGATCTGCCTTGGCCTCTTCAGTGCTTTGATTAAAGGTGTACACCACCTTCTTTTTTGGCTTAATGATTTCATCTATGTGTGTACATGGTGGTGGTGGTGGTAGGGCACACACTCATGTGCCCCCTGTTCCCATGCATGGAGGTCAGAGGAGAATGCCAAGGCTCCTGTTCTATCCTTCCCCTATTCATCCCACGGACAGGGTCTTTTATTAGACCTGAACCTGGTTGGTTCTGATAGGTGAGCAGCAGGCAAACTCTTGGGGTTCACCTGTCACCTCCCCATCACAGTGGGGTCCTGCACTGCCATGCAGGTTGTGCAGATGCTGGACACTTGTCCTTGTCACCTGCTGGGGCGGCTCAGCACTCTCTCACGTTTTTATCACACCTGCTTGTAGTGTGAGGGAAGGTGAGCAGTCGGGCTTCAGAACTCCCAGGCAATAGCGGTGCTAAGAGGAGCCTGTGGACCCTGCGGATGGAGTCTAGTGAGCACAGGTGATGGTGGCTAAGCCTTGGTCCTCTCGTTGGTCGTGGAAGTAAATAAACATGACCTTACTAGAATTACTACATTTTCTGTGTTATCTTCTATTTTCCCTAAAACAAAAACAAAACAAAACAAAACAACTCCCAAAAAACCAAACAAGAAAGCAAGGTCTGAAGTGTCTCTCTTCTTTCTTCCTGACTGGACTCTTTCCCCTCCTTCCCTCCTTCCCTCTCTCCCTCCCTCCCTCCCTCCCTCCCTCCCTCCCTCCCTCCCTCTGTCCTTTTTTTTTAAGACAAGCATTTCCCCTGTAGCCTTAGCTGGCTTGTGGTCACTACATACATTCGAGGTTGGGGCTTGGATTCAGAGTCTTCCCGGATCCTTGTTTAGCTTTTTATTTCTCACAGAGCTCACAGGAGGCATTTGGCAGCTGCCTCACAGGCCAGAGCTACAGGGTCTCCTTATATCATGTTCCTGGTTTTCTTTTGTTTTTTTTTTGTTTTTTGTTTTTTGTTTTTTTGACAATTTTTGCTTAGACCCATCCGTGACTGTAAAATGATGTTATTCATTCTGCCTCCCTCTCTCTCTGACAGGGTCTCACACAACCCAGAATGGCTTGGAACCACTGTATGGTTAAGAATAACCACTAACTCCTGACCTTCCCTACCTCTCCATTGATAGAATGCTGGGGGCGCAGGAGGGCATCACTGTAACCAGGTTTCTGAGCGCTGAACATGAGCCAGGGCTTATGCAGGCTAGCCGAATGCTCTTCTAACTGAGTTACATCCATCCTCCCGTCCTCTCTGTCTTCATTTACTGTATTGTTCTTGTATAGGAATGTGCTACATTTGTTAGCTAAATTACTCAAATTAGGGAAATTGTCATCTCCTTTTTACTAAGTCACCATGTACCAGGTATTCACAAATCAAAATGTCAGTACTTCGCCAGCCTCACAATAGCTCCTAGGCATTTTGTTGGCTGAATGAGTCCCCTCTTGTTCCCATACTTCTCTCATATCTCCTGGTTTCCTTTTCTTTTAGCTCTCCTGTCCTCGGTATCTGCAAGGACATAGTCACAGCACCGAATCCCGAGGCTACCTCTGAGCACAGACATTGAATCTGGGGCAGTGTTTTCTGTTCAGCTGTTTAGACAATGTGGTTCTTCCCCAGCAGCCTTTTGAAGGCTTTAAATTCCACTCACACAAAAAGTGTTTGGAGAAGTATTTACTTCTTTTAATTGTCAAGACCGAAAGCATCAGAACAGCAACACGGCAGAGCCCAACAACCGTGCTAGAAACCACAGTCCCAACTATCATGGAAGCTGAAGGAAGAAAATGGGCTGAGCCCAGATGTTCCGGGCCAGCCTGGCTTACAGTGAGAGCCCCTCCCACAAAACAGTGAGAGGATGGTGAGGCAGCTTGGTTCATTGAAGTGCTTCATGCCAGAACTTGATGATCTGGGTTTGACCTCTAGAACCCGTGTGGAAAGAGAGGACCTGCTACCAAGAGTTGTCTTCTGACCTCCATATGCATCCGGTGCAATGAACAAGTTGCTTATACCCAATGTAAATAAGCAAGTAAGTAAATAAACAATAAACAAATGAACAAGCACATTTAAGAGGGCACGAGGAGAGAGCTTGATAGCACAGCAGAGCTGGCCCTGGTGGACGGGGTGCAGGTGAATTAGCCTGAGGGTGTGAACATGGGAGAGATGGACCCACTACTCATCTGACCTGAGGTGGAGTGGGCTCTGGGGTGATGGCCTCCTCCCCATGCCCCTCACCTCTCACCATCTGTGGTAGTCTGGAGAGCAGGCACTCAGGTCATGAGGACAGGAGAGCTATCCCCTCCCCTCACTAGCTGTAGCACTCAGGAGAGCGGGCCCTACACCTTGCCAGGGCAACACAGTGGAGCTGGCCCTCATGGTGAAGGCATGGATGAACCAGCCCAGAGGATGTGAGATTGGGTGAGCCAACCCAGCCCCTTACTGGCTGCAGCACTTAGGAGAGTGGGCACCACTTGGGAGAGAGAATCCCACAATGGAGCTGGATCTAGGGGGCTGGGTGCCAGTGAGCAAGCCCTGAGGGCATGAGAGGGAAAGCCGATCCTGCATCCTGTTCATAGCAGCCTTGGTGACCTAGCCAGAGCAGTGCTGGAGAGCTTGGTGGAGAGAATAATGGAGAGCCATGGACTGACCAGCTCAGCTACCACCCAGGCCCAGAACCAGGGCTCTGATTTGTCTCACTCCAAAATCTCCATCATCTGTGAACTGTTCGAGTACAAGAAAGAGCCAGTCATGCTAATCCAAAGCAGCAGGATCTCCATGACACAGGGCAACAACACAGGACAACGAGGAGGAGTCCTGATGAGGATCCAGGATTGATGGTGTCACAGGAGCTAGAGATCTCAAACCAGATCAATGACTCATTGCAATGAACATTTGCAAGTAAAGAGGTGTGGACAGAGAGCTATACTGTGTGATACACTGTGACACACTACAGCTTCCATGAAAAGATGCTGTCCATACTTTGGTTTGCTTATATTTTTATGTATGTGTGTGTGTGTGTGTGTGTGTGTGTGTGTGTGTTATTCTTTTTGATTGGGGGAGGTTGCATGGGTGGATGGCAGGTATGAAGGGGCAGGGAGAGGAGTGGGATTGGGGTGCACAATGTGAAACTCACAAAGAATCGATAAAAAGTTAAAAACAAAACAAAACGAAATAAAAAAGTGATGACTGACAACAGAGTCCAGATCCTTAGCATTTGTGTCAAAAACCCAGACCCCGGGGCATGTGCCAGTGATTCCAGTACCGGACATGGAAACAGGTGCTCGTGGAACTCGCTGGCCTGCCAGTTTCACTAACTGGTGAGTTCCAGCTTCATATGTCTAGTGACTCTGTCTCTAGAAATAAGGTGCCAGGCTGGAGAAATAGCTTACTGGGGAAGAGTGCCTTTTGGTCTTACAGAAAACCTGAGTTCAGTTCCCAGTTCAGTTTATCCAGCACTCCATGGATGATGACTACACACACACACACACACACACACACCACCACCACCACCACCAGCACCACCACCACCAGCACCAGCACCACCACCACCACCACCACCAACAACAACAACAACAACAAGAATTTACGTATTTTATTTTAACATCTTATTTTGACTTTTGGTTATTCTGGCCATTATTTATATGCTGTGTGTGTTGAACTTATATTAGAATACTATTTGGCACGTTGCCTTTGTAACAAGACTCATTCATTGTTATTCTGATGCTGTGGATTTAATTGAAGTCCTTGCTCATCCTAGGTAAATACTTTCCCCTGAACTGTATCCCCAGGCCTGAACGTTTTATTACTGCTGAGGTTCTGATCATGGCATATTTATTCATTTACTGTGAGGGATGGAACTCAGGACTTTGAACACGCTAGGCAAACGTTTGCTCCTTCCCCAGCCCGTTACGACAGTGTATTTGTTATAACTATGATTGAATATTTATACAATTCCACATGATTTATTTCCTGTGATAAATCCCCAGGAGTGTAATGACCTAGGTGAAAATAGATGGTTGTTTTATGGTGCTTAATAGATTTTGCCGTTTGGCTTCCCAAAGGCTATTACAATGAACCTGACACCAGCAATGAATGTGCGCCATTTAAAACAATTATTTGAGATGAATTATTCACCAGCCATATGTGAAGGCATGTTCCAGGACATCAGCCTGCCAGCACCTTCCCTGATGACCCGTTCATTCATGAGGAATGAAACAGGGGATGAGACGGTGCCCGGTGCTGATGGCTCTGCCAGATCCTAGGACAGCAGTGGGCTGCAGCCTAGAGGATGCTCACGGCCTGAGTGACTGTGTAGGGCTGGTGAGATGTGCGCATACTTTGGAGATCACACAGACAACTAGTAAATACTGCTTTATTTGAAAAAAAAAAATCCTGACAGGGCTGGAGAGATGGCTCAGTGGTTAAAAGCACTGACTGCTCTTCCAGAGGTCCTGTGTTCAATTCCCAGCAACCACATGGTGGCTCACAGTCATCTGTAATGAGATCTGACACCCTCCTCTGGTGTGTGTCTGAAGACAGCTACAGTGTACTCACATATATAAAACAAAATAAATCTTTTGAAAAAAATCATGACAACATATCTAGGACTTTTTCTTCTGTTTTGTGTTAGTTTTCAGAAGCTTAACCTTTGTGTCAGTTGAGGTCTTGGCTTTTGGGGGGTGAAGTGGGGTGGGGTGGGGCATGCTATCATAGGTAATGCTTTGAAAGTAAGACATGAGTATGTACAGGTCCAGGCTGCGGCGAATAACCCCTTCATCTGTGCACACATTAGCTCTAAGCTTTCAAAGCTCATTCCTGTGTTTCCTCACAGAGTCCTGATGATCACCCAAGGAAAACCAGAGAGCATTGTCACCTCACCCCACTGATGGCTGGCTAGGGTACTAAGAGATGTGCCTGAGATAGCCCCAGTTCTAGGTGGGCACTCGGCCTGACTCTGGGCTCCTGCCTCTTTTCACCGGTATAGGTTTTAAGGGCCACTCGCATATCAGTCCCCAGCCTGCTTCCTCCAACTGCAGCCCCAGGTCCACTGTACTAAAAACAAATATTGTAAACCATATTGGCACGTTTAGAATTTTCCCCTTAAAAAAGGTTTCTTTAAGACAGTATTACCCCGTTTCTTTACAACAGTAGTGGGATGTACCATGCACTTTCCTCAATGCCCTCTTTTCAAATAGTGCGGAACACAAATTAACCTTTTCCCCATTATAAAAGAAGCATATCTTCACCAAGCAGCATTTGGAAATACAGAAAATTAAATGTAAACAATGTCAGACCTCGTCTTTTCACATAGCTATCTGATGTAAGTCATCACCGCAAAGACTATTAATTAGCTGTCTCGGTCTCCAAGTAGCAATTCTCTTTTCTGTCTCTCTCTCTCTCCCACCTCCCCATCTCTCTTTGCACTGGGGGTTATGACCAGAGCTTTGCACAGGCTAGACCAAGTCAACCATCTCAGCCTCTCCTCTCCTTCCCTCCTTTTCCCCTCACCCCAGCCTCTCTCTCTCAAGTCTAGCTTCCTACAGCTCTTACAGGGCGTCACCTCCTAAATCCGCCCCCCCCCTCGGGTTTGTAGACTCATTTGCTCATCTCAGACTTATTTGTTCCCTTGGGAAGTAAATACAAAGGGAACCCCGCTGTATGGCCCTGACTGTACAGTGACCCACAGAGCATCTTAAACCAACACAGACACTGTGACTTGTACTGATTCAAGTAATTATTTTTGTCTGTAGCATTCCACATTGTCTTTGCTACTAAAACTTCCTGATCCTTTGGCGTGGGAGAATGGACAGCCCAGATGTTTGTTGGTATAGGACTCATTCTCCACTGGAAAAAAAAAAAAAGAAGATACAGCCTTGTCTCCAGATCCCCCGGCGCCACGCCCTTTCCTTTGCCTCCGCCAAGAGGAAGCATCCTGGAGACCCTGGAGCAGCCGAGGTGCTCAGAATTGGACTTAGTATCAGGTTTCTGCTCTCTGCGTCTTTTTCGTGTGCACCGGTTTACCGAGAGGTGGGACAGGTCAAGGAAAGTGTGCGGCTGTTAATCTGCCTGGCGGAGACCACACCTGAACCAAAAGCTCTGCGAGAGAGCAAGATGGAACTTGAGTGCTGTTCGAAACTTAAACAGTGGAGCGCACGGACTGGGAGCTCAGTGGGAGAATTTGCTTAGCAGATGCAGGACTCTGAGTTTAAGCCTCACCAAGAAGGGTCAACCAACCAGCCGGCCTCACCAGGAAACCTCGCACCGAGCTGCTTTTAAAGGCATCCAAATCTCAGCCTGTGCAACTCAGTGTATTTAACAGAGCTGATGTTTCTTGAAAGTCAACTGCATGCAGTTCTCTATGCATCAGGGTGCATGCTATTCCCAGAGAGCAACTTGCAGCCTGAAATGTGGCTCTCGTCCTAGCTGGACATTGGATGGATTGCACTGCCATGCCACACCCATTCAGATCTAAGACAGAGCCGTTCTTGTCTCAGAGTGCACACAGCAAGGCTTGCTGGGCACAGAGAGCCCCTCTCCTGGTCTGTCCCCCACCTTTGGTGATGCAGGATAGCACAGTTAAGATCTTTAGCATTTTGGGATTGCTGGTGCATGGTGGGAATTCAATGGAATTTGTATCTGGTCTTAGAAACTGTTGCTAGATGAACATTATAACCAAATCTGGAAGCAACCCTCAGATGATTTTTTTTTTGAGTCACACAAATTAATTATATTTAGACACCCTTGGCTACTCCGGCCACCAATTTCTTCTCATTTCAATTGAGTTTTACTGAGCATTTTCAGCCTTTCTTCTGCATGCTGACCATTGTGGTTTGCAAAGCAAATGGAATTTGGGTGGTTTCGGTGCTGAGGAGGTCTCCACAGAGTAAAACCCACCACCCACCTCCCCCTTCCTCCTTGCTTCCCACCCCCACGTGGCTCACGTGGCCCACGAGGCTGAGTCCTGTCCAGCTCTTTACATAAAACCTGGGTGGGTTTCCTTGTTTGGCTGTGTGCAGATGCTTCTAGCCTTTCTGTTCCCGTTTCTGTTTCTTAGACCAATACGCCCTCCCAGAGAGGCCCCCTTCTCGTCTGGATCTAAAGGCAGCGTCCAGTGTTACCTCCAAGGCGAGACGGGCTTGCTGTGTGCTTAGCTCTTCGGGGGATGAAGCAGCCCAGACTGAGAGGTGGGGGTGGAGGTGGCTGTGATTTTAGATGTCAGCCCCGAGGCGTTTGGAGCTGAGGAGCTGTCACAGAAGATGCCCAGTCATCAGGACTGTGGCCTGCCTGAGGTTTGCTGTTCAAAGTTTTAATTGAAAACTTGGCTCGAATTTTCTAGTTTTGACCCAAAGATGAGACTCTGCATTTTGAGGCACAATTGAAACTGAGCCATTTGCCTGGAGAACAGGGCCATTTCAGGTTCCTTTGACCAGCGGCACATGAAGGGTCTGCTAACCACATAATTAGCTTGCCATTACCGAGAACTCATCTTCAGAGACCATGAGATGTGGTTTGTAATAATGTTGGTGGTTCTGTACCAGTGACCTACACCCCAGAGGCCCACATTGGAGGACAAAGACCTAATTTCCAATGATGGAGCTATGGGGAATTTGTCTAACTGGGGGACAAAGCTTGACTAAATTCATTTTCTTTGTATTTTGCTTAGAATCCAACCCTTGGACTAGATTCAGGAAAAATATCCTTCCTAGAGGACTTAGAAACTCCTTAAAGCTCTCAGTCAGCTCGGCCCGTGTGCTGCCTCCGTCCATGCTGGGCAGGAGAGCCCAATGGGTTGTGCATGTACTATTGGTTGACGTTTTCTCCAGCATGTATTACTGTAAGCCATGATTCCACAGGGACTGAGCTGCTCTTTTAAACAGGCTAAAAGGAAATAAAACTAACTGTATTTGAAAATGCTTCCTGGGACGCTAGGTGTTTTCCTTACTTCACTTTATGCATCTCTGGCTGGCCGCACTTGTAGCCTGACTGGACACGAACTTACTGCGAAGACCAGGCTGGTTTTGAACTAACACAGATCTGCCCGCCTCTGCCTCCCGAATGCTGCTATCAAACGCATGTACCACCATGTGGCCTGACCTTGAACCTTTGAGGATCCTCCTGGGTCAGACTCTTGAGGACTGGAAGATTATAAGCCAGGTATTCAGTCTTAAAATTTCTGTAATGGGACCCTTGGAATAAGATACGTGACTCTGGAAAAGGAAGAGACTGATAACACAAGAGGAAGTTAGAAGGAGAAAGAGAGAAACAGGAGATAGGGAAGAAGAACAGATTATAGGTGTGTGTGTGTGTGAGTGTGTGAGTGTGTATGTGTGTGTGAGTGTGTATGTGTGTGTGTGAGTGTGTATATGTGTGTGTGAGTGTGTATGTGTGTGTATGTGTGTGTGAGTGTGTATGTGTGTATGTGTGTGAGTGTGTATGTGTGTATGTGAGTGTGTGTGAGTGTGTATGTGTGTATGTGTGTGTGAGTGTGTATGTGTGTGTGAGTGTGTATGTGTGTGTGAGTGTGTATGTATGTGAGTGTGTGTGTGAGTGTGCGAGGGTATATGTGTGTATGTGTGTGTGTGAGTGAGTGTGTGAGTGTGTATGTGTGTGAGTGTGTGTGTGTGTGAGTGTGTGTGTGAGTATGTATGTGTGTGTGTGAGAGAGAGA
The DNA here is from genome assembly GCF_947179515.1 of Apodemus sylvaticus. Taxonomy (NCBI): domain Eukaryota; kingdom Metazoa; phylum Chordata; class Mammalia; order Rodentia; family Muridae; genus Apodemus; species Apodemus sylvaticus. The sequence continues at coordinate 134,903,662 of NC_067475.1, read as the reverse complement.
GAAAGAGAGGGAAAGAGGAAGAGAGCAAGAGAGTGAGAAAGAGAGAGCGAGAGAGAAAGAGAGCGAGAGAGAAAGAGAGCGAGAGAGAGAGAGAGCGAGAGAGAGAGAGAGAGAGAGAGAGAGAGAGAGAGAGAGAGAGAGAGAGATGCTCTACCAAACTACTCAGGACAAAGCAGCGCCTTAAAGAGCATGGTTGCCTGTCCTTTCAGAAACACGAGTACTGAGATTCTGGAAGCTCTGTGCCTTTCAGGGTCACTGTGCAGCAACTGGCAGACTCTGTGAGCCCTAAGCCCAGGCCTGATGTGTGCTAGGTTACACTTGGCTTCTACCGAGTTCAGGTGAGGTGTCCTCCTCGTCCAGGACGGGGAACCTGCTGACCAAAGCTCAGGGGAGACATTTTGTAGGCCAAATAACTTAACTCCAGCCTCAGAGTCTGGTGGGACAGACTCTGCCATGAGATGTTGTCTTAGTTCCCCTTCCTGTATGTGACAGCACATAGTGGACTTGGGGACACACCGTAGCCCCTCTGTGATCCCCAGAGGTCTGCAAAGCCTCCTCATCAACTGGACTGTTCATGTTCTTCCTATGAGTCAGAGAGTCGTTCATTTGGTAATGCTGAGGATGCAACCCAGGGCCTTGAGCATGTTAAGCTGGTACTGAACCCTGAATTCCAGCCTCAGCCCGCACACGCTGTGGCGTCGGCCTACACATACTTAAGTTGCCTATCCCAAAGGGGAATCTTTTTTTTTTTTTTTTTTTTTTTTTTTTTTGCCTCCAGTGAGAAAATCAGATTAGGTAAATAAGCTGTCTCAAAAAGGCGGTGCATAGAGTCAGTCGCTTACCCGCAGTCCTCACGGGCAAGGCCGAGGAATGTAGAGTGGGCTGTGAGTTACAAACCAGTGGCACACCCTGCCTCAAAACACAACACAACACAATCAAACCCAAACCCAGTTGGATATCTGAGGCTAACTGTGACTGGCACACTGGTACCTACAGGAACACATACGTAAGACAGATAAGCATGCAGTCACCCCCACCCCCACCCCACCCCACGCACCTTTTATTTTCTGTAGGAAACATTTGCTTTCACAAGTCTTTTACTTTCTAAAACAGCTTCTTCTTTTCAATCCTACCAGGCGACATCAACAGAGGAGCAAGGGGGCATTTACAGGTGTAATCTCTTTGTATTAGAAGGGATCGTATTCGTGACCTTGTAGAGATCTCCCAGTGTCGATCAATTGTAGAGATCTCCCAGTGTGTCGATCAATTGTAGGGATCATCACTTCTACTTTGTGTAGCCCCTCCCCTCACAGTCACTTTATTTCATGTCTGTGTGAGGGTCTAGTGTTGGAGGCGGCAGAGGACAGTATGGAATCCTCTAGAACTGCCGTTACAGGTGGCTCTGAGCCACCACCTGGTATTAGAAACCGGAGCAGGGTCCTCTGCAAAGGGCAGCCAGTGCTCTTAACCTTTGCTCCTTCCCCCTGCTCCTAAATTGCACCCCCCACACAACAGTGATGTCAACGGACTCTTCCCTCTCTTCCTCTTCCCTCTCCTCCTCTTCTCCTTCCTACTGGGGAAGCAAGCCTGTATAACTTGTCACTTGTCGTCATTCAGCTTTCTGAGCGAGTGAACCCCAGCTGAGGGGACAGAAAGCTTGGTTTGGGTTTTGATGTTTCGTGCTGAGCAGAGGAAGCAGAAGAAATGAGACCTCGCAATTCTGCAAACACCTATTTCCCTTTACGACTAGGCAGAATGGAGGGAACTGCTTGTGGAAGCCACACGTCCTCGTCACACAGGAAAGTGAGACGCAGGTATGCACAGCTCCTGAAAGATCTGTTTTCAGAGAAAACAAGCCTCCAGCCAGCTGCCCTTCCGACACAGGTGGTCCTCCCTTCAGATTTTTTCTTTTCTTTTCTTTTTTTCTTTCTTAAAAAAAAAAACAGATGTGCAATTGCAGGAATCCGGCTGTTCCATTAGTGAATAAGCTGCTTGGGAGGAAATGTAAACTGGATTAAGGCTGGATTTTCAAGGAGAGGAGAGGATCTGTGTCCTGGAGGTTGGCGTTTGGTTTTCAGGTATGCAATACCCTTTTAGCGATTGGTCAGGTGCTCAGCGGCTGATGCTGAAAGGAGGGCCAGAGCTCACCCATCACCACAGAGGACCCAACGCACTGCTGTGGGATGGAGGGGCTTGAGGGTCAAAGGTCAAGTGTTCAGGCAATATCGGCCCATGGCAAAACTCTAACGAGGAGGAAGTGTAGCTCTGGATAGGTATCTGGTAGCTGTGGGAGTATCCTGAAACTGTCTTTTTCTGCTGAAGTCTCAGATGCGTGATTAGACAAAAAGGGCAGAATACACAATGACATTAGCGGTGTTATGCTAATTGGGATTAAAGCCCAGAGAATGCTAAGCCCAGAAATCTCAGCATCTTCAGTGGAGAGGAGGGAGGAGCAACTGTGTCCATCATTGGATGGTACCTACCCATCTCCTCCTCCTTCTTCTCCTCCTCCTCCTCTTCTTCTTTTCTTCTTCTTCTCTTCTTCTCTTTTTCTTTTCTTCTTCTTTTCTTCTTCTCCCTTCCTCCTCCTCCTCCTCCTCCTCCTCCTCCTCCTCCTCCTCCTCCTCCTTCTTCTTCACAGAGTTTCTTCGTGTAGCCCTGGAACTAACTCTGTAGACCAGGATGGCATCAAATTCAAATTCAGAGATCCACCTGCCTCTGCTTCCCCAGTGCTGAGATTAAAGGTGTGTGCCACCACCACCCAGTTTATCCTATCCTTTCTTAAAGAACTCTGCTCTTAAGAAAGTACCATGTAGTGGTCTGGAATTAAAATATCATCTCATGTTGGGATATGGGATACAGGACTGTAATTCTAACACCCAAGAGGCTGAGGCAGGAGCATCTTTGCTGGTTAAAGCCCATCCTCGTCTACACAGTGAGTTCTAGGTCAACTGGAACTAAGTAGGAAGACCCTGACTCAACAAGCCTTGCCAAAACAATATAGTGCTGTCTGCAAATCTTCACCTAGAGTTGGGCTGGAAATGAAGCTTTTGAGCCAGCACACAATGCAGATTGAGGGTTTATTCATTATTATTATTTACATATTTTATTATGTATAAGTATATATTTGTGCTAGTATATGTGTGTGGACTATGAGTGTGGGTGACCTTAGCATCCACAAGCGGGTACTGGATGGCCTAGAGCTGTAGCTATAGGTGGCTGTGAGTCTTTTCAGGTGGATGCTGGGAACTGCACCCAGGTTCTCTGCAAGGGCAATGCAGGAGAGACATCCCTCTGCCTCCTGCGATTTCCTTCTTTAAATCCTATTTGAAATCCCCATGTGCCTCTATTAAATGATACTGGGGGGGAGGAGGCTGAGGGGGTGGAAGTGTGCCTCTTTATGGATGGCAAATCAGTGTTGAGGTGATATCAACGTTTAGAAGATGAAGAAGGTCTTATGAGAATATTCCAGAGCTGTTGGTCCCCACCGCTGTTACTTCTTTAGCCAAATGTGAGTCAGGGGAGGCCTGGAGAGGGGAGAGGGCAATCGTTGGCTGTCAAGATCCTTTTATTTGTTTTATAATTGATGGATTAGTTGATTTTAGTGTCTGAGTTGCCTGTACATGCCGTAGGATTCATGTGGAGGGCGGAGGACACGGTACTTCAGTTCCTGCCTTGAGTCTTGCTAAGGCAGATTTCTCTTGTCTCTGTTACTGATCCCTGTACTATGGGCTCGCTGGAATTCTGGGTAGTTCTTCTGGCCTCATCTCCCATTTTACCACAGGAATGCTGGGATTATAGCTTTTTTTTTTTTTTAAAAGTAACTTTTTACTTGGGTTCCAGGGCTTGCACAACTAGTGAGTTTACGCACGGCGCTATCTCCCTGACCCCAGATTTTAATTTCAAGTAATTTGGGAAGAAAAAGGTAGTCTTAAATCTGTCTTAGATTCAGGAAATGTGTCCTAAACCAAACCATTTTGTTTTCAGTAGAGTGCTTAAGTGTTTAATGAAACCCCAGGGGATTGTTTAGTAAATTAGATAGCTCCTTGTAAGTATTATCTTTAAATCTCTACTTAAGGTGTCCATTTCATTCATACTGAATGTGAGTCCTTAAAAAAAATACATTTGTATTCTTCAAATAGAAGTGTCCTGTAGTCACTAGCTGCCACTTACCACACGCTAGTTATTTTTATACTAGAGAGTTTATTGTAATCGGCTTCTCAGATTGTCTACAGGTTCTCACACTTGTCAAAACATGGGTTGTTTCTTGTGTTGTATTCTGCCTAGAGAAAGGGTAGGTACTTCAGAGAAGGCAGACTACAGTGCACTCCTGCACGGAGCTTCAAGGCTGCTTTGTAGTTAGAATTGATTCTACCCTACCCTTCCATACCCTACCCCACCCTACCCCACCCTATCCCACCCTCCCCTCCCCTTCCCTCCTGTACTATTCCCTTCCCTACCTTACCCTACCCTACCCCACCCTGCCCTACCCTTCCCCACCCTGCCCTACTGTACCATACCCTACCATATCCCACCCTACCCATCCCTACTCTTCCCTACCCTTCCCTGCCCTTCACTACCTTACCCTATCCCACCCTATTCTACCCTACCCTTCTCTACCCTACCCTACTCTACTCCACCCCACCCTACCCCACCCTACCTCCACCCTACCCCACCCCACCCTACCCTACCCTACCCTATCCTGATTTTTGGAACTAGAGACTGAGCGCATGGTTTTGTGCATTTGCACTAAGCACTTGCTGTCACTCAGCCACACCACTGAGCTACAGTCCGATGCTTATTTTGGAAAATCATTGGTCCAGTCCTCTGGCTTGACGGTCTGTTAAATTGACAGCCCAGCTTGAGTTGTCTGTGTGACTATGATGGTTGCTATGGCGGAATATGGTCAAACACCGTGGCTTCTTTTCATTTCTTAAACTTTTGTCTGTTGGGTTAATAGTCAGCCCAGGCACATGGCCCGGCCGGGCAGAAGCTCTGCCGAGGATGGTAATTTTCCTGTTGAGCTATCAGTGCACAGCTACTCACCCCTGGGTCTCTCACAGGGGTGAGCATCCTGCCCTTTGAGCCAGCTGCAGCTGTGCCGTGGGTTCATTTCAGCTGGCTTTGAGTACTCAGAGTTTAATTTATTTCAGCTCAAGTAGCTCACTCCCTGAATATGTACACATAAATAACTTCGGGGGGGGGGGGGCAGGACATTTAGCCAAATGCTATATTCTCTCAATGACTGTCAACAGAACTGGACTTGTTGGCCCTCCAACAGTTAGTTTTCTTACCAAACTTAAAGTCAATAAATTATTTGAGTGGGATAAAACGCACAGTGCTTTGGAAACCTGGATTAAAGGCAGCGTGAATCTCAGCACAAAAATAATTGTTTGTATGAGTGGGTGCAGAGCCAGCTGTCAGCCTACTGCTTCCGTGGAGTAATGGACTTGGGAAATTGATCTGTGGTTCAATGGTAAAGCCCTTCAGGGGCAGGCTGGGCTCGGCACCAGCCACTAGCTAGTTTAACCCAACTATGGAGAGACTGCAACATGCAAGAAAGACAGCAAGGCCAGCGAGCCCTGATGCTTTCACCCACCACCTCGGAGTCCATCTGTGTTCACCTCTGCCCAGCGTTCCCGCTCTGATGGACCACCTCAAGAAAACTTGGCCTCATTATTTATAACTCGGGAGGAGTTGCCAGTGCTCTAGAATATTCCTTAGCATGGAAGGGAACTTCTCAGAGGCCCCAGAGAGATTCTTGTCTCAGTTAAGCTATGTGACCTGCAACTTTGAAAAGCTTGGGAAGCAATGTTTTACGTTTTGGTTGCTGTGTTTACACACACACACACACACACACACAAACACAGACTTACACATAACCACATACAAATGTTTACACATGCAGATGTTCATTGCCCACACTCATATACACACACTTACAGGTAGATACCCACACCCACATACATACACTTATAGACAGACAGACAGACAGACAGACAGACACACATACACACTCACATATACACACAGGTAGACACCCACACCCACATACATACACTTACAGACACACACACACACACACATTGCAACAAACAGTACTTCCATTTGAAGACACACTGGTTCATGATGCAAGTGGCTACTTTGAGCTACTGCCAGGAGCAAGGGAGGAACATTTTTGGAGCTGCACAGAAGGCTATAACCTAGGTGTGGATAGCATAGTTTACTGTCCCCAGACTGGTATTAGCACCAAGAATTACAACAAGCAATCTTGGATCTTTCCTAGCTTCCTGTCTCAGGAGTATCTTCCTTATTTATTTATTTATTTATTTATTTATTTATTTATTTATTTGCTTTTAGAGACAGGGTCTCATGGGCCCCAGGCTGACCCCAAACTTGCTGATGTGAAGATGAACTTGAATTTCTCTTCCTCTCGTCTGTTCCTCCCCTGTGGAGACTGAAACTGTGTGTCACCATATCTGGTTCATGTGGTGCTAGGTGTGCACCCGAGGTATTGTGTGTGCTCTCTAACGGACCTGCATCTCCAGCTGTGCCTGAGATACCGCTTCCTAGCGCATTTGTTCAGAGCGGTTATCACACTCTCAACAGAATTCAAGCTGGGGTTCAGTGAGTACCCTCCTTAGCTCTCCTCTGTTCGACAACTGGACATTCAGTCCCAGCTTCTTCTGCTGTGGCCATGTCCTTGCCGGTTTGGGGTGGGGTGCAGGAACAAGCTGCTTGTCATAGCCCTGACTATGTGTGTCTGGTTGAGGTCTTTGCAGTGCCCAGAATGCCCCCTTCTCTGCATTTTGAACCAGGAGGTGTAATCAAATTTGGCGCGTTGAACGGAAGTTCGTTGGGTGGAAAGGTTCACTGATCAAACAGACAGCAAGATACGGTTTTGTTGGGTAACACAGGGAGTGAGTGTTGGGGAGCCAGCGTTGTGCGAGGTGCAGTGCGGTTCTGCTGTCCTCCGCTGGTTTGATTTCAGGTGGACGCAGATTTTCCGATCACCTCACATTTCTTGCAAGCACAGTCACGTGCAAGCAAATGTGCTGTTTGTGTGAGCTTAATTGTTTCTTAATACATCGACTGTGTTGGAAGAATCTGTGTTTTCGAAACAAGTGTTACGATAAAACAGATTCGAATCTGAATTTGGCAGACATATTTGTTGATTTTATTAAAATCACTTTTTTAAATGGCGATAGTGTCTCATTATTGCTGAGACAAACTTCAAACTCACAATCCTCCTGCCTCTAACTCCTCAAGGCTGAGATTGCAGATGTAAAGTCAGCATTTATTTATTTCAGACAAAGTTTCATGTAGTCCAGGTTAGCCACAGCTATGCAGTTGAGAATGACCTATTTCTCTTTCCTGCATCTTAAGCTCTGGGTGCAGCTGGGTCACGTGTGACCTTGTCTCACCATTGTCTGGTACTGCTGGAAGACAGGGTAACTTGGTTATACTCAGAGGGGGACTGAGTTACTGTAGTTACTTTGTGGTCCTTGCCTCCAGTGCCTTGGAATGTGAGGCTGAGTCTTTCAGAGAGGAATAAGTGAAAGTGAGATGTGATGATGATGATGGTGATGATGATGATGGTGGTGGTGGTGATGATGATGATCAGGAGGAGGAGAGGAGGAGGAGGTGGAAGAAGAGGAGGAGGAAGATGATGGGTTTTGAGACAAGAGCTCGCTATGTGTCCTGTCCTGGAACTCACTATATAGACTAGGCTGGCCTTGAATTCACAGTGCTGCCTCCTCAGCATTGCAATTAAAGATGAGTGCTACTGTACCCAGCTCTAATGTGAGACTGCTTACATGCACGTCTGAAACCTTCACAGAAAGAAGCCCATGCCACGAGAAGACCACGTGAAGACATAGAAAGCGGCCATCAGCAAACCAAGAGAGAGGCCTTAGCGAGCCTAGGCTCCCATTGCCTCCATCTTGAGAGTCCAGCGTTAAGAACTAAGGCCACTGAGTGAATGATGACTCAGGACAGAGGAGTGGGAGAATAACTTTCTACTTTTTAGGCTACCCCACCTCCAGTGCTTTGTTATAGTAGCTCAGGAAGACAAGGGCAAGGTTTGCTTTTTTGTTGCTTTTGTTCTTAACCGCCTTTCTCTTTACGATCTTCTTTGCATTTGTTTTTGAAGACTCGGTGCTGTTTTTCTTTTTCTCACTCTGGACAGGGTCTCATATAACCCAGGCTGGCCTCAAACTTGCTATGTAGATGAGGATAACCTTGAGCTCTCATTTTCCTTCCTATACCTCCAAAGAGCTGAGATTATAGATGTGTACCACCATATCCATCTCTTCTTCCTTCCTTCCTTCCTTCCTTCCTTCCTTCCTTCCTTCCTTCCTTCCTTCCTTCTTTCCTCCCTCACTTCCTCTTTCCCTCCCTTCCCTCCTTCCTTCTCTTCCTTCCCTTTCTCCTTCTCTCATTCCCTCCCTCCCTTCTTCCCTCCTTCCTTCCTTCTCTTCCTTTCCTTTCTCCTTCTCTCCTTCCCTCCCTCCCATCTCCCCCTCTTCTCATTTCCCTAAGGGGTTTTGCTCTATGGCCTTGACTGGCCTCAACTGTCTAACCTTTTGCCCCAGCTTCCTGAGTGCTGGAGATTACAGGCTTATACTCACCACACCCAGAGGTTTCATTTTCTCTCCTCAATTTGATTCTGAATATGACAAGCCTCTCAGGACAGATGACAAGTTCCAGGAGTTCACGTCTGTGTTGAGGAGCTGGGTGAGTCAAGCCAGAAGCCTGAGAGCCTGGAGATCTCTCCAGACTCCCCTGCACAGAGGAAGAAAGGCGGGCGGTTCCTTGTGTCAAACCCATCAACTGTGGGAGGTGGGCTTAATGTCTTACACTTGTCACCCCAGCACCCCCGAGGCAGATGCAGGAGATGGCCGCCAGTTTGGGGGCAGCCTGGTCTACCTAGTGAGTTCCAGACCAGCCAAGCTACATACTGCAACCTTGTTCCAAAACAAACAAATAAACTAAGAACAAAACAAAGGAAAAAAAAAAAAACTCCCATGAACTGCATGCAAAGCCACTGAAAGGATCTATGAGCCATGAGAGCGGAAGGCAGGGAGGGGGAGCAGATTGCCCCCCACTTCCAGATGCTGATAACCCATTCTTTATCGTGTTCTTGTCTCCAAGGATTCTGGGAGGCACCAGCCTGACAGGCAGAGTATTGTTGTTGGTGGCATTGGGCAGCAAGGACTCACCAAACACAGTGGCAGAAGGCACCAAGAAAAACCCTGAAGGCTGAGTTAAAGCTCCTTCTACCTGAGGAACAGAAGAACACCACCAACAAATGGTCACCCTGGTTCCCACTGACGCTCCCTTCAAGGTCCCTGGAGACTCGCTGCAGGAGGGTGAAGAGTTTCTCCACTTTTTGGCAACAACCAAGTTCAGGGACATCTGCACCCCACCCCACCCCACCCCACCCCATTCAACCCCTGTGGATGTGGAGGTTACTTCAGAGCTGGGCTCTTCTAGGCATGATATTGGTCCCTTCCTAGGACACTGAGGACATAGCTAAAGCTGGGATTGAGGATGAAGCCATCTTATCGAGATAAATTGATAAATTTGATTCTAAGATAATCGGTCTCTGAGGTTTGAAGCAAAAAGGAAAAGCCAGGGAGGTCAGTTAGCCCGTGGTTCTGCACTCCCGTGTGAGCTGTCTCCTTGAGGGGAAGCAGCTCCCTCCCTCCCTCCCTCCCTTCCCCCCCTCACACAGGCACGCACAGGTGCTGGGAGCCCAGTGGCTGTGGGATTAGCTGTACCCAGAAGGCTCTGTAATGATCTGATACCTGAAGCCTGACATGAACTTTTCTACTAATTCAGTAATTGCTGCTGTACCTCAGATTGGCCCATTTCCTGCAGTTACTCAACACGCACTTTCAGTCAAAGAGGTTCACACCTGAATCTAGATTCTAATTAGCACCTAAGGTAGAATTTTTTGTTGTTGTTTAAGGCTTATTAAAATAGGGACTTTTCCCAGCATAAGATTTCACTGTCCAACCTAGGCAAACTTTTTTTTTTTTTAATGCATCAATCTGGTTTTTGCTATCTTAGAGGCAACAGCGGGTAGCAGGTGAAGCCAGGACCCACATGTCACCATGTAAGACAGTGACTTCAAAAGAAATTTCCTTGGTGTCTGGGATTGTTGGGCTAGACATTCTCAACAGAGCCAAAGAATGCAGCTTTCAAAGTGCTATTCACAGAAACTGTTTTAAGGGAGGCACAAATAAACACGGATTAAAAACAAATTAGTGTAAGGCCGTTGGTTTTCAGAGCTTCGCCTGTGTCTTCCATCTTTCCTAACTACTGATATTTAAAGGGCAGCAGCAGACCTGTTGGGCTGTTCAGTTTCAATGCTGTCTTCTATCTTCAGATAAAAATCTGATGTTATAAGACAAAACCAACCTGAACCCTCAGAGAGAAGTTCTCAGGCGTCAGAGCTGCCTCTGACTTCAGCTCTCTTCCACATTGATGGCGTCACCTATGTCAAAGCACCTGCTCTGATTTATAGAGTGCTCAGTGCTACGCCGGTGGTGGCTTTTCCCCCCCTTGTAGCAACCATGACAAATGATTGGCATCCGTTCTCAGATCTCAAATGTGAACCTGTGAGACTGCCGGGCACGGAAATCGGATCTGAGCTTTTTAAAATAGGAATCCTTCAAAATGAGTGCTAAACTCACTGTGCCTTGGGAGCATGGTTTATCTTCTAGAACCTACAGTCCATGATGTGAGGGATCGCGTACTGGGCTCAGGGCTCAAATGAAGAATTCACAGTCAAGTCAGTTACACATGTATGTGAACTCCGGGAGGAAGATAAGTTACAGATGTTTACAAAGTTACTCCCGGGAGTCAGACAGACAAACAGCGTAAAACTGGGACAGACACTCACAGTGATGGAGCCGGCTAAGCAGATCTGGACAGACAGGTGACAGACAGGTACTTAGTGCCTCTAAGGACACTAGATTGCTTCTGAGAATGACAGAATAGAGAACCCCAAAGAGCACTTTTAAAGAGAAAAGGTGGTAGAATAATTGCTTGAGAGAGAGAGAGTGTGTGTGTGTGTGTGTGTGTGTGTGTGTATGCGTGCACACGTGTGCACTGAGGATTAAACCCAGGGTCTCAGGTATGAGACCTTTCACTGAGCCACACCCTCAACCCTGTGTAATGTGATTCTACGGTACAAACTTTAAAAAACAACCAAGAGGGCCAGTGTGACAGTTCAGCAGAGGGTGAAGGAGATTGCTGTGCAAAGCCTAGAGACCTGAGTCCAACCTCTGGGACCCACACAGTGAAAACAATGAACTGACTTCTGCAAGCTTGTCTCAGACCTTCACAGCCATGATGCACCATGCCCATACACACACACACACACACACACACACACACACACACACACACACACACACACACTAACTGCAGACACAAGAGCATGTAGCAGGTAGCATATCGTACTGGAAACGATAGAGTAGAATATTACTCGTTATCAGTTGAGCGTATCAGGCAATGGACATCACGGAGGTACAGAGACACGATGTCAGCTTCTGATGTCATTAGCCGTGATGCACTGGCAGAACTGTGGTGGATGACTCCGGGTATTTCCACCCACACTAGTTATTACCTGTGTCAGTGCTTAGATCCTTCCTCTGCCAGGGGCAGGTTCTTCCTTCCTCCCTCCAGAGCCAATATGTACATTTCTTATTCAAGACCTGGAGTTGGACATTTCTCCACAAAGGCTTCTCAGTGATTACGGGCACACAGCATAGAGCTAGTGTCTGGGCACCGGGGTGGCTCTGCTGTTCTGTCGTCCTTTGGTTGACTTCCCAGGGTTCATTTATTTTTTTCCTTTCCTTTCCTTTCCTTTCCTTTCCTTTCCTTTCCTTTCCTTTTCCTTTCCTTTCCTTTCCTTTCCTTTCCTTTCCTTTCCTTTCCTTTCCTTTCCTTTCCTCTTGAGACAGAGTCTAACTATGCAGCTCTGCCTGGCCTGGAGCAGGCCTGCAGACCAGGCTGGCCTTAAATTGCCTGCCTCTGCCTTCCAAGGGCTGGGATTAAAGGCTTACAAGATCATGTACCCCTTCCCCTAACTTTCTATGTGAAATGCATAAAGGACATGAATTCCTGCCAATTCTGCTAATTTAGGTTCAGGACTATAGAACTTTTCTTAACCTTGCGTATTTTTCACATCTATTCATCCATCCATTCATCCATCTATTTATCTGAAAATTTCAGTTCTCATGGGTAACCATGTAATAAGCACAGAGAAAGAAAACCAACACCACTGTTACTGATATAATCACTGAGCTGTTCTGAGAATATGAAATCATCGGCTTACTAGCTGTCCCTCCACCAATCCCCCCTAAGCTGGCCTGGAACTCCCAGTCCTCCTGACTTTGTCTCCCGAGTGCTGGCGAGATTCTTGCTCTGATTGTGTCATTTCCCACTGCCTGAAGATGAGCTATCATCGAGACTGCAGCGCAATCCCCGGGCATTTCCATGTGCCTGTGATGTCTCCCACGAAGTTGTGGAAAGAAAGAGGTCTTCATTGTTGGGCTCAAGCTGCTCATGCTAAGGACAGTGGGTTAGTGAGTGGTCCGCTTAAGTTCAGGTCTCTCCCTTTGCTGCTGCAGAGCTGGTACTAAGCTCACGGAAGCAGAGCCTGGTCATCAGCAGAAAACACTTAGAAGGCAGAGCCTGGGCTTCAGCAGAAAACACTTAGAAGGCACGTCTTTCTTGTAAATAGGGAAGGAGGGTTCCCCGCACCGGTGCAAAGCTTTGGAAGTATTGGAGCATGCGTGCATCACATGTAAGGACAGCACACACCAGGAATCTACAATGCCTGGTGCCAATAGGGCTTCTTTATATAGGTAAAATAAAGCTCTGGGGCAGGGTGAAAATGGTGAAGGGCATAAGCTATTGTTTTTAAAAGTAGATTTATTTATTTCATGTATGTGAGTGCACTGTATCTGTCTTCAGACACACACCAGAAAAGGACATCGGATCCCATGACACATGGTTGTGAGCCGCCATGTGGTTGCTGGGAATTGACCTCAGGACCTCTGGAAGAGCAGTCAGTGCTCCTAACCACTGAGTCATCACCCCAGTCCCCGAAACAAATAAATGATAACGCTATCTCGTAAAACTACTTTTATATGAGATGCTTGGTGTATGGACGGTTGCAGGGTGGAGAGAGAGGAGGCGGCGTTCCTAAATTCACAGTTCTGTGTGTGAGTGAAGGACGGACTGTGGTTTATAACATCATCACGGGTATGCGAAGCACCACGCTCCGAGAGCTGCTGTGTGGCTATCTCTCTCCCTGTCTCCCTCATTTCTCTTCCTACTGTGGGGATCTAAGCCTGGATGCTTGCCCTGCCCAGGGTATTTCCTTCTTGTGGTCTGTGAGCCTGTACCAGTGCTGAGATTTACTGCTCTGGGGATCATTCAGAACAAATGTTCCAAACAGCTGCCTGCCTCGGGCGAGGTAATTTTGGACAAATTCAACAGGACTTCAAAGAGAGACATCGACTACAATGCGAACGGGGGATAAAGGCTGACTTAAATGAATGCATTGCAATTAGTGGGTATTTACTTTATATGTTGCCAAGTTCTGATAGCTTTCTCTTACCCTTCGGGAAATAATATAAATGTCTACTCCTGGAGCTGATGAAATGGAATATGTGCTTCCTGGAGAGACAGGTGTTGTGAGCAGAGGCAGAAACAGAGCGAGAAGGGGAGACTAGTGCATGGGAGGGAGAGAGAAAGGATACATATTGGATTTGTTCTGAGGCACAGAATGAGGGGAGTCCAAGCACTATTTTCTTTTGCTCGGCTATTAAGAGTGTACACTGTTCTTGCAGAGGAGCCGAGTTAGTTCCTAGCACCCAGGTCTGGTGTCTCACCTGTAACTCTAGTCCCAGAGGATCTGCTATGCTGTTCTGGTCTCCGCCAGCTCCTGGACTTCTGTTCTCATGCCCATACTTGCTGACCACACCCCGCCCCCACAATTCAAAAGAAATCAACTTTTAAATCTGTTTTCTCTGAAGAAAAAAACAAAAACAAAAACAAACTATTAACCAAAGAAAGAAAAAGGAAGTCAACACTCAATATGGAGAGTCTTGGAGAAGGAAGCCGGTTGAGGTGCATCCTAAAACACCGTGTGTTTTATCCGAGGATCCAGTGTGGACCATCTCAGGGGCAGAGGGAGTTTGTCCTCACCTGCACCCTGAGGACCAGGTTCAGTAGGGGAACTGACACTTGCCGTAATGTTTGTCAGAAAAAGAACCTGCAGCAAGTTATCCTGAATTTAGTCAAGTGCTATCAAGAACATCTTCTAAACTTTTTCAATTCCTTTTTTTTTTTTTGAGATGTATTTTTTATTTACATGAGTGTGGGGACGTGCACATGAGTGCAGTGCCCACAGAGGCCAGAAGAGGGCGTTGGATCTCCTGGAACTGGAATTACAAGTGGTTGTGGGTCGAGGAGCATGGGTGCTGGAACTGAACTCAATCCTCTGCAAACATAGCAAGTGCTCTCAACTGCTGAGCCAGCTCTTCGGCCCTGTATTTCGAGTTTAATTGCAATAAAGTAATTGCACATGCACATGGGTACAACATTATGTTACTTTTCCTTTGCTAGTTGTTGTGTTTTGTCTTTGGTATGGGAGACTGAAGCCAGGGTGTTCTGGGCACACACTGTACCTGAGTTACACCCTCAGCCCAGTGCTGTTTCATACGCAGTGTACAACACCTTGAAAGGAATCTGTGGTTACCACCTCAAATCCTTCTCATTTCTTTTGTGGTGAGAAAATTTTGAAAAGCAGAATAGAGTATGATTAAGTCTATTGTGGCACAGTTTCTTCTTCTCTGACTGTTATTGACTGAGAGCTAGCCCTCCACGGTGCCTTCTGTGTGGAGTGCAGGGCCAAACACCTTCTTAGTTCCACAGTAAGAAGGTCCCTGGCTCCTAAAGAGGCACAAAGAAGATTACATCCTAATCTGTGTTCTTGTTTATTTCATACATTATACAGCTAATCAATCAACTCACACTAAAAAATCTAGGTCAGGACCCAAGTTTCAAAGCAGGTCTAGCATGAAGAGAACGCTGTGTGGTTTGGTTGCTTTAACTATTTTTATTAGCATATATTAACTGCACGTAATAGTGGGTTTCCTTATGACACTTGGCATCATGTATTTTGATCGTACTCTGTCCATCATCCTGCCGTATCCCCTCTACTCCTGCTCATTCCCTTCCTCTGCCCAGAACTGCCTTTCGTGTGTGTATGTGTGTGTGTGTGTGTGTGTGTGTGTGTGAGCCAGGCAGCTTAATTGGGGCTGTTTATAGAAGCCCAGGTGAGGATCTGCTTACTGTTAACTCGGATTTCAAAACCTGGTTTATCTAGACAATTGCCAGCTTTGTGCGTTATCACTTCTTCCTAAAATTTGGGCTCAACCTTCTATTCGGATGCTCAGAACTGATCGGAGAGATGCTGGCACTGTGAAGCAGCCATTAAAAAAGCTTGCATGCCAGGTGATACCTCGGCCCCCAGAGAGTTTCTGTACCTGTGCTCTAATGGTTTCACTGCTGTTTTCCACCTGGAAAAAGCTCCCTTTTTGTCTCATCATCTCTGAGGTGGCTGGGTGCCCCACAGAGGAGGCTGTGACAGTTTTCTGCCCCAGATTTTGCAGTATTACCAAAGCTTGCTGACTGTTGGTGTTTTCCAGGAAATGGAAACAGAGAAGCCTCACTCAGGGATGAGGAACAAGGCTTCTAAGCACAAGGGCCTAATCATTTTAATCAATCTTAAACCACTCTGACATGTGCTAATGGTTGAAATGTCAGAGTCTTGGAGGTGTGTGGCCCGCTGTGTCTCTCAAGGTGTTTACTTTGGTGGCTTGTCTGTCTGAAAGTCAGGATACCTCAAAGCTTCCTGAGGGTCCTGAACATGACACAACATGCAGCCAGCAGACGCCAGCCCCAGGGCCAGCTCTGAGCCCTGCAGGGAGAAGTGGGCTGCAGGGCAGGCAGGCAGGCAGGAGCTCAAGCAACAATAAGAGGGGTGAGATCTGCAGCCCGGTTTCACCTGGATGCCCTGAAGCAAGGAGGGAGGCTAGAGACAGAGGAGCACTGGTAACCTTCTCATTCCCACGGAGGCTGAACCCTCATCTGCTGGCCTCAGTCCGCTCGAAAGTGTTTGCTCAGCACACTGGTTAATAAAGTAGATCCACCAGGCTACTGGCTCTCCAGTAAAGTGGTTTCCTAATTTTAAAGACACATTAGCAAAGGAATTTATTTTGAGATAAGAATGAGTGAAAAGGGAATGTGAATAACAACCAAGGAAGGCAGTATTTAACACACACACACACAGACACACACACACACACACACGCACACACACACAAATACCTACAAACATGCTTATATACACATGTATATATAAGCATACATGCACATATAACACAAACACACATATGATTTATAGACATATACAAGTACAAAGTATATATACACAAATACAGATGCACACACAAATATACATCTACAAACACAGATACACAATCATATATATTAACACATGCACAAGTGTGCATATATACACACATATAACACAAATGCACATATAATAGATTTATAGACATACACAAGTACAAAGTACACACATACAAATACACACACACATATTCACATATACATACATGTACATACAGGGTAATGATCAATTGGAACTGATATATTTTCTTTCTTTATTTTTATTAAATGTATCTATTTTTATTTCATGTGCATTGGTGTTTTGCCTGTATGTATGTCAGATCCCCTGCAACTGGAGATACAGACAGTGGTAAACTGCCACATGGGTGCTGGGAATTGAACTGGGGTCCTCTGGAAGAGCAGCCAGTGTTTTCTTGGTGCAGTTCTTTTATTTTTACCTTTATTTCTAAAATACTAGCTTCTAACAAAATTTAAATTGCTTGTACCCTCTTTGATTATTATTATATGAGATGATTTCATATAATCATCATACTAAATTAATATAATCATTATACTAAATGATTAATATAATCATTATACTAAATGATTAATAGTATAATGTTTAATAATGATCTATTATTATAACAGGTGATTTACAAGAGCTTTATTGTGAAAGTATCAAATGATGTCACCGGTTTGCTGTGTATTCCCAAGTGTGGAGATTAAAGGTGCGCACCACTCCTCCTGGTATGTATCCTCTAGAATAGGCTTTTCTTAGGGTTTCCCAGTCTTTTCCCTCTGTGCTGTTGGGTACAGAACCCTGATGCCTGGGTGTCATGGGCAGGGCCATCCCCTAGCTGAGTTCCTGGGCATGATGGGCAATTCCTCCCCCAGCCGAGTTCCCTTCTCTGTTTCATGTACACACAGTTTTGGAAGTTGCAAATATAAATGTGAGTGTGTTTCTAGACACTGAATCCAATGCCCAAGTGTGTTAGGCAGGCACTCTGCCAGTGAGCTACACTCCAGGTCCCATTCCCATGCCCTTAAAAAGTAGTTAAATAGGGCTGGTGAGATGGCTCAGCGGTTAAGAGCACCGACTACTCTTCTGAAGGTCCTGAGTTCAAATCCCAGAAACCACATGGTGGCTCACAACCATCAATAATGAGATCTGACACCCTCTTCTGGAGTGTCTGAAGACAGCTACAGTGTACTTACATATATATAAATAGTAAATAAATAAATTTTAAAAAAGTAGTTAAATAACAGTCTTGAGTGGAATTAGCATAATTCATTCATCCATTCCTTCTTTTTTGTTTTTATTCTTGTTCTTGTTTTTGGTTTTTTTCAAGACAGGGTTTCTCTGTATAGCCCTGGCTGTCCTGGAACTCATTCTGTAGACCAGGCTGGCCTCAAACTCAGAAATTTGCTTGCCTCTGCCTCCCAAGTGCTGGGATTAAAGGTGTGTGCCACCACTGCCCAGCGTCCATTCCTTTATTGACAGACTTTAAGGTTGTCTTCATTTTTTTGTCTATATCCACTGCCCACCCCAGCACCTGCACATAGGTATGAATGCAATTAGATGACATTTCTTTCTGTTTTCTTTTGCAATAGATCTTACTACATAGCCCTGGCTTGCCTGGAACTGATCGAGACCCACCTGCCTCTGCCTCCCAGAGTCCTGAGATTAAAGGTGTGTGCCAAATAAAGCCCACTCTGGCTGGGAATTGAACCCAGGCCTCCCACATGTCGGCAGTGAAATCATCAAGTTCTAGACTTCCAGAGAGCTTCCGCATTTCTGAAAGGCAGAATTACCGGGTCAGAGTACCAAACATGTATGTGTGCATGCATGCATGTATGTAGGTATCCCTCAGGGTGGTCTCAAACTTCCTAAGCAGCTGCTGAGGTTGCTGTAATCTCTTAATCTCCTTCCTCTACCCCAGGTAGGTGATTACAGGCCTGTTACATTGTGGCTGGTGACGCTTCCCCTTCTGTTGTTTTGAGACAGGGTTTCTCTGCACAACCCTGACTGTCCTGAAACTCACTATGTGGACCAAGGTGGCTTCAAACTCACAGAGAACATCTCCCTCTCCCTCCTGAGTGCTGGATTAAAGGCTTATGCTACCAAGCTTGGCACTAAAACTTATCATTTAATTGATATGCTGATAAACCACACTATTTTGTATTGCACGCCTGTCACGAACACGTGTTGTGGTGAGTGTAACAGCTCCCTTTGCAGGGAATATGCCTGACCTCCATTTCCAAGCCAGGCCTTTCCAGACAAAGCACATTTTAGTTGATCTTGGTGTCTGTGGTGACAATGGAGTCCTACGGCAATGGCCGGCTTCGGTCCTCTGCTGTAGAGAGAATCATAGTTCAGGAGTTTGCAGTTTGAGATATTAGGATGAGTTGGCGATAATGGCTGATGGCTTTTGGCTTAAATTGCTGATTGTTTTCCCAGTCATTGGCTGTCTCTCCCCACCAAGGCTTAGAGTACACATGAAGGTTCTGGGCACACCTGCCCCGCAGCTGCCAGGCCCAGGTGGCACTGCGGTGGCGGCTTCAGCACCGTGTGATTAGACTTTGCTGGCTGGTCCTGGGAGGCGGTGCACCAGCTCTCGGAGTGACACACTTGTAGTTAGTGCATGGCCAGTCAGGGGCTCCAGTGCAGGTGGCCTAGGGCGAGGCTATTGGGTCATCTTACAGTGAACGCTACTCAGAATTTCCCCACTATAGGGAGGAGCTGGGAGGAGGGCAGTGCTGAGACCAGAGCCTATCCAGCTTCCTGGAAGGATCTATGCTGTGGAAGTGACAAGAGGAGAGGAAGAGAATAAACAGGGACACCCAGGAAGCTGCAAGGGTGAGGTGCAGGCACACACATGAAGAAACAGACAGTAGAATAGTAAGGGTAGTCTAAGTCACCGGTGGAAAACCGCACCATCTGTGGGAAAGGTCGCATTCAACCCTTAATAAACTCTGGTGAAGCTTATCCCAGGGTTATCTACTCTTTACAGATGAGGAGATGAGAGAGAAAGAGACCAGCGAACTGTTCCCTGCCCAGGATCCTGTGGGGATAGGTAGTCCAATGCAGGGTTCAGGAGGTAAAACTGGAGGGATAGCTCAGCCTTGCAAGCACAAGGATGCAAGTTCAATTCCCAGAACCTGCGTGAAAGCGGGAAACAGAGGCACGTGTCTGTGATCCCAGCATTGAGAGGCTAGATCCAGGCAGAGCTCCGGGATTCACTGGCCCCCCAGACCTGGGGCACTCCAGGTGAGCCAGAGACTTTGTCGCAAAAAACAAGGTGACCTGGGGCTGAAGAGGTGGCTCAGTGGTTAAGAACACTTGCTGCTCTGGAAGAGGACCCGTGTTTGGTGCCCAGCACCCACAGTAGGGTTCATAACAGCCTATAGCTGTAGTTCCAGGGGATCCAAAGCCCTCTTCTGACCTTGGCAGGCTTTCTCAGACATATGGTGTGCATACATATACTCAGGCACCCGTACATACACATTCAGAAACAAACAAACAAGGGTCTGCCATCTGATAAATAACACACAAGATTGTCTTCTGGCTTTCACATGCACCAGCATTCTCTTGTGAACACACATACAGAGAGAGAGAGAGGGAGAGAGGGAGGGAGGGAAGGAGGGAGAATTTGATCACTGGAGTGGTCATATAAAGTTGTAATGAACTGCTAGGATTTTTTGAGACTCGGTGTCATCGTCCCCTGAGCATTGAGATCAAAAGTATATATCAGTGTGCCAGGCAGCGATGTTCACTTTCACTCTACTCTCTGAGGAGGGGTGGATTCTGTGGGACTCTACAGTTACAGATGTGTGCTATGGTCACCCACAGAGTGCAGGAAGAGCGGCTGAGGAGAAAGCCACAGATTGGCCCTCCCTGTTCAAGTCGTTTCTGCTTTGCAGCCCTAAGAGGAGACAGGAAATGGCCCACTGTCTACACACCTGCTCGCAAGTGGCCCTGATGCTGTGGGTGTGCGTTCAGATCCTGGCTCTGCCACTTCCCAGCTTCGAGTTAGTTGCCGGAGGTCTAGGCAGCAGCCTGAAACACTATCGGAGGAGAGAGAGCCCTGATGTGAATAAAGTCCAGCTCCTGGCACATCAAGAACTATCGGATCCACCCTCCTGATCCCCAATCCTTCTTGAGACAGTTTATCCCAGACTGGCCGCCAGCTCGTTGTCGGTTGACCTGCAACTCCTGGTCCTCCTGTCTGCATCTCTCAAGTGTCAGGGTCACAGATTTGCAGCACCACACCTGGCTTATGAGGTGTTGGGCCTGAGACTCGGGCTTCTTGCATGCTAGGCAAAAACTGCCCCACCTCCAGCTCCTACCTCTAGAACTTTCCAGGTAATCGGAGAGTCTGCCTGGGTATCTCCAGCTCCTGTCTGTTGAAAGGGCAGGCCCCTTCTGATCTCCTTCTGTCCTACTTCCTGTAATCTGATCTTCCCCCAAACTAAGGATTTACATTACATTTTGGTCTCACTGCAGAGAAATCTGTGTTCCCATTATTACTGGGTATCCAGCATTGCCCTGGGTTATGTGATCAGGGTGGGGTGGACACTGATGGACTTTTATTAATTGTTTAGAAAGTATTTGGATTCTGCTCAGGAGCAAAACAGTGTGATATTTGCCTTTCTGACAATATATATAATGAAAAATTTGACTAAGAATGGAAGACTTGATTTCTTTGAGGACGGATTTTCTTCAGTGATGAGATCCCAGTGCTTGCACCCAGGAGGAGCCTACAAGCTTCTGAATTCAGGGCACTGACAAGTGTCACATTCTCCTTTTTATTTTCTAAAGCCTGAATACCGTCCTCTATTTCCTTCACTCAGGAGACAAGGACAGGCTGATCTTTTAAGTTTGGGTCTACAGAGTGAATTTCAGGACAGCCAGGGGGCTACACAGAGAAACCCTGTCTGGAAAAACAAACCAACCCAAACAACCAAACCAAACCCAAACCACCACCAACAAAGAGAATACGGATGCATTGAACATTTTTTTTAAAAAATTAATGTTTTATTACTTCTTTGAGTTTTGTACAATGTGTTTGCTTGTATGTACCTATGGGCCCCTCCCCCAACTCTTCCCAAAACCCTCGCCTCACCTAAGTTTAGGTTTTCATTTGTTGTGTTTGTTTTGAGACAAGATCTAACTATGTAGTTCTGGCTAGCCCAGCACTTGTTATATAGGCCGAGCTGGCCTTTCACTCCCAGATACCTGTCTGCTTTAACTTTTTGAACATCGGCATTGAAGATCTACATGCACCACTATGGCCTGCCTCCATCTTTCAAAGCCCTTCAATACCAATTCATGCTGTCCTTATGTTCTCAGATGCATAGCCTTCCACTGGAGACTTAGCAGAGGCTAGACTCTTGGAGAAAACTGACTCCCCCTCTCCCAACAGCTCATCACTGCCATTGGTTCCATGGTGAGTGGTTGGGTGGTAAGTTCTTCTCCCCCTTCCTTCATGTTGGGATTTGGGCTGGCCTGGGCTTGTAGAGGTTTTGCACAGGATGTCTCAGCCTGTGAGTTTATGCGTACAGCATAAACCAAGAGTTCTGGCAGTACCTGTAATGTCTGGGGGGAGGGGGTCTGTGGGACTTCACTGGAAGATATCACGCTAACATCCACAGATGGAAACACATACAACAAAATATTTTAAATTCAGAAAAGCAAAAGAAAAAACCAGTCCCATGATTCTACTTCAGTCCATATCCAAGTGTAGATATTACGTATATTGTATATATTATAATTATATATAGTCATACCCTACCTGCAATGCCTTCTCATGGGACTTAACAATGGACTAAGGATCCAGTGTGGGTAGAGTGATGTATATGTCAGGGAAGCATGCATATTATGTATATGTAGTGTATATTTATCTTTAAACAATAATTTATTTTTGTGTGCATGAGTGTTTTGACATATGTATGTATGCACACCACACGCGCCTCTGGTGCCCATGGAGATTAGAAGAGGGTGCCAGGTTCCCTGGAACTAGAGTTACAGATGTTTGTGAGCCACTCTGTGGGTGCTGGGAATCGAGCCTGGGTCCACTGCAAGAGCAGCCGGTCTTAGCACTAAGCCGTCTCTCCTCCAGCCCCTATACTTTATCTTTTGGAGACAGTCTGGCTGCACATCGCTGGCCAGCCTGAAACTTCCTCCATAATGCAGCTGACTCCAGGCTCTCAGATATGGGCCTGCCTCTGCCTCCCAGGAGGTGGGATTAAAGGCCTGTACTGCCGTGCCTTGCTCCATAATTTCATATTCTCTCTCCACGTATATAAGTCAGCTTCAGCAGGTTTCGAAGGACTAATTATTAGTCCTTTAAAATCAGCTTCAATACAACTTTGCTTTAATGTCTAAACTTAAGTGTTGCCAAAGTGGTTACATGATCAAACAAACAAACAAACAAAACCATTTCATGAAACATTTTGTTTATGTATTACACAATGCAAGTTTTCTTTTCTTTTTTTCCTTTTCCGTGAAAAGGGGAAATGGCAAGACATCTTTGGGGACAGTGCGGAAGTGACGTAGCCATTAAATAATCAGACTTCCATCGGGCGCATCAGAAAATGACCAACATTATGGCGAAAAGAATTAAGCACATCTCCTGAGAAGTCAAGCCCACTGTCTGGTGCAGTAGAGTGATGGACTGCAGTCTTGAGCTGTGCAAGGGTGTGCAGAAGCAGCAAGGATGACGTCAGGACAGAACAGAGGTCACGTTTGCTTTGTCCTCAGAGACCACGGTCACCACCCAGTTCCACTCTGTGGGATCCCCATATCAGAACATGGTTTTCTTTTCAACATTAGTCCTTTTCATGTGCACACATGTATATGGTGTGCACACAATCCTGAGTGCACACATGCTCACATACGTGGGGGCACACAAGTGTGTGGAGCCAGATGTTCACACCAGATGTATCCTTCAGCTTCTCTCTACCTTATACATCGAGAAAAGGTTTCTCACTTCAATTCAGAGCTTGCCAATTGCTCTAGCCTAGTTAACTATCCCTCTCTCTATCTGCCAAGTGCTGGGATACAGGCAAGTCACCTTTGTCCACC
This sequence comes from Apodemus sylvaticus, assembly GCF_947179515.1. Taxonomy (NCBI): domain Eukaryota; kingdom Metazoa; phylum Chordata; class Mammalia; order Rodentia; family Muridae; genus Apodemus; species Apodemus sylvaticus. Next base: position 134,880,099 of record NC_067475.1, on the reverse strand, counting down.
ATATACATGGACGCTGGGGATTTGAACTCAGATCCTCATGCTGTGTAGCAAGCAGTTTACCCACTCACCGAGCCACATCCCCAGCCCCAGTCAGTGCATTTTCTTTCCTTTCTAGAGAGAGGGCTGCTTGGTGGAGAAGCCACGTCTGATAGATCTGAGTAGCATTAATGCGTGGTACTGAATGGACTGGGGAGACCTGGGTAGCATCAGCTTCCAAGGGGAAAGCATGTCTCATCTTTACTCTGTCCCCATCAACTTCAGCACTCATGTTTTCCAAAGTCGAGTTTTACCTGCTGCCTACCCCTTGAGTAAAAACTGTGGGCACGGACTTAGGGGTGCCGGGCAGCTTTTTGTGCAGTGCAAACTCGATTTTCAAGCTCCAACAGGGAGGGAGGAGTGTGCTGTATGCGCATTCTTTCTATGACTCACCGTGTGTCTGAAAGCATGACCGGGACCTGCCACGGGACACGGCAAGTCGAAACTGCTTTCTGGAGTTGGTCCCACCATTCCCATGATGTTCTGTTCGTTTCCCCCGCCCCCCACCTCTGAAGTGTCCGTCTAACAATGGGACTCCTCTTCCTCCTTCAAAGCCCCACTCAAATATCCCTTCGTCTTTGCAGACTTCCATCAGCTCTGGTTCCCATAATCCTTTGCTCACACCTCCGTGTTGATGCACCACTTAGCCCTTTCAGTTTAAGGGAATGGGCTACGAGCTTTGCGCTGGGTGGAGCTCCCGGAGGGCTGGGAGAGCGGCTGTGTCTTTCCTGGTATCGAAGGAGGACTGGTCAGCTCTGATGCTTTTAGGGTTTTCTTATGCCTACGCCAGCACTGTCGCTTTGATCTCAGTGGTGCAGTGCTGAATCCGCAGTGATGCGCAGAGACTGAGGTGTTCTCTGGGAATGGCTTTCAGGGCTGGGTGGCTTCCAGGGCATGCCAGACATTGTTAAGCCCATGGTGGGTGGGGTTGGGAAGAGACTCCTGAGACGCACTTAGCACTCAGCCTCCCTCTCCACACGGGAAGGATGGCGGCTTGCTTTCAGCCTACTGGTCCTCCCAAACCTAATGTGTTTAATCTTCTACAAGTTCCACTCATTAACTGCCCCCTAAAACAATAATTATGCGCCCCATTTTAAAAGGAAGTGATCCTTATAAACATCATCTCCTACGCAGAGTGACTTTCACACTGCTGGTGTTGTGACAGCTAGTAAGAAGGGCCTGGTAATATGTGGGTTTCTGGTTTTTTGTTTTTTTTTTTTACCTTGAGGGAACAAAGGCTCCCTCAAATGAGATACCAAGAATCTCAAAAGAGCCAACAGAACAATCCAGACTTTGTTTTGCATTAACTTTCTTAGAGACACCCAGGAAGGGTTGTCCAACAATAACAAGAGAGTCTGGTTGTTGTTTGAACTTTCAGCAGCTCAAGAGGTGGGGATGGCCAGGAGTGTGTGTGTCCATTGTTAAGGGTGGATACTGCCACCCCAGGCCACGCTGAGCAGGCAGCACAGGCACCAGGGAGAGTTCCCCAGCACCTTTCCGCAGAGTTCTCCAGTGTGCAACCAAATCTCCTCATTAGAAATGTATTCTACCACCAGGCGGTGGTGGTGCACGCCTGTAATCCCAGCACTCTGGGAGGCAGAGGCAGGTGGATTTCTGAGTTGGAGGCCAGCCTGGTCTACAGAGTGAGTTCCAGGACAGCCAGGGCTACACAGAGAAACCCTGTCTCGGAAAAAAAAAATCCAAAAAAAAAAAAAAAAAAGAAAAGAAATGTGCTCTACCAACTTGACTACACAACATGACTTTCGTCCACAACTAAAAAGCCTATACCTTAATTTTCTTTCCTGTCATTTATTGGTCAGAAACTTTAGATTCTGCCAGAAAAAAACCTCTCCTCTAACTGCGTCTAGCTGCCCCAGAACACTGAGGGGCATTAACTTCATGTAGCTCTCTCTGGTTGGCTTGGTGCCCAAGAGCACCATGGGAAAGACCTTGGCAGTTGGGATTCAGATACCGACAGTTGTAACTGATGGGCTAAGCTTGGGACTTTGCTGATGAGTCAAGTTCCTGAGGGGAAAAAACAAAGCAACCGAGGTAAGGAGCCAGGCATGGCGGGCTGGACTCGGGAGTGGGAGTGGGAATTGTGTGCAGGGGAGATGTGAAATGGCCAGGAGCTGACGTGTGACCCCACTAGGAGACTGTCATCTGGGAGGGGGTGGATGGTGTGCTTTGTAATGAGAAGGGGCTATCGAAGCGTAGAAGGAAACAAACCAAAATGTGATTTGGATTCCTGCCACTTCAGAGTTGGGCCCTAGAGATAGGTGTGTCTGTCACTGTTGGAGGAAAAAAAGCCATTGAGGCTGGGGTCTAGGAGATGATGACAATACAGAAATAGAAGAGGAGTGGACTGCAGGCCGACGGGAGCTCAGGGGGGCTGTGCTTCCCTACCAGGCTCAGCTCCAGCTGCGTGTGTGTTGTTTCTGAGCTCTGCTTGGAGGGGTGTGGCATATTTAGAAGGACAGTTATTAAGTTCATGATAGGACACACCTATCCTACTCAAGAAGAAGCATGAGAGTCAGGAGTTCGAGGCCAGCTTTGATTACATAAGACTGTGTCACTGGGACTGGGAGGGAGAGCGAGGGAGGGAGGGATAGAAGGTTGATGTGATATATTTTGTAGACAGGATCTTACTGTGTAGACCTGGTTGACTTTGGAGCTCACATAGATCTACCTGCCGCTCCCTCAGTGCTGGGATTAGAGGGGTGCACCTTCACCCCAGCCTCAAGAGTTTGAATCTTAAAGGAAGGCTATGCTCTTATCAGAAAATAGGAGACATACCTACCAACACTGCAGAGCAGTCACATTTTACAGTAACAGTAACAGCAGAAGCTATGGCAATTCAGTGAGAGGATTTCCTGGGAAGGCAGAGTCTGAGAGGCCACCTGGAACTCAGCAGGACTCGGCTGGGGAAACACGGAGGGAGGGACGGCAGGTCCTTAGAACTGAGATGCACGTGGACCCCGCTGGGCTGTCACAGCCACTGAGCTCCCTTGTGGCACCTAGGATCTCTGAGAGCTCTCTGAGAATTGTCATCAGAGCCCCCCTACTTCCTCCTGGGCCCCCTGTTCCTTTACAGTGTTCCCCTAAGACGGCCGCCTGAGCACTGAGCCCTGTAGCCAGCAGCTATAGATGGAAGCTGCCAACCCGATGGGGTCCAGTGTCACCTGTCACACTGGTACCTGGGCCTGCCTGTGGCAGTCATTGTGATTGGGTTAACCGAGGGGTGTATGTGTGTGTATCTGTTGTGTGAGGTGGAGTCTGCTCTGTGTTGTGTGTATCTGTGCCGTTCTGAGGTGGAGTCCTGAACTGCATAAGAAGGTGAGCTGAGGGCGTGTCATTGGCTGTGCTCTTGAGCTACGAACTGGGTTAGGGTTAGGGTTAGGGTCAGGGTCAGGGTCAGGGTCAGGGGTTAGGGTTAGGGGTTAGGGGTTAGGGTTGGAGTTAGGGGTTAGGGGGTTAGGGGGCTAGGGGTTAGGGGTTAGGGGTTAGGGGTTAGGGTTAGGGGTTAGGGGTTAAGGGTTAGGGGTTGGGGTTAGGGCCAGGGGTTAGGGTTAGGGGTTAGGGGTTGGGGTTAGGTGTTAGGGGTTAGGGTTAGCGATTAGGGGTTAGGGTTAGGGGTTAGGGGTTAGGGGTTGGGGTTAGGGTTAGGTGTTAGGGGTTAGGGTTAGCAATTAGGGGTTAGGGGTTAGGGGTTAGGGTTAGGGTTAGGGGTTAGGGTTAGGAGTTAGGGTTAGGGATTAGGGTTAGGGTTAGGGTTAGGGATTAGGGGTTAGCGGTTAGGGTTAGGGTTAGTAGGGGTTAGGGGTTAGGGGTTAGGGGTTAGGGTTAGGTTAGGGGTTGTGGTTAGGGTTAGGGGTTAGGGGTTAGGGTTAGGGGTTGTGGCTAGGGTTAGGGGTTAGAGATTAGGGTTAGGGGTTAGGGTTAGGGGTTAGAGTTAGGGTTAGGGGTTAGGCTTAGGGTTAGGGTTAAGTTAGGGTTAGGGTTAGAGTTAGGGTTAGGGTTAGGTTAAGGTTAGGGGTTAGGGTTAGGGGTTAGGGGGTTAGGGTTAGGGATTAGGGTTAGGGGTTAGGGTTGGGTTAGGGGTTAGGGGTTATGGTTAGGGGTTAAGGGTTAGGGGTGAGGGTTAGGTTAGGGTTAGGGGTTAGGGTTAGAGGTTAGGGGTTAGGGGTTATGGTTAGGGGTTAAGGTTAGGGGTTAGGGGTTAGGGTTAGGTTAGGGTTAGGGGTTAGGGTTAGGGGTTAGGGGTTAAGGGTTAGGGGTTAGGGTTAGGTTAGGGTTAGGGGTTAGGGTTAGGGGTTAAGGGTTAGGGGTTAGGGGTTAGGGTTAGGGGTTAGGGTTAGAGGTTAGGGGTTAGGGGTTATGGTTAGGGGTTAGGGGTTAAGGGTTAGGGGTTAGGGGTTAGGGTTAGGTTAGGGTTAAGGGTTAGGGTTAGGGGTTAGGGGTTAGGGTTAGGTTAGGGTTAGGGTTAGGGGTTAGGGGTTAGGGTTAGGTTAGGGTTAGGGATTAGGGTTACGGTTGGGTTAGGGTTAGATTAGGGTTAGGGTTAGTGTTAGAGTTTGGGGTTAGGGTAAAAATGGGTTCACTTCATGGTGTCTTTGTTGGGATATTTTATCATAGCAACAGGAAAATCAAACAAAGGCAAATTACACACACGCATTGTGTGTGTATATATGTAAATATGTGTTTGCATATATACATATAATTTATTTGGAGAATTAAGCTTTCTGAGGCAGTAAGACATTAGTAAGTTAATTTGTAATACATATTTATAGAATTTATAGAATTTATATATGGTACATTTTACTAGCTCAGATGGAAGACACCTTGGTTCACTTTGGATTTTGTTTGAGAACAGCCAGAGTAACCCTTACCTAATCTAGTTGGGATCAGAAATGTTTAGAATTTATTTCAGTTAGGTTTCTTTTGTGTCGATTGAAAAAAAAAGGTGTGTGTGTGTGTTTCAGCTTACAGCTCTCAGGTCACACTCTATCACTGAGGGAAGTCAGGACAGGAACTCAAGGCGGAAGCCTGAAAGCTGGAGCTGAAGCTGCCTGCGGAGGAAGGCTGCTTCCTGCGGAGGAAGGCTGCTTCCTGCGGAGGAAGGCTGCTTCCTGCGGAGGAAGGCTGCTTCCTGCGGAGGAAGGCTGCTTCCTGCGGAGGAAGGCTGCTTCCTGCGGAGGAAGGCTGCTTCCTGCGGAGGAAGGCTGCTTCCTGGCTTGCCCCTCATGGCTTGCTTAGCCCTATTTTTTATACAACTCAAGACCATGGTGACTCCCAGCGTTCCTTGACAATCATTAATGAAAGAAATACCGTTCAGACTTGCCTCAAGGCTGTCTTAATGGAGGCATTCTCATTGAAGCTTCTCTTCCAAGATAGTGTTAGCTTATGTCAAGCTGACAAAAAAACTAAGAGAGTTTTTCAAATTTCTTCAAGAATATTTGTATATATATATATATATATATATATATATAATGTTAAGATTAAATGTGAAGTACTTTTTTGGCTTCATAGATGCCCTATGAGCGCAATTATATACCAGGTTGTTAGTGCGCACGCATTCTGACTTTGGCTCATCACATGAGGCTCCTCAAAGTTTCAGCTTCATATTAGCACTCAAAAAACTCTGATTTAGTTTATGGATTTTGAATTAGAGATGTTTAATCTGTATACATAAATGCTGTTGGATAGGACACGCACATCTGGATGTGGTGACACATGCTTGTAATTATAGCACTGGGAGCTGAAACAGGACGAGCTAGTTCTAGGGCAGCTTGGGCTGCAGAACTAGGCTGTATCTCCAACACAGAGAGTGGATTCGCACATTTGCATATATGAATATGCAAAGTAATAGGTGGTTAAGAGAATCTTCAGAACGGTTCTCATCTTTACACTTGCTCTCTTGGAAAATTAGGTCAGCACATTTAACAGCTAACATTCTAGGCAGACTGAGTTTTCTACTCAGCCAGGAGAAAGAAGTTCACTATGAAAAGAAAATACTTTTTCTCCCAATGTTATCATTCATTGTCCATTGCCCAGAGGTAGTGACGATCCCTTGACGGGCGTCAGAAGTAAGCAGTAATGCTTATAACAGGCAAACATTCTGTTCCCAAGGTGTCTGTGGCATAGCTAGCACAGAGCAGGGAGTATCCAGCTTATCCAAGAGGCTCTCAGAGAAGCACGCACCACGTACCAATTATTTGCTGAAGTAATGGTGATGTGTGTCTCCCGGTATCCTCTCTGCAGCCAGCTCCAGAGATGACGTAAAGGAGATATTTTTAGGATTTGGCTTCATATACACGAATATGTCTATATGTCTATATCTATATATACACTTTCTATGTTTAGAGAGAGAGAGAAGAGGGAGGGGAAGACGACAGGGTCTCATGTACCCCTGGCTGCTTTTAAGTTTATTGTGTAGCCAAGGATGGCTTTGAACTTCTGATCCTTCTGCCTCTGCCTCCTAAGTGCTGAGATTACAGGTGTGTGCCACCGTAGCTCATTAGTGCTGTGCCGGGGACGGGAGTCACCCGCTCTGTGTGCATCTGTGTTAAGTAAGCATGCCACTTCCCCTCCCCCACCCCGGTGCTTTGCTTGAGTCATCTCCGAGAAGAATGTGCACAGCCTCCCTCTTCGACGGTGATGCTGTTTGCCATACAGAAGTTTTTCAGTCGCATGAGGTCCTGTTTATGGTTGGTTCAGACCCATTCTTGGTCCCCGGGTTTCTCTAAAGTGTTAGTATCAATCACGAAGGAAGGAGTGACTTTCCTGGCGGCACGCCTTGGTGGTTGAGTGTGGGCTTAACACTCAGCCTAGCAAAACAGTGAACTACACGAAACGCAAGCAGGTGGCAGCTGGGTGATTTCTAATACACATCTTCGCCCGTAGGGCCAACAGCACAGCCGAGGTTGAATACATCTCTCTCCCTTCAGGGTGCTCCCTGTACCTGTGTGTCATCATCCTCATACACTCTAGCCTAAACTCTGTGCAGTCATGCGCTGTCTGTAAATTTCACATAAATGGAATAAAAATATGTGGTCTTTGGGGCCTGGCTTCTTTTCTTTAGCAGAATGTTTTTTTCAAAAATAGTTACTTTTGTGCTTGTGTTTGTTGTGCTGGTGTGCATGTCTGTATACCAGGGGTGTGCCTGGTGCCTGTGGAGGCCAGTAGTTGGGGGTGAGGTCCCCTGGGGCTGGAATTAGGGTTTCGAGCTGCCACTTAGGTTCTGGGTAACAAATTTGGGTTCTTGGAAGAGCAGCCCGTGCTCTTAAGCACTGACCCATCTACACTGCCCTTTGCACACAGTTTTAAGACTCTCCCATCCCTCTGTGTGAGTTTGTCTGTCCCTGGGGTGCTGTGACGAGGGTCACACATGTCTTGTGGTACAGCCGTCTGTAGAGTTCTGTCTTTACGATTCTTTAGACTTTTCCACGTTTTGAATTAGGACCAAAGGAACATTCATGCACACACTTTAGTATGGACACGGAGCCTTCATGAGTTACTTGTTATCAGGATAAATGAATATTTATTCAACTGAATTAAAAAAAGCCCTGCCAATTTTTGTGCTGCAAACTAATCTCATTTACATTCTAGCTTGGAATGTATGTGAGTTCCCCTCTAACACTGGGTTTTCTCTGTCATGTGTGTGTGTATGTATACATGTACGTGTATGTATACATTACACACACAGAGATGTAGTAGCGGGGGAAAAAATCTTGTTTTTGTAAAAGTTCCAGAAGGAAAGATCGAACTTATGTGAAGATGAATGGTGTCACATCATCTTCACCTTCCTAATAACTTACAATCCTCACCACCTTTCCGTGAGGCTCCTTGGCATCCACACATACTCCATGACAATGTGGTTTTTATTCAGGTCTTTTGTCCATGTTTCCTCTGTGCTGTTGATTTTTTATTTCTGTCTGAGTGCTTTATACTCTGAAAACAAGCCAGACACCTCTCTGCATAGGACGTATTACCTATAATGTGTTACTGAGTCGCAAGTATTTTCCTTACATCTGTGGCTTGATTTCTAACTGCTTCCATATTTGGAGAGTGGAAATCTTTAATTTGTTAATGTTTCACTTATGGATTATAATTTGGGTGTCACATTTGAGAATTCACTCTGAGGTCAAGGTCACATAAGTTCTATCTTTCCTTCTGGAACTTTTCCAAAAACAAGATTTTTCTCCCCAATTATTTTGAGAACCGGAGGGAGCTAGCGTCCTCTGCAGGGCCCTCTTAGGTCACAGAGCAACAGTAGGGTTAGAGCTGTAGAGCGGCTGGGTGCTCTGGTCCTGAGGGCCCTTTGAGGGCAGCTGCGTGTGACCCTCAGGACCGATTAACAGTGGCCTTTGGTGACTGTTACCTCCAGAGCGTTCCAAAGCAGGCTTCCTCTGAGGGAGGCACATACACTTCCTAGGACGTGACAGAAAGTTGTCTTGAGTTGAGAAGTCACTGGGTAGTTATGGGGGAGCCTGCTCAATGAACCCAGAGACAGCATTTCCTGTGGACAAAAGGTCCACCATGGGCAGTGTGTCTGCGCATGTCTCCTCACTTCTAGGAGTATTTCTCTAGGTAATGACACACACTGCATCATACCAGCTCTAAGACACACCTCATAAGACTGTCAGGCTTTTTGTACCGGTGTGATATTTTTTTCTTCTCATTAATTTCCTTATTCACTTTACATCCTAATAGCAGCCCCTTCCTCCCTCCCTCCCCTTCCTCCTACCCTCCCTCCTCCCCTTCCCCCTCCCTCCCCCTCCCTCCCCCTCCCTCCTGTCCTCCCCAGCCCCCTTCACAAGTCTCCTCCACCATTGCCCTTCCCCTTCTCCTTAGTGCAAGGAAGATATGATTTATTTTTACTTTCATTAAAATAGTTATATATACCTCCCTCTCCCCTTTCTTCCATCTATCCTCTCCTCTTCCTACAGGGAAGCTATTCTGTCATTTGAAACCACTATAACCTATTAAACATATTTCCTGGAGGCAATCCTCCAACCCTTTTCATGTTGGCGATCTTCTACCCCTACATCATCCCCTCTCAAAAGCATGGCTCTTTTAACACACACACACACACACACACACACACTCACTCAGACACACACACATTCACACACACAGACATACACACACTCACACACATACATACACACGTGCACACACACACACAGAGGCACACACACACAGGCACACACACAGGTGCACACACAGACACACACAGACACACACACTCACACACACACAGATACACACTCTCACACACACACACAGACACACACATAGACACACACTCACACATACACACAGACACACACTCACACACACTCATATACACACACACACCCCACATACACACACACACACACTCACACAGACACACAGACACAGACACACACACTCACACACACACAGACACACACACAGACACACACACACTCACACACACACACAGACACACACACTCACACAGATACACAGACAGACACACACTCTCACACACACACATACACACACACTCACACACACACCACACACACCACACACACACACACTCCTGAATCCACCTACTGTTGCTTCTAAGCACATGATTTAGAGCTGACCACTTGATAATGGAGAAGCAGCTTGGGAACTCATGTCAACAGCAGTCATTAGTTACCTGTGTCTAGGGAGGGCACCGTGAGACTTCCCGCTTTCAAGGTAGCGTGTCTATTAGTGTTGTTGTTCCCCTCTTGCTTGGGCACCCATAATGCTGTGGGGCTGTGGGTGTGGCTGCCCTTATCGCTTCTCAGAGATAGAGTTGGATGGAAGACTTGCAGGTCTTCTAGCTCTGTAGTCTTTCTTTCCCCTCTTCTGAATGGTCCCTGAGCCTTAGGTACAGGAATTGAGTTGTAGATGTCTCCACTGGAGATGGACACACTAAAATCAGTTGTTATTTGTAGTTTGATCAGTGTGTTCAGTAGATTGCGCTATCTACAAGTTTCTGATCAAACTACAGATCTCTGCTGCAAAGAGAACTTCTTTGATGAGCGGCAAGTTTTTACATCATTAGGTAAAGCTGTTTTTATGAGCTTTTGGTTTGTAAGTATGATTTATTTTTAATTGATATTCTATGGAACACACACACACACACATTGTGCAATGATTAAACCGAGTGATTAGCAGGTCCTTCATCATAGACGTTTATTTTATAATCATCTCTACCAGCTACTTGAGAACATTCAATTAAGGCCTGTTCTCCAGAGCGTTAGCATACATTTCTCCCATCCATTTGCCCCCTTGAGCCCAAGACCCGACCTCTGCCTGTTCCTCCCCACCATGCCTTCCAGGCTCAGTGGTAACCATAGTTCATCGTTTTGGTTTCCATGTTAGTGAGAGCACAGCTCACAGATTTCATGAGGCTCGTTGTGTGTGACTGAACTCCAGGTGACACTGCTCTTCTCATTGGAGACGTGTGGCTGTGATTTCTTTATTGCCACCTCCTGATCACTGCATACCATCCTGCACTTAACACTTGAGGGACTTAAGGTGGGTGAAATCTGAGGGTACTCAGTAAGGTGAGGCAGGAGGACTGCTCCAAGTTTGAGGCTATCCTGTGCTATCTACAAGTCCTTGGCTTAGAAAACAGAAACTTAGAGCTAGATGCTGCATGATTCTATCCTTTCGTTTTTAGGAATGGATAGTGAATATCCTGTCATTATAAAAAGGCAGAAGCACACAGCCGATGAGCAGACCTTGTTGGTATGTTTTGTTTTTTGTTTTTCTTAAGATAAGATGGGGTCTCTCTCTGTTCCCCAGGTTGGCTTTGGATATCTAGGCTCAGTGATGACATCTTAATCTTACAGGCAGTTAGCTAGGACTGTGGGCACGCACTTTACCCAGCTAGACAGGTGCATTTTTTTAAAGGTTTTCCTGGGTATCCCAGGCTTGCCTGGGGTTAACTATATAGATTAGACAGGCCTTGAACATGAAGCAGTCCTCCTGCCTCTGTCTCTGGGACAGATTGCTGAGATTACAGATATGAGCCACCATGCCTGGTCATATCAGACTCTAATTAATTAGTGAATTAATTAATAGCTGTTTGGCCTGCATGCGCATCTATGTACCATGTGCATATCTGGTGCCCAAGGAAGCCAGAAGAGAATGTTATCTCCCCAGGACGGTTGTGAGCTGCCCTGTGGGTTCTGGGAACCAAACCCAGGGCTTCTGGAAGTACAAGAAAGTGCTCTTAAACACAGGGTCATCTCTCCAGCCCCAGATCAGATTTCATAATAATTGAGTTCTGGTTGGGTGAGATTTCGGGGGAGGGTGTGAAGAATACACTCAGAATACTTTGAATTTCTCCTCTGGCAGTGCATTGGCTTGTCCTTCTGTCTTAGGGACTCAAAGGTCGCTTTGAGGGCTTGAGAGTGACTGTCATCCTAGAAAATAAGGAGAAAGGAATTGTGCCGGCAGGCAAGAGCACGGTTCACAGATGTCCTGAGGCTGGCTGTGTGAGCCTGCGTCCTGGAAGCGTTTCTGAGTGAACATTTGAAGAGACGTTATCCCTGCTGTTTTTGTGTTGTTCCTCCCCAGAGGGAAGATATCCTGCCATTTGAAATGAATACAGCCTATGAAACATCCTTCCTCATCTGCCTCCCTTCTGAAGCCACGGCGATTATATCACATATAGCTGCTGATACCCGCTAATGATTTTTGCCCTGAGGTGGGTGGGTGAAGTCACATCCTACATGGTGAACCTGAGTCCAGCTGTGGTGTTGCAGGCCCCTTGAGAGTTAAGGGATGGAAGGGCAGGTTGAAGAACATTTTAATCCTAGCAGAAAAGTTGAAAGTTTGAGAATTATAAAAATATATAAGCACATGCATCATATATACTGCATCTTTACTCTTTTGTTTCTACTCTTCTTTATGAGTCTATTTTTGGGACCCTCTGTAAGACAGGTACGTGAATTTTTACACATGTGCAGTACAGACAGTACAGTGTTACCTTGGTGGATTTATCTATAAGGTCTGGTGGCCAGTGGTTGTTTTTCATAACTTTCACTCTCTGCATTCCTTGTACCTGTCTCTTGCATATCCAGCAAACAGTTCTGGGCATTAGGAATTAATTGTTGCTGGACACACGAGCGACCCTTGCTGCGAGAGCAGGGACCCGGGAAGTGGATGGCTGTGTGGTTTTTTGGTAGAACATGCTCCTGTGTGCTGTTAACTGCACGTTTTGTTCTTTTTACCTCTCTCATGCACAGATAGAGCTAATAAGGGCTTGTCTGTAATGTTGTTGGAACATTTTTGGAGAGTCCTTGACAGCAGCTACTAAAAATGTAAAGGTTCTTACCTTTTGACCCTGTAACTTCTGCTACGTGGCACAGAAACAGCGTTGGGATCTGGAAGCAGCAACTCTTTTACACTTAATCTCCACACTTAATCTATAGAATCACAACCTTCAGAGGCAGCCTAGAAAAGATGACTTATATGTCTTTTAAATCTTAAAACAGTTGTATGGTGGTTAGTTTCTGGGGCGTAGATAAATGCACAGGCAGCTTAGAGATGGGTGTCGTGATTGAGAGGAGGGAGGAGATGGTTTTAAAGAAACCAAAATAAACTCGCAGAAATGCAAGCAAGCTAAGAAACAGGTCAGCCTTTGGCGGTGAAGATCACCAGGGGAGGGGCGTGTGGGGTAAGGCCACAGTGTGGAGCACTGCGCATGCGCTCTCCTGAGGTGAGGAAGTGAGGGAACACCTGTGAATGTGTGTGTGGGCGACCTGTGCTCCGGGCATCACCTGCTCCCTCAGCCTCTCCCTCGCCCCTCCTAACTGCTCAGCAACACTCTTTTTTTTTTTTTTGAAATTCTTTTTTTTTTCTAAATTCTTTGTTTACATTCCAAACGCTTTCCCCTTTCCCAGTTCCTCCCCACCCCATATGTCCCATAAGCCTTCTCTACACCCATTCTCCATTCGGATGGCTGAAAAGCACCTTAAGAAATGCTCAACATCATTAGTCATTAGGGAAATGCAAATCAAAACAATCCTGAGAGTTCACCTCATACCAGTCAGAATGGCTAAGGTTAAAAACTCAGGAGACAGCAGGTATTGGTGAGGATGTGGAGAAATAGGAACACTCCTCTACTGCTGGTGGGATTGCAAGCTGGTACAACCACTCTGGAAATCAGTCTGGTGGTTCCTCAGAAAACTGGGCATGACACTACTGGAGGACCCTCCTATACCTCTCCTGGGCATATACCCAGAGGATTCTTCAGCATGCAATAAGGACACATGCTCTACTATGCTCATAGCAGCCTTATTTATAATAGCCAGAAGCTGGAAAGAACCCAGATGTCCCTCAATGAAGGAATGAATACAGAAAATGTGGTATATATACACAATGGAATACTACTCAGCTATTAAAAACAATGAATTCATGAAATTTGTAGGCAAATGGTTAGAACTGGAAAATATCATCCTAAGTGAGGTAACCCAATCACAAAAGAATATACATGGAATGCAATCACTGATAAGTGGATATTAACTAGCCCAGAACGTATGAATACCCAAAGCACAAGTAGCAACATTTTTTGGAGGAGCCCCAGGGCTCATTCTCTTTCCTCCACTGGAAGAGGGTCCCCCCCCTCCTCTTGCAGGTGCAAGCCTCCCTGCCTCCCACCGGCACCGCTGTCTCTGTCACTGATGACCCCCTCTGTCATTTTAGCTCTCAGCCTCTGCATTGTGAGATGTTGTGCCTACTGTATCCCCATCTGGGCAATTAAAAAAAAAACAGAATTATTTTATAGTTGAAACCCAGAAGACAGAGACAGAGGAAATAATCCCTTGGCCGACCTTCTAGCAGTGACCACTATTTTATCAATCACCCTGTCCTCTGCTGCCTGCCACTCTACAAGGCAGGCCTTCACTAGATAATCCTGGTTGGCCTGGAACTCTACATAGACCAGGCTGCTCTGGAATTCACAGAGATCTGTCGGCCACTGTCTCCTGAGTGCTGGGATTAAAGGCCAGGTGCCTTTCGGTTGATTATGTATCCTGGGATCTTCATGCACATGTCCCAAAAAGACAAACTTATTTGTTCATCCCAGGGATGCAGGGATGGTTCAATATATGGAAATCCATCAATGCGATCCACTACATAAACAAACTTAAAGAAAAAACCCACATGGTCATTTCATTAGATGCTGAAAAAGCATTTGAGAAAATCCAGCATCTTTTCATGCTAAAAGTCTTAGAAAGAACAGGAATTCAAGACCCATACCTAAACATAGTAAAAGCAGTATTCATCAAACCAGTAGCCAACATCAAACTAAATGGAGAGAAACCTGAAGCAATCCCACTAAAATCAGGGATTAGACAAGGCTGCTCTCTCTCTCTCCATATCTTTTTAGCACAGTACTCGGAAGTTCTAGCTAGAGCTATTAGACAACATAAGGAGGTCAAAGGGATACAAATTGGAAAGGAAGAGGTCAAACTAATTTGTCCTTATACTTCTTCTACCGATCTGGGTTCTGAGTTTCTTCTCCCTTCCTAATGCCAGCAGTGGAAGGCCATGCGCAGTGCCTGGCATCGTACCTTTTCCAGCCAGTGTCTGACCTTCACAGGCACAGTTGTGTCGCTTGGCATCTAGCAGGACCTGTGTTTTAGTGGAGTGCTGTTGGCTTCTTAAAGGTGACTTAAGCCGGGGACTTATGCTAACAACTGAGAGGCAGCACCCAAACTCTGAGGGGTTGTCTGGAATAGTCACAGGCTTTCTCTCTTCTTGTGCATTCCTGATACACTGCCTGTCTTAGGAATCCCTGGCTCTTGGCTTACTTAGCCATTTTTCATCCCCACAGCTTTGGACAGACACTCGAGCTCCTGAACATGCTGTCCATGTCTGGTCTGTCTGCTTCCTGATGATGAAGGAGAAGGACCTAATGAATTCTCTCTCAAAGGGACAGAACACACATGAACAAATGCATGTTCATGAGTAAGCTCACCTGCTGAAGGCCCGACAAGACTGTTTAAGGGCACAGTGTTGGGGTGGCTATGGGATCTCAAGCGATCCCTTGTATTTGGGGTGATGCCGTGAGCAGAGATCAGGCCTACAGGTAGAAGACAGGCTTTTACATTTTGGTGTGAGGATTTGAGGGTTTAATGGAATGTGCTGTTGGCCATGAGATATGTGATGTGGGAGCTTCAGCTCTCCAGAGAAATAATTCAGACTTGTTTGAACACTTGACTGCTTAAAAGCTGTAGGATGGGAGACAGGTATATTGTTTGGGGTTCCAAAGGGAGGAAAAGGCTTTGGGCAAATGATGTAGGGGATCACCAAGGTGAGGGCAGAGGGCTAAAGTGTGGATTTAACAGTTTTGTGACTCATGGTGATGCTGGTAGCACCAAGTTGAGTTCAGTATATTGTTGCTATAATGTGACTCAGGATTAAATGACAGAGGAACCTTTCAAGAGGTGTGAGACAGGTAGGTCAAGTCACATCGGGAGGACTTGAAATCATCTTCCAAGTGTCAGGTAGAAAATCGGGATCTCGTAGGAAAGTAAAAGCCACCATCCCGCGGTGATAACCAGAAACCGCTGTTGGTTGTCACTGGCCTTTCTAGATTGTTCTGTGCGTTTTCACTGTGAAGACTAAATGAGCGAGTTCAGTTTTGCCTTTGCATTGCAGGATTTGGCTCCAGCATCTGCCCCAAATTAATTGCCACGGTTGATTTGGCTGATGTAATTGGCGAGACCCTGTCTCCTCACTGCTCCCCGGGTACTTCTCCATATGGAGTTATTTAATTAGACAGAAATAAAACTCCTCATTCATTCATTCCACAGAGATTTATTACTTGCCCGTGATGTAGACTGTGCTTGCTGCTGAGGGGCGGGGCAGGCCTGTGACAGACTCAGTACCCTTCACGCTGAAGCGACTTGGTTTACAGAGGGGCTTCACTTTCACCTGTACAGTTACAGGTACTAAATGCCCCCCCCCCCCACAGTTTTAGACATGGACACACTTCCAGTATTTGCATAACCTCTCCCTTGGTGATATTTGCCCTGGACATTCAAAACACCTACGGAAATGTATCCCTTCCTGGCTGCTTTTAAATTTTCTTTTAATTCTCAGTCACAACAGTACCAAGTATATCTTTAAAATTAAGTTCTCTCCTTATTTTACATATTTCAAACAAACAAATAAACAAATAAAAACAAAACAAACATCTCCCCCTTGCCAAGGTTTATTGGGTCTATGATCTGAATTTCTAAATATCCACTTCAACACCTGTTGTCTTTGCTTTCCAGAAACTTCCTGCTGATTTAAACAGAGCAATAGTGCTTGAGGTTTCTCCCCTCTACCCCATAGGACCATTTGTTTATTTGTCGAGTTGCCTGAACCAGTACAAAGGGAAAATCTGAAAATCTAAAAAGACACAAGGTTTCTGGAAAGTGGTGTGGTAGGCTTTGGAGACGATGCAAAGGCTGGCTGTATTGAGACAGGAAGCCTTTCTGTTGAGGCAGCAGCCACGGAGGGTGTGTGCATGATGTCTGCAAGGCCTGCTCAGTGCTGGTCCGCATTCGAGGTGAGGGCTTCTATGGCTTATGGATCCATTTCCCTGCAGGGCAGAAAAGAAACTCATTTTGGCAGAGAAGAGTGGAATAGGAGGATGGGGCCACGAAGCCTGAAGCAGAAAGGCCCAGATGCCCAGAGAGAGTGAAAGGCCACATATGCTGCTGACTGTAAGTAGGCCCTCGATCTGGGCTCCTGGAACCCTGGTTCAGGGCTCAGTGAAATCGAGAATTCACAATTATTTCATTAATTTGATGAATGTTCCAAATTAGGAACTCCAGGTCAGGGTTTGTTTCCGACCTAAATTATACAGTGCAGTTGTCTACAGTGATCAAATTAACCAGCTGATTGCCAAATCCCCCTTTCTCTCCATCCCCTGTGGACGCAGCTTAAAGAACTAATAGCTCACTGGACTCTGCCCCAGTCTATTTCGGGATAATTGATGCCTTTGTGCTCCTATGCCTGCAGCTTGCTATCAAACACTGCTGCTTTGTGCAGAGCATGTCAGTTGGCGATTTATTACCCCGAAGCGCACTCTTTCTCCTGCGAACGCTTATCAATCGGAACCTCGGAGGCAGTTTTCCAGACTCCCTCAGGAAAATCCTATTTTATTGCTATGGAAAATATTTGATTCTTTGTGGAAAATAATTCCTTCCTAAAATGAATCCGTTTGAGGTTTGGAATGCTTAGTGACTTTCCAGTTCCCGCACTGTTGCTTCACCGCATGTCTATGATCACTGGAACTTGTCGTCCCAAATGACGACGATTGATGATCATTGTCGCTTCATAAGGAATAAGGAAAACGAGTTACAGGGAAGCAATGGCCAGGGGACGCTTCACTCTTTACCACAGAAGTCTCTCCTTCCTCAGTCAGTCACGGCTGCTACTGAGGCTCGGAGGTGACACAGGTGGCCCCTGGAGCTCACTCAGGCTTTATGAACCAGTCTCCATGCTGCTTTGAACTTCCTCTATGTGTTCTTTTGTGTATGTGAATGTCTGTGTGCAGAAGTATACAGGTGTATGTGTGTACACATGTATCTGTCCATTTGCGTGCCTGCACACATGTAGAGGCCAGAGGTCAACTTTGGCTCATTACATTTCTTTTTTAAAGATAAGATTTCTGTTAGCCTGGGCTTTACTCATTACATTAGGCTGACTAGCCTGTGAGCCCCAGGGATCCTGTCTCTGCCTCAACAGCTCTGGATTATAAGCATGTACCACTCTACATAGTTATTCACAAGGGTGTCTGAGACTAAACTTGTCTTTATACTTGACGAGACCCCATCCTATGCTCTTAAATGGCGCTTTAACAGCATTTATCTGCATTAAAAAGAAAGAAGCAAGCTGGTTCACACTAACTTTTTCTCTCCTCGGTCCTCACTCTCCAAGACTCTGATGGCTCAAGATGCTCTTGAAGAGCGTACTTCCGGTTTCAGTTTGCCGACAGACCGCTCTAGCAGAGAACTCTGGTTCAGTCTGGTCGTGGCTCAAACTCACGTACACGTTGGTATTTGAACACTTGTGTCCCAATTGCTTTGGCATGGGAGATTTGTCACGTGCTCATATGGCTACGTTTTAGAAATGGCGGCAGGTGTCCCTTTGCTCTTGGCTTTTAATGTGGTTCCTGGTTCAAGTCTCAGGATAGCAAGCTGGATTCAGCCTAGCCGCTTCCTTGGTGCAGAGGAGGAGGGTCGACTGCAGGACTCAGGACGCTTAGGGAAGCTGTGCTTCCTGGGTTTGACCCCCAACTCCGATAAAGCAAAGCTTCAAGGCAGAGGAGCCTTGATCCCAGGGGTTGTGGTTTTGTTTCCCTTTGTGGTGTGTCTTGTTTTGAGGCAATGCCTCCCTGTGTGGTTGGGGCTGTGTCTAACTCAGGATGCCCCTGCCTCAGAACGTGGCCTTACTCCACCTGTTCAGTTTTCATTCTCTCTTTTAAATATTTATTTATTTTAGAAACCAAAAACGTTGGAAAGCTAAGCTGTTGATGCTTGCTCTCTGATGCTCATCTATGGCCTGGGTGTCAGCTGCACTCAGTGTATAGGTTCCTGTGCCTCAAATCTCAGGGACAAAGGAAAGCACCGAGCCTCCATGAGAGGACCAGGCTAGCACAGTCATCTGGACGGAGACACACAGAGGCCTGGAAACAAGGACGGTGCAGTATATTTTGATGTGCTTTGAATGGCTTCTCTTTTATCTTGTTTTGTTCTTATCTTAAAACAAATCAGAACAAAACGAAGCAAACAGCTGTAAATAAATTCTTCCACCTACTGCTACCTGGATGCTTCAAATAACAGTCTCAGCGTCCAGGGGGAGGTCGTGGACTTCTGCGTACTTCAGTAGTCCATCATGCCAGGTGCCAAGGAGAAGGTCTGCCACCCGGCCAACGTGCTCGCTCTTAGGAGGAAGTTCCCTCTCTGTTTCTATTTGTACACAGGCAGTATCAAGCAGAATAGTTGTCTGGCCTGGCCTGTTTTAGATCCATGCACCTACTGCTTGAAGTTCTGAAGTTCGGTTGCCAGTAGCAATGTCAGAGACTGAATTTATCTCTGGTGCCAGTCACTCAGAAGTCTCGAGCTTGTCTATGCCAGAATTCCCAAAACCGAACTTGGGCTTCGGCAAGCAGGTATCAGTCGGTGAGTGGCTGAGGAGTCAGTCGGTGACTCCAAACAGCATCCCTTGACTTTGTGAGGAAATAGTGTTGTGTGTTTGTTCTCCCAGCGGGAAGGGATTTCCCTGTGTGGAGTGTTTCCAGAGCTAGAAAAGGTAAACATAATTGACGTGCTTACTGTACACATTGTTACTTTTCTGTCGCTGTGCTAAAACACCACCTCCAAAAGGCAACCAAGAGAAAAAAGTGTTTATTTTGACTTACGGTTCCAGGAAGAATCTCTAACAGCAAGGCAGGCACAGAAGCAGGAGGGAGGAGCCAGAAGCTAGTTGGCCACATTTTCAGCTGCACAGAGAAGCAGAGGAGGGAAGGGAAGTGGGCTGAGGCCACAAGTCCTCAAAAGCTGCTCAGAGCTTCAAACCCCAGGGAGGCCCTTCCACCGCCAAGGTGCCCCTCCGAAAGATTCCTTACCCTCGCCAATAGCGCCACCATCTGGGCACCTTGTGTTCAAATACATGAGCCTATGGGGGCCATTTCTCATTTGAACCACCATACCTAGGTTCTTAAAAAAAAAAAAAAAACTTTTTGAATCGCTTTTATGAAACTGTGGTGTCTCTGAGTACTGAAAGCAGAGAATAGAAAATTCAACTTTTGAACAGAACCATAAAGAAATATAATGAGTTTCTCAAATCAAAGGAGGTTTTTCTGTTTCGATGTCACCTGACAAGTCTTTGTTTAAAAAGTTCCTAGAGGAAGACACTCTGACCAGCCCTGTGTGAGTCCACGAAAGGAATTCCCACCACTTGTTAAAAGTCTCCATGTCCTTAATGATGACTTGTAATCACGAAACACATTTCCCTCATGGCTCTGAGTATTTTTCTGAGACAGATACTTTCTGTCTCCCAGAAAGTGCCTTATTAAAAGGGGAACCACCTGCCTTTCCCTAATTGCCTCAAGGTTTTCCTCCACATGCTGTATGCTTATAAAGGCATGATGTGGATCTTTAAGGTCTCCAAACTTACTGTGTTCTGATAACCCTTTCATTAGTAATTGGCACTGTGTGGCCCTTCACACACATGGAGATCATAGGTAAGTGTTCATTTATTTAGCCTTATCCGAGGATGGAGGGAACAGGAGGCGCCTGTCCCTGCATTTTTCCTTGAGTTGATTCCTTAATGTATTTTAGAAGCGTGGTCTTTCACGGAAGGCTGGGAGTGACCGTGTGAACAGACGTTGTCACATGGAGAGCACACAGAATGAAGACTGGAGATGGCGGAGTCCATTCTCAGCCATCTTCTGTCACACCCAAGCAGGTGCTCCTTCCTCCCAGAGACTCTTGTTGTTGTCTTGTTAGTGAATATTTGTGATCTGTGATCCATCGAGTGATGTTAATATGTTAGGGACTGGCTCTGGAGTGTAGCTGGACACTCTGTAAACCACGTGCACAGTGTGTGCCTCTGTCCACTGTCCCCCACTATGTATATAGTGTGTGCCTCTGTTCACTGTCCCCCACAATGTATATAGTGTGTGCCTCTGTCCACTGTCCCCCACAATGTACAGTGTGTGCCTCTGTCCACTGTCCCCCACTGTGTGCAATGTGTGCCTCTGTCCATTGTCCCCCACTGTGTGCAGTGTGTGCCTCTGTCCACTGTCCCCCACTGTGTGCAGTGTGTGCCTCTGTCCACTGTCCCCCACTGTGTGCAGTGTGTGCCTCTGTCCACTGTCCCCCACTGTGTGCAGTGTGTGCCTCTGTCCACTGTCCCCACTATGTGCAGCGTGTGCCTCTGTCCACTGTCCCCACTATGTGCAGCGTGTGCCTCTGTCCACTGTCCCCCACTGTGTACAGTTTGTGCCCCTGTCCACTGTCCCCCACTGTGTACAATGTGTACCTCTGTCCACTGTCCCCACTGTGCGCAGTTTGTGCCCCTGTCCACTGTCCCCCACTGTGTACAATGTGTACCTCTGTCCACTGTCCCCACTGTGCGCAGTTTGTGCCCCTGTCCACTGTCCCCCACTGTGTACAGTGTGTGCCCCTGTCCACTGTTCCCCACTATGTCAGGCTGAGAGATCTATCCCTGAAATACCAGTACTTAGGAGGTTAATGCAGTAGGATTGTGATGGCCAGGCCCGCTTAGCCTACATAGTGAGATATTGCCTTTTTCTTTTAAATATTTACTTCATTTTTATTTAATGTATATAAGTGCATTTCCTGCATATGTTTGTGCACCCAATGTGTGCAGTGCCTGCAGTGCCAAGGGCACCAGATCCCTCAGATCTGGAGTTAAGGTCAGTTGTCAGCTACCATACGGGTGCTGAGATTTTAACTGTGCTCTCTGGAGGGGCAGCCAGGGTCCTGATGCCAGCTGTGCAGCCCTCAAGACACTTGTCTTAAATACAAATGAGCTGGAGAGCAGACTTGGCAGTTAACGGTACTTACTGCTCTTGTTGACGACCCCATTTGGTTCCAGCACTCACAAGATGGCTCACGAGGCCTGTAACCCTAGTTCTGGCAGGTTCGACATTCTCTTTGACCTCTGGTTTCAGTAGCGCGTGCATAGCACACACACACACACACACACACACACATACACACACACACACACTAATTTTTTTAATTATTAAAAATACGCAAACCAATCAAACAGAAAGGTTGATATTTATAAGTGTTTACTTGGAAGACATGGGCAGCCAGTATCAAGTGCAGCTCAGCGTTGTCCTTCGAGTCTATCTGTAAAGTCCTTTAACATTGCCAGGTCGGGGGTGCACACCTTTAATCCACACTCCAGAAGTGCGTGCCCGTGGATCTAATCTTTGAGGTAAAGGTTGGCTTGTGTACATGATGAGTTCCAGGCCATCCTGGGTGTGGCATTTTGTTGTGAATGGCTTCCATGTATTAAATAAATACTTGGTCCCCAGTTGGCAGAACTTTGGGAGGAAGTATTATGGGGTGTGGCTTTGTTGGAAAACATGCCACTGGGTGGCGTGGGTTTTTTTTTTTTTTTTGAGGTTTCAATAGATTTATGCCATTCCCAGAGTCCTCTCTGCCTCTTGCTTTAGTTTGAGACACAAGAGCTCAGCTGTTCCTACTGCTGTGCCTTTGCCGCATGTCATGGGTGCTAACCCACTGAAACCGTAAGCCAAATAAACTCGTTCTTTTATAAGTTGCCTTGATCATAGTGTTTAATCAGAGCAAAAGGAAACTAACTAGTGCACAGGGCTACCCGGTGAGACCCTGTCTTTAGGAAAAAGTCCTTTAAAATATGAATTTGTTTTTAGATGTTTCTGTTGTATGTACAGTCTTAACTCTTTCCCCAGTTAGCAATCTCCATGTCTAATTAGGAGACAAATTACATTTCCTGCGACTACAGACTTACTTCTATCACTCTGCGTGTCTGTTCATATTCGTGGCCTGGGACGTATTGCACCGACGGTGTGTACAGCGCCTTTGGGGGGAAGGCACTAATGGCCGATCGAGGATCTCCCTTTGCTCGGGGCCTGCCCTGCCCTTCCACCACCACACAGCACAGTATACTCAGCATGCTTCACATGGTCGTTGGTTTTTTAGACAACTCTTGCCTTGCGGCGTATACTTACCCTCTAACTCCCTGGAATTCCCCTGTTTCAGTCTCTGGAGGGTTAGGATTACAGGCACGAGACACCATGCCTGCCTGTTATGTACATTTATTTTCTCTCCTTTTTTAAAGATTTATTTTCACAGTGAATTCATATTATATTTTAATTAGTTTTTTTCGAAAGTTCTATACCATGGGCTTCGGTTGTGTTCTCTGCCCCCCTTTCCCAGCTCCACCCTGTCCTCCCAGCCCGGCCGCCTGGGCTACTTTTCTACAGCTGTGACAAAGCCCCATGGGCAAAGCGGCTCTTGTAGAGGCTGGCTAGTGCGCATGCTCTCAGCCACGGACCAGCCCCGCCAGCCCCGCCAGCCCCACCCCAGCCCCGCCCCCCCAGCCCTGCCAGCCCCACTGCATTCTTCTTCATGGGGACATGCATTTTTTATCACCCACAGATTTCCAGCAGTTAATTTAAAAATTGCATTTTCAGCTTATCTGCTCCTTAATTACTGTGTCCTATATTTTTATTTCTCTCTTATTTTCAGTAGTTCTTGCAGTTTCTTTTCATGTTTCTGTCTGTGATGAAGTGCTATGGTTTCTGGTTCTTATTTGTCTTTTACTCTTGAAGACAATTGGGTTAGAATCTGAGTATTCATGAGAAATCCACATATTCTTTGTCAATGCTTTCCTATTGTTTGTGAAATTTGTTCTTTAATTCTCCATTGTTTCATTCTCAACTACCTTGACTATTAATTCATTATATATTTATATTTTAAATATACTGCTTATACATATATACATATACATACATATGCATATACCTGTACATTTGTATATGTATATATATGTGTGTGCATATATATGTGTCTATATATGTATATATATATTTTTTTCTTTTCTTTTCTTTTTGAGACAGGGTTTCTCTGTGTAGCCTTGACTGCTTGACTGTACTGGAATTTCCTCTGTAGACTAGGCCGGTCTTGAACTCAGACATCGGTCTCCCTTTGCCTCCCAAGTGTTGGAATTGAAGGCATGTGCCACCACCAGCCTGTACTATATTAACTATTTTACATGTTGAGGGAATTGTCTTGATGAAACCTGAACTCAGGGTTTTAAAGTCTGACAAACATGGTTTGTATTAGCGGAAAATATTTGTGTGTACGCCTTGATGGAATAACTCGAAGGCTATGGAGTCAGAACACAAATGGAGGAGACTGACTTAAGGTGACCCGAAAATGCTAGGGAATTTTAAAAATGAATTAGAGTGTGTTGTGTTGTGTGTAAGTGTGTGTGTTCTGAGTGTGTTATGTTTATGTAGTGGTGTGTGTTACACATGGTTAGTTGGGTGTCTTCCTCTATCCATCTCTGCCTTGTTGTCTTGAGACAGTTTGTCACTGAACTAGCAATTCTTTTTGGCTTTACCAGCTAGTCAGTGAGCTCACAGGATCTGGAATCCATCTATTCCTGTCCCCTACTGTTGGGGTCACAGGGACGAGCAGCCATGCCCAGTTCTGTTAGTAGACGATCTTTGATAAATGGGCAGCCCACCTGTAGTATCTCAGAAGGTAGCAGCCCAGGAAGCGTTCACTGACATCCTAACAGCAGCCTAGGCTTAGGACAGTCCCAATCTGCTGTGGCTGGGATCCCTGTAAGGATAGGACATGGATGTGGGCAGTTTTGCTGACACAGGGAAGAGGGGTCTGGGCTCAGGCTGCTTAGGGATGCTGTAGTGGCAGCTTCAACAACAAGCATTGTGTTTATTCTAGTTCTGAGCGGTTAAGAAGCTGAGAAACTAGCATGTACTGGTTCTTGGGACATGCCTACTTGGTTTTGTCCTTATGTAGCATGGTGTGTGTGTGTGTGCGTGTGTGTATGTATGTGTGCATGTGTTTATATATGTGTGTATGTATGTGTGTGTTTATGTGTGTATGCGTATGTGTATGTATGTATATGTGTGTATTTGTGTGTATATGTGTGTGTGTGTAGAGGGCATATGTGAGTGCAGTTGCATCTCTTCCTGTTTTCAAAGGTCACTAATCCAGTGACAGCCACCCCTCCCTTTCTACCTCATCTAAACCAAATAACTTCCCAAGGTCCTTCCCTCCAAATACCATCACACTGGGGGTTAGATCTTTAGCAAATGGATTCAAAGGGCTACAGTCATGTAGAGTGTAGTTGTTGTGAGACATCTGCAAGCTCAAAAGGAAGCTTCCAGAAGAAGCCATGACCCTGAACTCCAATCCAGAGCTCTGGGAAAATTTATTTCTGTTGTTCAAGTCACCTTAGCCTTAGGCCTGAGACACAGGATAGCTGGAGGATTTGATCTCTCTACATTTTTATTTTCTTACAAAAAAAAAATGATGTAGAACTGGGTAGTTATCAGTGAAGTAGCTAATCTGAATGGCAAAAAGTGCCAAAAACAGTATAGCACTGATTCATGGTAGCTGTTAAATTTTATTTTTAAAAAAACAAAACAAAACAAAAACAAAAACAAAACAAAATACTGGTTGATTTTAAGGAAAAGAAAAACACAACTAAAAACTCTGCCTTAAAACTGGTTAAATCATGAGTAATATTTCCAAGGAAAATTTCAGTATGGTACTGTCATGTAGAGATGGCTCCAAGGGAATTTCAAGTGCAATGTGACCTTTGCCCCACCAAATTCAACTTGCTTCAACTTTCAAAAAAAAAAATATAAATTGCATAAATTAGGCTGCAGTACACTTGCTAAATACTTAAGGCTCAATTTAACGAGCGATTTCTGCATGCACGAGGCCAGCCCTGTAGCTGCCTCCTAATGCATGCATAAACTGTGTTGGTAATCAGAGCTGCTCAGGGAGTTCACTTTGCACCTCCTAGGGTGCCAATTTTCAGAAACTGTGAGAGCCCAATAGAAGAGTCTCACCTAAGATTCATCTGTGCCTGAAAGGCAGGGGAAGCCATTATCATTCATTTTACATGCACGGTTGGCCCGGGTTGTCAGCTGAGCACCTCTGGACTCCAGGGAAGGATTTTGCTGGCTTTGAGAGGCCCTAGAATTGAAATGGTCAACCAAGGTGCTTCATTATCCTGATCAGAAAACACTCGCTAATTAAAACAGGAGGATGCACATGGTCCTTCACAGGGGCTCGGACTCTCAGAGTCCTGTGGAAGGGCGGGCGATCAGGGAGCCCTAAACAAACAAACACCTACAGTTAGAAATCAATTAAATGAGCTGGGTGTGGCCGCATATGCTTGTAACAAATCTCAGTTTGGGGAGGCTGAGACAGGAGGATTGCTGTGAGTTTAAGACAGAAATGCATGCGATCCTATCTTAAAACCAAACCATAAGCCATCAATTAAATGGTGAGGTATATGGAGCTGTGTGATAAAAAGCTTTCAGAGACAGCAAAATCAGCACTGAGGTTGAGGAAGGTGGTGGAAGAGGGGGATATGAACCAGGACTTGGAAGTAAAACAATGGAAAGAAAGGGACATATAGAGGCAGTTGGGGTGAAAGTAGGTTGAAGCAAGAGTACATATGTACATGGATGTGTATGCCTGTATGCGCATGAGGACACGTGTCTGGGGTGAGAGAGTCACAATGACAGAGTATAAGAATAGAGTTGCTATCCACAACACATCTAGAGCCACCTGAATCATAGGAGCCACATAGGGGACATTTGCTGTAGGATTAAGAAATTTGAACTTTTCCTAACGGCCAAGGTGAGCACTGTAGCTTCCATCTTGGCAGTAAAGGAACTGTGACTTAGAGAGAATGTGACTACACGTAGGAGATTTCCAGGGCTCCAGAGTCTTCCTGGGCTGTCTGGCATCCTGGGCATCCCATGGGTCCACATGGTTGGCATACACTAGTAGAGCCCCATTGCTTAAGGTAGGTCTTCCTTTGACACTCTCTGGGTACGGAGTTTCCCCATGGGAAGAAACGGGAGTTTGTCTGAGCCGAGATTGCATCTTGCTTACCACCTCTCCTCTCTCTGCAACTTGTCTTGCTTATGAGTCAGTGTCCTGGGGATGCATTCTCAGTAAGCCATTTGAAAAAAAACCCATCTCATGCTCTGCTGTCTAAGGCACTACCATCATCAGACGTGTCCCACATTATGGTTTTTGCGCACAGGGCATCTGTGTGACAGAGGACATGCTCTATAGGACAGACTGGCTGTCAGAATGCTGCGCCTAAAGACCAACAGTGGCAGCAATGACGATTTCACTATTACTCAGCATGTGTGAGTCAAGTGCCCAGAGCTTCCTGCCCAAATTTGGCAAATCGTTCCTGTGTTTTTGCATAAGGAAGATGGGAGAGAACATATTACTGCCAATAGCTACACAAAGATCACAAGTGACACCAGTGGGATAGATAGCTGTGCTTGCCTTCACAGCTCCAACATCTAGTCTGTGATTATTAGGATGTGGAACTGAACAGAGGCAGCTTGCTAGGCTGTTTGCCACATAATTATTATTCTGCTTAGGTTGGAGGGATAACTACATTAATGGAGTTCTAGCTTGTAAGATGACCCATCCTGCCTCCATCTTAGGCTTGAAAGCCATCTTAGAGTAAAGACAAATTAGGGTCATTCCTATTTATGATTAAATCATTTTCTCAAGGATTGGGCTGTGTCCCATCTGTAATCTTAACTATTTGCTTCCACACTTCCTGTTCCAGGAAAGGGCAACTGTGCTTTTGTTTGTTAACCATCTTGCAACCCTACCTTTGTTTTAAAAAAGTTGTCATGAGTACTTATTGTTATAACTGCCTTTCTAAGACTGCTTTGCAATCATGATTGTCTTTGTCTCCGGAGGTCATTATGACTAGTTTGTTATGCTTGTCCAATGCTGGTCTCTCAAAGTCCTCCCTTAGGAGGAGGGTATACAGGAATACAAAAAGCTTGCTTTAATTAATTTGGTCATGATGATTTGGGTCAGCGGTCTTTCTCCCTGAATCTTTGGAATTGACAAGACCCTTCTGAAGAATGTCTCAGCATAAGAGATTGTCAAGACGAGATGCAGTGACCACGTGGTCAGCCAGGAGGAGAACTGTAGAGAGTAATCAGAGACTCCATTACAGTTGCAAGCTGGACAACCTGACCAAGCCAGGACTCATGGTCACCATAATGAGAAGCAGTAAGGACCTATGGCAGGTTCTTGAGGAGGGGAACAGAACCATACTATCACTGGTATAGTTTAGATAAAATCTGGAGGCTAGATACTCAGAAATGATAGGACGTTGATCAAGATATGTCACTGCTCTGTCTGTCTTTCTGCCTTTGTTTTTTTTCTCTCTCTAGCTTACCATTAGAACTGGTAACCTTCTTAGACCTGGCCATCTTAGGCTGTTTATCCTTTGTTGATACCCTTGCTTAAATCTTTGGCTGACTCCAAAGTAAGTAAGTAAGTAAGTAAGTAAGTAAGTAAGTAAATAAATAAATAAATAGATAGATAAATAAATGATCCTGCACTGAAATCAAAGTCTCCTTACTTTAGAATTGTGCTCCCTGAAGTATCTGTACCCATGTGGGGGCTCCCCCCCCCCCCCCCCCCGCCTGCCCAGATCTGTTTTCTGTGGAACATTCTAGATAGAGCAGATAGATGACAGGATGCACACCTGTTACTAAGGCAGACTTCCTGCTCAGGTGGATTTACCCTGCTGGTTAGCTATGGTGGATGGAGAAGGAAATGGAAGGGAGCTAGTGTCTGGGTCTTTTGTGCTCCTCAGAGTTCAAGCTGTTCTGGGTTAAGGGGCCAGGCTTCTTATTCTGATAAAGGGCCTTTGGGTCTCCTCTGCTTGAGTTTTAAACATCCTCTGAGCCCGCATGCAGAGTCTTTGCAGAATTTTATCTTTGAACAGACAAGATTAAGACTGATTGCTCTAAAGTGGATTTCAGGGAGAAAAAGGATAGGTAGAGAAAATCTTTGGAGAAAGAGTGGGGAGAGAGGAGAGAAAGAGGAGAGGGGAGAGAGAAGGGAGGGGTGTGTGTGTGTGTGTGTGTGAGAGAGAGAGAGAGAGAGAGAGAGAGAGAGAGAGAGAGAGAGAGTAAGAAAGCTATCGTATGTCAAATCTCCAGGTCTGGAGAGAGAAAAATCTAAACAAAAGTGTGGCCTTGTCTTTGGGAAGTAAAACACAAGTTCTTTGGAATCAGGAAGGAGTCTTTGTTTCTATCCTCTGGAAACAGTTGCCTCTGGATTTTCATGAGAAGCAATGAGGAAGAAACAGCCATTTAGGGACATGTATCCTGCCCTGTGGCACTGGTTTCTGAATGAAGGTTGATTACCCAGGTTAAACACTGATAATAATGGGAATATGGCAGATTTCTGTAATGTTACTGCGAGGAAAAGCACCCAGAACTACGTGGACTTGGGTTCCAATCCCAGTGGTCCTGGAGCAGTTGCCTGAGTTTAGATATGACCCTGGGGTTCAGGCTGCATGACCCCACCTGGGTGCTGTCCTAGGGAGACCGCACCTCTGTTCACCCCCATGCACTGAGAACCGGCTGCAGGCCGTAGCTCCCTGAGATGAGTCCCAGACACACATCCTTACTCTCATTCTCTCAAGACACACAGTACATGCCTCAGCCATGACTGTCCATGAGCATGTGTCACCCGAGACTCCATGACTGTCCATGAGCATGTGTCACCCGAGACTCCATGACTGTCCATGAGCATGTGTCACCCGAGACTCCCACTGCCAGTTCTCTTGGCTCTCAGTGCCTGGCATGCAGGCACTCGGACTGTGGCTACCACACATAATATTCTTTTGGCTTCAGTGCTTACAAAGCTTCTAGAATTCTGAGAAGATTGAGTGGCCCCTCCTTTCCTTCCTTTCTTCTCATTTCACTCCTAATTTTAATTTTTTATTGACCTGCATTTTGGTAATTTTCAAGAACAGATTCTCCTGTAACCCAAATTGGCTTCAAACTCCGACTGTGGCTAAGGACGGGTTCAGCTTTGCCCCCTCACCAGGATCCCAGGGCTCTACCAGCCCTAGCTTCCCGCTGTCAAATGAGGGGATAACAGCACCTTCTATAATTGAAACATGGAGGGAATCAGATCCCCTGGAACTGGAGTTAAGTTACAGATGGTAGTGAGCCACCATGCGGGTACTGGGAATCGAACCCAGGTCCTCAGCAAGAGCAGCCAGTGCTCTTAATTGCTGAGTCGGCTTTCCAGCCCAGAAGCTTTTCTTTTTCAGATATGTGTCTCCATAGCGGGTTTCTCATTGGTACTGGGCATGCAGCTGGCATTAGACGCCATTGTTCACAGTTATGGAGCTATCAAAGAATAACAATAAAAAGGCCTTCTGTGCAGGGCTCAGCCTGAGGTCTAGCATAGGCAGGTACTTGGTCAGCTCCTGTGACACACTCATTTCTCGGTAGAATTGTTAGCAGAGAGAGACACTGCTTTTAATATAAAATTTGTTATAATTTCTATCGTTAAAGGAGATAAAAATGTTAATTTTAAAGGTAGTGTGTATACTGTTGAAAATTTGGAAAACATTGGCTCAACTTTGTGACCAACTCTGTTGGGAGGCACCATTGCAGCAAGATTAGAGGATGAGAGTCTTTTGTAGAATGTGTGATATGTTAAGAAGGTCGGCAGACACGGGGCTCCTTGGCACGGACTAGAGACTGAAATGCCCATCCCTCTTTGCAGAATGCAATGGCGGGCTTAGCTGTGGGCCCCTATGCTCTGGTCTGAGCCGAATCGTGCCTTAACGTGGTCCTGGGTCCAATGGTGTGACCATCCCTAGAGCTACCATCTGGTCTCACGTGCTCCTGGCTGCTGGCCAATCCCTGCTTTTCATGAAGTTTCTCTAGTGTCAGTTTCTGTGAAGCCGGTGGGGTCAGCAAGGTCATGCCCACATCTGCACCACCGGTGGACTTCTATAAATGACTTCTCTCATTTTAAAATCCCAGTTGTGGGGCCCCAGCTCAGTCTCACTCACCTTCCCTGTGGACTGGGTGACATGGCCCGAGTCAGCAGCAGGCTCCGCGCTACTCTCTTGCCCAAGTAAGGAGCATGATATGGTTTTGAGTCACTACGAGAAGCAACCTCTTGATTGGCTCCTCCTCTCCTCCCCTCCCCATCCTGGTTTTCTGGAGGCCATAATGTGCTCACCCCTCCCCCACACCACCATTTCCAGATTCATTTTCTGCAATCAGATGAGGCGGACCTTGAACTCAGTCTCAGGATTCTCTGATGCTATACTTTTGTATAGACTTTCTCCTTGGACACATCATTCTCAGCCTTTCTTCCAAGCCTAAATGCTACCACAGCAAAGCCTTTTGGGATTCTGCATGTGTTCCCCTGTTTTCTGCATCCCATGCCTGATGGTAAGCTGGAATCATTTGTTTCCATCTCCCTCCTCCCAGAAGTCCACAGGACTGGATAAGACACTGATCCCAGGCGCAGCACATAGTAGGTGAGCAGTATGGGTTGGAGGGCCATTGGTGCTTATAGAGAATGCTTTCACTCCTGTGAAATGAAGTAGCCTCTGAGCTCCTGAGATTTTGTGCTTTTTGCTCAAAATACTAAAGCTGAAGGGGAAACCTTGCCTGGCCTGTTGGAATGCACAGGGAGAGATTTCATCACTCATCCGGTTCTCGCGCCATATGGCTCTCTTCACAGACTGCTCTGTTGAGGATTACTTTCGCAGGTAATTTCCTAATGATTGTCTTGGGATAAACAAATTTATCAGACTCGTTTGGCTAATGTATTCAAGGAGGATCACAGGGGAAAAGTTTAATCATCGAAGAAGCCAGCCGTGGTCTGTCATTCGGGGAAGGGTCCAGGTCCAACAGGTGCTGAGCTGCGGTTGCTATGACTGCACATACTTTCCTAGCTTTTTGTGAGGTCAACTGTAGCTCCCAAGCTGATTGGCTAAAATGAGATCACCCTGCTGACCAACCGTGGGGAGTTAATTTCACCAGAAAGAGAAGGACGGTAGGAAACCCTGCCACCATGCCACAGAGGAATTTTCGTCAGCTGTCTATAGCATCCAAGCTTGCTTTTACTAAATTGATATATTCTGTCTAATGAAACAATGTAAGGAGACAGCCAGTGGCACTCGTCTATTTTGTATATCCATGGGAACTTTAGTCTGGTTTTGTCGGAAAACTGACTCTCAGAGTTAACCTTTATTTTCCTGTAATGCATCCACATAGCCAAATGCTGTCGTCACATACATTTATAGAACTGGAGATGGGTGACGGGAAGTTACAAAGGAGCTGGCACAATGGCAGGTGTCTGCTTGCAGGGCTTCAGCTGGAGGGGAATAATGGGCCCAGAAAGCTTACACAGAAGTCCTGCGACTGGACGCATCCGTGCGGTGGAATGAGAAGCCTCGTGTTGTATTCGCGTCTCCCTAGAGGTTCTTATGATCACCCCGGCTGCCACTTGGCACAGCCTTTGTTCTAGGGGGTTAATCACACAGCTCCACTGCTTACATGTCAGTTCTGCACAGGGAAAGACACAGAATGAGCTGGGCCTGACAGCAAGGAGCAGGCACGTCTGCAGGCTTCACTGGTTGATGAACCTGCGTGGGGGAGTAGAAAGTGTCTCCACCATAGATGGCTAAACGGGCTGAGGCAGGGTGGTACCCGTGGACACACTAAGGAGCATGGGAGAGAGCCCCGGAGTCTGAACAAAAAACTACAGGAACTCAGGAATGCAGAGAGGGAGGAGACCGTCTTCACCAGGACAAAGCTCGCTGATTGGTTCTCCAAGACCAAAGATTAGCCCTGTAAACATATATACAAGTAACATTATACAGACAGAGGAGGTTGTATTTGTGTATTTAAAAATGCACACATGCACACACATATGCACACACACATGCATGCACACGTACACACATTTAGAATGCACATTCACATGTGCACATACATGTAGCAACATTAACAGCAGCAAAGATGATGCCATGGATCTGAAAGCAAGCATGGATGAATATGAGAGGGTGTGGAGAAAAGGAGGGGAAGGAGAAAATAATGTAATTACAACCCCCCAAATTCTTTGTCAAAAACATAGAAACTCACAGGGTGGCAAATGGAAGCCGGGAAAACCTGCCTCTGGTCTAGTTTCATTAGTTCTTACTGGAGAACAGAAATAAAGTTTGATTGAAGGAGCCGAAGAAGAGGTATTATTGGTTGAGTTCTGGATACTTTCTATGTTCCTAAACTGTATAGTTTTCTAATTATTAAACTTTCAAATCATCTTGCTGAGGTATACTGGGCTGTAGGCTGAGCTACACATTCCTGAGACCAGGGTTGTGGATTTGGAACCCATGTGCATGTAAGACAGGTTAGGAATTCAGGTCGCGTAGATAGCTTGCTAGGGAAACCTGTTTGGCAGCAAGAAGAGAGCAAGAGGATCACAGGCTTTCAAATGATTCCGTCTGTCTGCGTTTCTCCCACAGCTGAGAAGGATGGAATAGACACAGAGAAGGCAGTGTGGCCTCAGAACCCTGGGTGTGCCGTGGTATTGATCCCATCTGCTGGATGCTTGGCCTGTTCAAATCTCAGCCTCCCTGGAGTCTGTGAGGCCAGGCATCTTAGTAGTTCTTATTATCACAACCTAGAGTGAATTCACATCAAGTAGAAACTGGGAAGCCAGGGCTCCAACCCATGTCCCTGCTGGCATTTTCTGCACAGTGTGGGCATGTTGGGCAAAGTTGTTCTCACAGAGGCCTTCTTGCTACTTTGTTGACTTGCTATGTGGTTATACAAACTGAATCATCTCAATAGATACTTATACTTAACATTTCATTATTTCTGAATCCTACTCATTTCAAGTTTTGGTAATATTTTCTTTCCTTTTTTTTTTTTTCTAAATAACTGTCGCTGTCTTCAGACGCACCAGAAGAGGGCGTCAGATCCCATTACAGATGGTTGTGAGCCACCACATGGTTGCTGGGAACTGAACTCAGGACCTCTGGCAGAGCAGTCAGTTCTCTTATCTGCTGAGCCATCTCTCCAGCCCCAGGTTTTGGTAATATTTTCCGTGGTGACTCTTCTCCCTGGGTCAGTTAGGGGATTCTCATGGTGTTAATTCCTAATGGTTAAAGAGGATGCTATGCAAAGCTGTGCTGTATAGGATATGAGGATGCCTGCCTTATTACACACCCGTACTGGGCAGACATAGGATGTCAAAATAAAACCAGAGAACATGGTTCTGAGACAGTAACAGGCTTCCTGCTCCTCCTCCTCCCCCTCCCATCCCCCTTTCTCTCCTCCTTTCACTCCTCCTCCTCCTACTCTTCCTCCCCCCCCTCCTCCACCTCTTCTTTGTACTGTGGCTGGACATGGAATTCTTGCCTCTCTTAACATGTGCTCTGTGGCTGAGCTATATTCTATTCCTCTTTCATGGTCCTGTGGACCACTGTCTACCAGGCATGACACAACTACTGCTTCCTTGAACTCCAGTTCCTGTGATTACCCAAAATAGCTCCAACTCCTGCCCAGCCACATAGAAGCAGTTAACAGTTGCGGGGTGGGGGGGGGGGGGAGAGATACTTTTCTTTGGTGGTGTAGCCAGCCACTTAGCAGGCTGCCTGTGCTCCTGAAGGTAACTAACCTCTGTTAAACTTATTGGTTCTCGAGTTAGCCTTGGGAAGTAGAATCATCTCTCTGCTCTGTCATTGGTTCCTATCTAGGGCAAGTAAAAGCTTGTGTATCTCTCATAGGAAGTTCACACAACACACACCTTTCTTACTTACTCATTAGTTTATTAATTTGCTAAAAATACTGAATGCTTCTTGTCCTTGGGAAATTTTGTATGTGTAGTATTATCTCAATAGAATCATTGAAATATTATCTCAATAGAATGGTTAGTTTAAAAATTAGTAGTGAGGTTTCCACGTCTTAGTTACTTTTCTATTGTTTTAAAAAATACCACAACCAAGGTAACTTATAAAAGAAAGCATCTAATTTAGGGACTCATAGTTCCAGATAAAGTCTCTGAACCATTGTGGCTAGTAGAACGGCGATAGGCAGACATGGTGCTGGAGCAAGTGGCTGAAAGCTTACATCTGATCTGTAGGAAGGAGACAGAGATACAAAGACACACACACACACACACACACACAGAGAGAGAGAGAGAGAGAGAGAGAGAGAGGAAAAAACGGCATGGGCTTTTGAAACTTCAAAGCCTACCCCAATTCACAACCCCCCTCCAAGAAGACCACACTTTCTAATCCTTCCCAAACAGTTCCATCAACTGG
The DNA here is from genome assembly GCF_947179515.1 of Apodemus sylvaticus. Taxonomy (NCBI): domain Eukaryota; kingdom Metazoa; phylum Chordata; class Mammalia; order Rodentia; family Muridae; genus Apodemus; species Apodemus sylvaticus. The sequence continues at coordinate 134,845,113 of NC_067475.1, read as the reverse complement.
GGATCAAGTGTTCAAACATAGCTTATAGGCGTTACTCTCATTCAAACAACCATGCCCCAGAAAGCACAGTCTCACACACATCGATCAGTCTTCTGCTGGAATTTTGACCTTTCAGAAAGTCCCTCCCCAGGCTGCTGACCTTGGTGAGAACTTTGCACAGGGACAGAGCTGCTTGGGGCTTGTCTTCCTTTCATGGTTTCTCATCCTAAGTCTTAATATTGGGCTCTGTGTTGTGGTGGATGGCATCACACTTAGCTCATGTTTCTTGGAAAGAGTACGTGTTTGTGGGAACAGATGTTGAAACTTCAATTTTGGTAGCATGACAAAAATCCCAGCTTGCTTCAAAGGTTATTATCTGGTCATGCATGCTAAGTAATTAGTTCACTGCTCAGCATAAGTCTACCATTTATTATTCTCTCTGTTAAAATCTTGAACCTATCTTTTCAGCTCAGAAAGACCATTTATATTGTCATTATTAAATTTGGTAAAGCAAGATCTCCCCCTAACCTTCATTCGAGGAGGGAAAGGCCCAACACTGCGGATGAAAGACGCAGTAGGTTGAAGATGGACCTATTTTTAGGTCTGGGTCACAGCTCCCCAGTGCAGAGGAAGAAGCAGAAGAAAGAGGGCCAACAGGAGTTCAGGGTTAACTGCATGGGGCTGCAGGGCAGATGGAAGTCCTTGGCGGGAAGCACACTTCAGTGGAAGAACTAAAGGGATATTTGCAAGCCAGGGCTCAGAGATCTCAGAGGAATGCTGCCTAAAACTCAAGCTGCACACACACAGCTAGCTCCCTGCCACGGCAGAGAAAGCGATTCTGCTAGAGAGAAATGGAGGACCCTGGGAAAAGGCACACGCAGGATGAACAGCGAAAGTGGAGACTGCAGTTATTAATCACACAGAGTGGTCCACACTGTTGGTTATGTGTAAGACTTCACAATGGAGAGGCCCTAGCTTGAAGCCTGCTGTGGTCCAGGGATTGAGGACCGAGAACCCAGTTTCCCCCAGCGTTTTCCAGACGGTCTAGGATTGACAGATGCCACAGAGATTGTGCTGCTGCTAGGTGAGAGCAGCCCCGCCCCCGGGGGTGGGGCGCTAACTCCACCCCATGTGAGCAAGCCCCTGCTTCCTACCGGTTCTGGTTGCCACACCTATAGAGTGAGGGGGTGAGGGCGTTGGCAAGGAGCCCCTGCTGAGCTGTCATCTCTCTGCGCCTCCGTGAGGATGCTGGGTGATGTGTCGGGTGCAACAAAGCGAACGAACGCCACACTTTCCAGTTGGATTTTCTCAAGGGACATTCAAAAATCCCCATTCCTTCTGTGTCGTAGCTGATCAGGAAACTCTGACCCGGTCTCAGGTACACAGTCATTTATCTCCTCAAATGAAGGTATTCGCGGTCAAGGATATGCTTCTTTCTTTTCCCCTTCGGTTTCCTTAGTTCTGAAAATATCCATGGAGAAGGAACAGAGTGAAGTGTGCTGCCCTTAGATGCCCAGTTCCCAGTCGCTGATGGTCGGTCGTGCTCCACGACCTCCAGCACCTTTCCCGGACAGACACTCATCAACTGTTTTATACTTTCCACTCTGCATTTCATGATGTGTAGTGAAGTTTTTTATTTTTAATTTTATTTTACATAACCAGAGAATGAATTTCAGTGTATAGCTGCATGGTATTTCATTCAAAGTTTGAGTCATTATTTAAATCTCAAATGTTCAATATTGATGTTGCTATCATCATGTGCAGTTAAAATGGTGCTTTAGTGAATAATTGTATCTGTAGATATTTTGCATGTGTGTGCTGAAACTCCCAATAAGAGTTTTTGGACCAGGAAAGTGTGTATTTGAAATTTTGGACACTCACAAATCCCTCCTTGGAGATGACATAGTCCTGCCACCTTGTGTAATTCCTAGCACGGTGTGTTCCTTGTGTGGGAGTCAGACCTTTAGCAGAGCATCTGTTCTGTCACTGGGAGATCAAATCTTTCCCCTCGTAAGTACAGTGCGTTTGTCCACTAACCAAGTCCTCAAATAGTGTGCCTTCTTCCTGCCTCCTACCTCATCCTGGAGACGGTTGAGCGCGCGCTCAAGGGGGGTGCGGTGGGGAGGAAATGCTGGGTGGCCTCTCTCACCTAGATATGTATCCGGTCAACTTAATTTGATTTTTGAAAATTCCACAATTGAGTTTTTCCACAGCTTAATATTTGTCTTATCAAAATATAACTGAGTCTCATCAGTGATTTGTACCATACTATGAATTATTTCTTCCCTAAGCAGATTTGCCGTGCAGGAAGTCAGAGGGAGTGGTGGGACAGGGGAGGGGAGAAAATGACTTTAGCATGGAGACTAAAGGAAACACGAACCTTGTCTTGCTTAGCAGTTTAACCACTGTGCCTTCAGAGAGATTCCTCTGAAGTGGAGGCTCACCTGGCCATTCTCCTGCCTTGTAATTTCTACGAGCTTCCAGGATTTCAGGGTGAGCATGGCTTTGGATCCTCCCCTTTCCCAACCCGACTCTTCTAGCCTTGAGAGCCTCCTCTCCTGGCCCTGCCCCTCAGAGCCGAGGCACACATTTGTCATCCCCTGGTTGTCACATGTCCCCAGCTTGGACAGCTTTTCTACTGTCTCTGTGACAACTTCCCAGCTCTGTCCATGCCTCTTTCAGGACAGCTGACTGCTTTTCCTCATCTAAGTTTCCCAAGATGCACACCATCACCCTCGGCACTGTAACTGCCCTTAAAAGGCCAACCCCGACCGACACCACTTTAGCTCCTACAAGCATCTTGGTTATGGGCTTTCTCCTTTTTTGGTTTGATTTTTTTTAAAAGTCTCTATCTAATGCAAAATAGCAGCTCATAAAATGCTTTTAGAATGATAAATGATTAGATTGTTAATAATCTCTTAATATTGATCAGATTTAAAGTTAATACTGGTTATGAAGATTGAGGGCTGGGAACAGAGCTAGGTGATAGAGCTCATTTCCAGAACGTGCAAGGCTTTAGACACATACAGATCTTCATGCCCCTCTTAAAAAAGGACCACAACTAGACAGTAGTCACCATCTACGTTACTAGACTTAAATATTCCTAATTTGTGTTTGGAAATGTATGATGGCTTTGGTTGCTTTAGAACTTAGAGTAAGGGCTTTGTTTTACCTGTTGCTACCATGTAATTCCTCAGAGAAATGGATCCTGGCTTCAGAGTCCCTTAGCACAAAGGTACACATGGACATTTGTAGATTCACATGACACATAGATACAAACATACAGTCATATGCACAAACACATGAACACTGTACTAGTTACATTTCTATTGCTATGGTAAACAACTTGACCAAAAGCAGTTTGGGGAGGAAAAGGCTTATTTTCCTTGACAATGTACAGTTTATTTTCCCTGACAATGCACAGTCCTCCATGCAGGGAAATTGGCAGGAACCTGGAGGCAGATACTGAGGCAGAGACTTCAGAGCAACACTGCTTGCTGGCTTGTTTCCCATGGCTTGTGCAGCCTGCTTTTTTTTTTTTTTTTTATTTCAACCCAAGACTAGGGATCAATCATTAATCAAGAGAACACCCCATAGACTTGCCTATAGCCAATCTTACGGAGCCATTTTCTCAATTATGATTCACTCTTACTGGATATGTCTATATTTGAGGAAACTTGACAAAAAATCAACCAAGCAACACACACACACACACACACACACACACACACACACACACACACGAACGTGTGCATACACATGCACACATGTGTGTGCACACACACATGCTCACATATCTATATGCCTATACATATACATTCATAAACATACATACACATAATACACATTCTCACATATACACACATGTGTGCTGCACATCTACAGCAGACTCTGATTCTGCCTCTGTATGGCTGGCCACATAGAAGCCAGTCTTTTGGCTCACAGTTAAAGACACAGCTTAATCTTGCTTTCTCTGGTGGCTGTTTGGAAGTAAGGAGTCAGAGGGCTACCTGCCTCTGCTTTGACAAGGTGGCACAACTGTCACTGAGTGAGACACTCTCTTGGGTGATGGGAGTTGTGTCGAGTTGGGCTAGGTTATTGCATAAATGAGGCCCTGGGCATTCAGAAGTGGGTGTTCCTTGGTCACTTACTGTAAGAGCTGTCCTGTGCATATGCTGAAGGTGGCATCAGCTGCCAGCACTGATGTGGGCATGGATGGCTTCAGCAGCACTGCTTCCAGTAGCTGGGATCCACCCACCACACTCCAGCTCTCCAGCCAGCTTTTCCTTAGGAGATGCACAGTAGATGGTTTTTACCTGAAATTCAAGCATCTGGAGCTCCCAGCATCTTGAGTTAGCAAAATCTGGTTCATCTCAGTCCCAGGGACATGCCCCATGCCATTTTGGTAATAGGAGAGTGTGTTCTCTTTACTAATCAGGTAGTATCAGTGAAATTTCTCTGTGTTACTATTTGTGCATGTGTGTGCATGCGCTCACGTGTGCGCATGTATGTGTGTGTGTGTGTGTATGTGTGAGATATGACCTTCATGGTAGTAGGAATGTTTGCAGTATCCAGGCTAGTTAAATTGACATATATTACCCAGACTACTCAATTTTGAACCTGCCTAGATGAAGCCAGGTTGCAGCTAAGTTGGATCCAGGTGGTTCAGGGGCCTGGGCATGGGACTCAGCATTGGGCTGGTGCCACTATGTTGGGGAGACAGGAGAAGGCACGTCCATAAGCCTAGAAATGCTGCAACTCATGTCTCTGGCCAAGAGTGTGTTTCTGTGTCACAAAGACCTCTACAAGCCAGTTTAACAAGTTGTAGACCCTGTAAGAGGCAGGCATAGAGTGTATACAGGCTGTGTAGGAGAAAGAGAACAGGCTGTCACATTCAGGAAAAATGTTAATTGCCCTTATAGCGCGATTCCATTTCCCCATCACATTGACCCTGGAAGCCGCTCTCACCCACCTGGGATGACTTCTGTAGCGAGAAATCTGCTGATTTCCATCCAAATGAAAGGTGCCTGTTGTGGATCTAGAAGACCGTCTTCTACCAAGGCACGACACACGTGAATTCTCAGAAGTGAGAACTAACCCATAAAGCAAGGGTACCACGGAAGCACTGTCTGCCCCGTGGCGTGGCATCTGCAGGTCACCGAGGATCTCCGCACTGAACAGGCAGCGGAGTGACAAAGCACTAAGGAGCTATACGCCAGGATGAGAGACGCGTCTAAAGACATTGACATGAAGTCAAAGACTCATAATTTAAAAAATCAAAGTGTAGAGAACATGCTTAGCTGGCTTTGTGTTTCAAAAGGACAAAGTAGGCTTTAACAATGCTTCCTGTCTTGTGTATGTGTAGGTGTCGGGAGACCATGCAACATTCGCCAGTGAGGAGAACAACGCAGCAGAGAGAGAAACTTCCCACGTCATGCGATTTTGTGATTTTTTTCTTTTGAGTTTTGAATCATATTCATTCCGTCCCACCGACTGACAGAGCAGTGACTTCAACTTGATAGGTATGGCACAAAGTCATCTAGAATCACTTCACCCCATGATTCCCTTCTCTGTCTTTTGACACCTACTAGGCTCTGCATAAATCTGACGCCATGGGAAAATGATGCGCCCGCCCCTCATGAGCCCCTTGTACCCCTGGTGTCCAGAACCACGAGCCTGCCCAGAGTGAGATGGCTTTGAGGAAGCCTTGTTCATGTGGCTTACAGGCTACTCAACCTCAGCCGAATTCCCTACCATGTGGGAAACTCGGCTTCTCCTCCATGGCTTGATCCTGGCTGCTCTCATGCACAATGCCGTATCTAGTCTTTAGAGACCTAGCTTCTTAACTGACAGATTTCCTGTGGCCCTCAGGATTGGTGTCTCAGCTAGCCCTTAACAGAGCCATGCGAAGCTGGCTGAGGTTACCCCTGCTAGGGCTTCACTATGACCCCCAGGAGAGGCTCTGGCCTGCTGTTTTCTGCTATCACTCTCCTGGGCATCAATCCATCTCTAGGAGAGTCATCTTTTGTCCTTCCACACACCCAGCCTAGTCCTGAGGCAGCTTCTCCTTCGCGGCCACGCCTGCTATGGTGGCCTTCTCTTATAGTCGAGAGAAGGGGAATGTTTGCTATTGGAATTTGGATCATCAGGGATCTGGTAATAATCACTCGCCTAGGAGGAAAATCTGGGTCAAGTACCCAGGCCTAAGTGAGGCCTCTCTGCCTTTCTCCCATCTTAATTCAGTACCTGTGGCTGTGGTGGATTCCAGGGCCCTAGACTGACTTCACCTAAGCGAAGCCAGGACAACTTACAGTCCACGGGCATATAAAATGCACCAGCGTACCTCTGGAGTTTACTTAGGCAACCATCAGGCCCTGTAACCAAGTGACTTCAAAGGCTCTGGGTTGGTTGGTTTACAGTCAGTCTGAGAAATGACAGAAGGCTCAGGTTTATGTGTTTTCCCATACTTCAATGGGAGAAAAATTCATACAGAGTGAATCGCTTAGTTGCTATGGGGAGAGAGAATGCATTTTTTTTTTTTTGAAAATGCTCCTCTTTAAAGTCAAACATAAATCACTCTCAAGGTGGAGTGGAAGCGGAAGGGGGGAGGAGCCCTGGCCTCGGAGGCTGGCTTTGCCCAGACTTTACTGCTGCTTGTGTATCTACAGCCCAGAACAGCTGGTGAGTGTGGGAAACCGGAGAAAGGCCGCTTTCGCTTTAATCCAACCCGCTGCTTTCCTGGGCCCGTTTTACTGTAATTCTGGGAGGCCAAGGGACAAAGGCTGTTGACTGATACGTGCAATTACCTCCTTTAATACTGCTCTCAACTGTCGGCCCTGACTGACAAAAGTGGATGAGGTTTAGTTAAGGTCTGAGAAAACGCTCTGCTAATGAAAGCCGTCCCCATCCCGACACAGCCACCCGCCCCAGACCTTTTCATCTGTTTTCTAGAAAGATAAGGTCTGCTGATGCCGAGTTAAGAAGCGGTACTCAGCTCGGACACGGGAGACACCACGGCCACCTCAGAGGAATTCTCCACGCCATATGTGGGCGAGTTGTACCTGGAATGAGGATGAGTTTGGATCACTGGGCAGGGTTTTCCCAAGAGCCAGAGGTGGTTTTAAAAAAGTCAAATCGGTGTTTCTTGGTGTCTGTCCTCTATTGGTTTCTCATAAGTAAAAAGGAGTAGGGGGTAGGTTTTTTTGTTTTGTTTTGTTTTGTTTTTTTTTTCCTGCCTGATGTGCTTCTACAGACCTCGGGCCTCCATACCCTGGTTATTCTCATGTTGAACAAGCTGTAGATGGAAACCTTTTCCCACCCAGAAGGCAGTGGGCAGTCTGGATAGATGCAGAAGCAGGAGCGAATGTAGTAAGAAGATCGCTGTGGCCACCAGCTCCACCTGCCCACACTGACTGCAGACAAGGCCTCCAAAGGACAGACACTACCCTAATGACAGGTGTCCTTTGGAAAGCTGGAACAGACTCTGTGGGGAGATGTCCTAATAGGAAGTGAGTGGCCTGTGGCTGGGATGGCAGCCCGTTTGACAAGCCTGCACTCCTGCACACAGACCAACTAGAGCCCAGCATGTCACCACAACTTGTTAGCTGTGGCCAACAGACTCTCACAGGCTCCTTTGGCAGTGCCAGGTGGGAAGCCAGCCAGGTCCGGAGTCTGTGACTTATCCACAGGCCCAGATGAAGGTAGCACTGGACAAGAGAAATTTTCTCCCACACCAAGCTCAGTGTAGCTCTTCTCTGTCAGGTTCCCATGGCACCACAGTCAGTTTTTATTGTGCAGTTTGCCACACGATGACGCCTTCATTCTATGGCTGCGGTCACCCTGTGGCAAAGGTTATTAGGAAGTCTGAACACCTCCGCCAAGGGCCCTGACGGGCTGAACTAGTTTAGCACTTCAGAACCTGGACACAGCACATGCTCGCTTCTGCAGAAGTGAGGATATCGTCTTCTCCGGGAGGAATGCTGCCTTTACCCTCCTTGGAGATTGATAACCAGGTCCATGTGGCAACCGCTCGGGACCTTCCTGTGGGACCTTCCGGGCTGTGCTGAGCGGTGCACTGCTGGGGAAGCAAGCTTGCCTCAGGAGGGAACCAGGCAAAGTGTGAGGAGGGAGGAGAGTGCTCCGAGCGGGAGGGACGCAGCCTGTGCAGTCAGGGGTAGCATTCTGGAAGAAGAAGCAGGTTCCCTTGTCTGGACCCCCAAGTGTCCATATGTGAAGTTAAGAGTCAGTGTTTCCATTTCAGAGAATGGGGTATGGGGTTCCTGAATTCTGGAAAGGGAGAAGCATCTGGAAAGAATAGACATCGGCTTGTCCTTAACCAGGGTTTGGAAAGACAGGAAAGAGAGGTCTCAGCCCTATTTGAGACATAGCCGTCCCCAAAGAAAGGGATGCCATGTGGAAGGCCACCAGAGGCTACTGCAAGGGAGGCTGGTGGCTGCTTCATGGAAGCACCTTTGTGACCAGTCTGTCTCAGCCTTACCCAGTACAGTTCAGAGCTTGTTGTAGGCAGGGGGACTTCCAGACCAAAGGGTTCCCTTCCTTGGCTGTTCATGGCACAGAGAGACCATTGTGTTGGGGTCCAGACAGCAGCGATGAGGGATTCACTTGCTGTCACCGAGACTCAGTGTGCCCCTCGTGGCAAAGATAGGAATCTCCGGAGCAGTGCTGTGAGCTGAGACACGCTCAGAGTCACATCTGACCCAGGATTGAAGACTGGGCCGCCAGTCCCTCTCTGTGAAGGTACGGCCAGTGAGAGTCAGCCATGCTCTGCCTCACCCTGGAGACAGGCCTGCTGTGAATACCATGTCCCATTCAGCTGCTGTAAGAACAGGAAACCTCTACCAAGGGAGCAATATAGGGGACAACCCTATCTGTACCTCCTACCCCATCGCACACAGACCCAATACATTCTGTTTAAACAAAACAAAGGTGTTGATCCCACCTTCCCCAATAAGCAGCTATCTCCAGGAAAAGGACTCAGTGCCCACATTTTCCCACTAAAAATTAAATGGCATTTAGGCTCAAATTGGGACCTTACAGACAGTCTAAAGAGAAAGTTGTATATTTCTCCATTGACTTTCAGTGTTTCTTCCTAAAGGCATGTGCTCTCTCTCTCTGTCTTTCTCTCTCTCTGTCTCTCTCTGTCTGTCTGTCTCTCTCTCTCTCTGTGTATGTCTGTGATGTATATGTGTCTGTGTGTCTCTGTGTGTATCCATACATGTCTATGTTGTATGTATATATATGTGTGTGTGTCTGTTGTGTATATGTGTGTGTCTGTGATGTGTATGTGTGTGGGTGTCTGTGATGTGTGTGTGTCTGATGTATATATGTGTGTATGTGTGATGTATATATGTGGGTGGGTGTCTGTGATGTGTGTGTGTCTGATGTATATATGTGTGATGTGTGTGTGTATGTGTGATGTGTGTGTGTATGTGTGATGTGTGTATGTCTGTGATGTGTATGTGTGTCTGTGATGTATATATGTGTGTATGTGTGTCTGTGTGATGTGTGTGTGTGTGTGATGTGTGTGTGTCTGTGTGATGTGTGTGTGTCTGTGTGATGTGTGTGTGTCTGTGATGTATATGTGTAGGTATACACACAAATGGTTATAATTAAAAGCCAGGTAACAGCACTTGGTATTCTTGAGGGCTTTCTGTTTAACTTTCTTGAGATGCTGGTGGCACTCAGCCCAGGCGTCCTCGGTGTCTGCTCCTCCCAGCCCTGGAATTGCTGCTGTGTGTCGCCATACCCAGATTTTCATGTAGATGCTCAGATACAAACTGAGATCCTCATGTGAGTTTTCACAGCAATATTCTTAGCTCCTGAGCCATCTCTGAGTTGTCTCCATCTCTGAGTCTCTTAATCTCAGAGGAGACGATGGGATGTACTGTTGGACCCGGGCCCTGCTCTCTCTCTCTGAGGGATGTCTCTTCTGTGAGATGCCAGAGTGGGGACGGACAGGAAAGCTTGGGTATTAAGGAGAAGCTGAGGTACCAGGCAGATGCCAGAGCGCAGGGCAGAGCCGACAAAGCATGCTTGGAATAAGACTGCGGGCTGAAGGAAGGCCATGGACTGTCCCCTGACAGGCTTGTGGAGTCCTCTGCTCTGGTGGGCAGGGTAAGCTGGCCCTGGCCCTGGGAAGGCAGCATTTCCGACTGAGTTGAGGGGACTTCCTTCAATGCTTTGAAAATAGCAGGAGGAACAACAGGCTTGCGGTATGCCCCGGGGCAAAGGCTTGCAGTGTGCACTGGGGCACAGAGCTGAATGCACAGCTCACTGACCTGAGGGAGGCCAACAGGCTAAACTCAGGTGTAAAGTAAGAAGCGCCGATCCTGCGCAGTGAAGGGCCAGGTGTGTGGGCGAGGGCAGGTTTGAACTGGACATTATTGGAGTTTCTTCCCAGACTCAACATTAGGACTTCTTTATCTATAGCTGGGACTCCCCTAAACCTTCGGCCTCTAGATTCCGGAAAGGGGACCAGCGTGATCTGTCACAGATAGAATTTGGAGACCTGTAAGATTTTGTCGCCTTTGGCTAACATCTGCTGATAATTTAACACGTGCTTGTTTTCCAGAGTCCTCATGGATCCACAGGAGAAGAGGTGACAGGCTGCATTCCTCTAGGAGATAAACACTTCCTCTTGGAGACTCAGCCTCTGCTGAGCTAGCCGGCAGGCTTCATGAGTGCGCCTCCTCTGGGGGACTCACAGGCACCGGCATGCCTTCTTCAGCCACACATTTGTGAAGACGAGTGTTTGAGAAAACCATCACATAGCCATCAGTTCACTTGACAAGGCTAGCCCAGACTGGGACCCTGACAGATTCTTTGCTGAATGCCTTCATTGCAGGAGGAACACCTGTGAAATGCCCGAGCCAGCCCAGTGCTATTTTTGGTCTCTGTTGAGGATGAGGGGTGAGTGTTGGCATGATGAGGAAAAAGTTGAGGTTTTTGTCTCTCCCTTCTGTTTCCCATCGGTTTCTCTCCCAGATGATGGTGGTGGCGTCTGAACACCAAGTGTTTGTTTAGCACAGGACTGGCTGAGCATCTCATTTTACAGATGGGCTGACTGAAGCACCAGGACATCCTCGTGGACTGGACACTGTGGAGCTCAGGGCTCCAGAGCGTTTTTTGTATAATACTTGTATTTCATGTTCTCAAGGATTAGCCTGCGCTTTGGTGTATTCCCTTGCTGTATACAGTGACCCTACACCCCTCCCCAGATGCAAGCATGTGCATACATTCTCGTGCGCATGCGTGCGCGCCCCCCCCACAGCCCACCCCCCACTCTGTCCTGTATATTCCAAGGAACAACGCACCTATGTCTGTCTCTCCACTTTGAGCTCTCAGATCTCTTGGACATGAACCTCACAGTCCAAATGCTAGGTACTGCCTGCTCCACACATGCCTTCTTGTTTGGACCAGATCCTCTTCCCCGCCCTCCACCCCCTTTAGACATTTCACAAATGCCACTGCTTGGAGATATTCCTGAAGTTCCAGAGTTTTGTGGGACTTGTCAGTTTCGTTGAGCAACGGGAGGTAGGGCAGACAATCTTAAGCTTGGGGATGGACACAGTCCTGGGAAATGCTAAGGTGTGTGCACAGCCCTGAGAGTGAGTTAGTGTTCACAGGACGCCTCAGGCACAGTGCAATGTCTGCAGCTAATCACATCTTTCTAGTGAGCCATTGGATTGCTGCTGCTGCTGCTACTGAGATGCAAGCCCAGCTCTCCAAAAGAGAAGCCGGGGCCTTTTATTTTCTCTCGTGCTGCTGTATTATTTTCCGATCATCAAGAATGGAAAAGAATCAGATCACCCTCCGAAGGGGAGGCTAAGGTGATGCCCGAAGTCAGGGTGCCAGGATAAGAGGTTCAGCATGGAGCACTGTAAATAGAAGAGAGGGCACCTCTCTGAAGACCCGGGCTGTGCTCTGAGGGGCGGCTGCTGGGAGCGCCCTGTTCGCCAGGGTACCAGGAGTTTCACTCACTGTTTGGATCTGCTTGCGGTGTATCCCACTTTGTGTCCTGGGGCCTCAGGTCCACAAGCCCTCTAGAAGAGGAACAATCCTGCAGGCAGGGAAGGTGTCTGTTAAAGGTAAAGATGGGACCCATTTGAACAAGTAAGTCATGTAAGAGGACATAGAGGGGACACCCCTCAGTACCCAAGAATGTGCAAAGACTCCCCAGGGACACGGGGGGGGGGGGGTCTAGGCAGAGAGGAAGGACCAGAAATGGAAACTGCGGATGCAGAAGACGAAGCCCATGCTCAGAAAAGAAAGGCTGGAAGGCGTACTGTGGGCACTGGGGATGCGCTAGGGGACAGCACAATAAACACTGAGGAAATGGAGCTGAGGGCAGCATGTGGCTGGGTTAGATATGAGGGGTCACCTTTATGTCCCATGGTGCCTCAGTCCACTCACCGCAGAGTCAGACCCCCGCCTTTGGACACACTCCCTTGTCTCTGAGACTAAGGCTGGAGGCCCCAGGAGACCCTTCCTTTCCATTAAGACATTTTAGGCGCAGGGCCTGAAGCCTTCGTCGGCACTCTCACGTGATCTCCGTCTCGCCGAAAGTGCCATTTCTACTGTCTCCAGTCCCACCCTGTCACTCACCCAGTTTTATCCCTCTTCCTTGAGATTTCAAGGGCTCCCCAACTCGGGAGAGCATTCTCTTCTCGCCCTCCTAATGCTAGCATACAGTGAGCATTCAGTACATTCTGATGGCGGAATGTCTCCAGTCTAGCATTCATGTGTTTTTCAGGCAGTGAAGAGTCAGCAGAGTGTGACTCCAGGAAGAGTAGAGGGCGGTTCTCCCTGTTGTGTTTTTAAGGCTTGATTCGGGTTTGTTTTTAGAGCATGTGGTGCTCTAAACCTTTGCCGTGGTGCTCAGTTAGCTTAGCAGCCTGCAGCCTGCGGCCTCTGGGGCCTGCCTGGCCTGGCTCCGTATTTTCTCACGTTATTCCCCTCGGGAGTTTTGCACTCGAATCGAGTATGTGACCAGCGCTATCCAATGAGTCATCACCCCTTAGTACACTTGCTGACACTACCACACCACACATGAGCTACTTTTCCAAAAGAGTAAGCCTGACCCCGACCAAGGCCTTGCTGAAGCTGTGGGGCTCTGGTTATCAGCCTTTTGTACGTACATCCCACATCTTTTGTATCTGACCACTCAATTTGAGCTGCTGCCACAGCTGCATGTGTTTGCAGGAGGAGATTGAAACAGGGCGTGTGTGAGTGTGTGAGGGGATAGGAGGCAGGGGAGTGACAGATACGCAGTACAGACAACTGCAATGCTAAGAGCAGGGAGCTTCAGTAAGCTGACCCAGGTGGGAGCCATGGTCCGAGTCCTTGTTTCACAGTTCTCTTTGAAGAGTGCGGGAGGATGAAGACCTGACACCATGCGGCGGGCTGGGCAGATAGTGCAGTCCCTCCAGGCCTTAGCATCTGTGCGTCTTAGAGCTCAGCTCTGGGACTAGATTCCTTTACTCTCAAACACAATAGGTCACATTTTCTCATCTTGTCCATTTTTTTGCTGACATGAACACGAAGGGTGCACCCGAAGCCCTAAACCATTTTCAGTGGTGAGCACTTTAGAAGTCATTCCCACTGGACCACGCTCGCCCACATCAAGATACAAAGTATCTGCCCCGCAGGAGGAGTGGGTACTTCCCTGCTGTAGCGAGGCGAGAGTATTGTGTCATTCAGCGCCTCTGACTGTGTGCACCCAGAGAGTGAGCCAGAGGCGTAGGCTGGCCCTTGACTGCTGCTCACAAGAAGTTCACAGTCTAGTGCAGTTGACAGGTGTGCTGCAGTCACATCAAAAAAGAGGGAGGTCAGGGCATGCGCACTTCAATGGAGTCTACTGGACAAATGGTGCTGTTTCCCAGAATGGACCACTGAGGAGCGGGGCATGCTAGGGAGGTGGGGCTAAGCATAGAATAAATGGTCAGGAGACGGGGGGGGGGGGGGGGGGAGTGCAAAAGCCATGTATGCCAATAGAATCTGTTAGTTGAGGCTCTGGATGTGTTTGTATGCATCCAGCTGCAAGGACAGGAACCAAGACTCATCTGGCTTACATGAGTGTGCTCCAAGGGGCCGGTAACAGATTTCAGCGGCTCAGCTCTGTTGTGAGGACCTAGTGCTGCCCAGTGCTTTGATGGTCCTGGCCGCCAGTAGTTTCTCTTCTTAATAGATTATGCCGGGGTCATAAAACAAGCATGAGGTACTACTGTTTACTTCATTAGGATTGTTCCCCTCAGTAAGGAAACCCTCTAAGAAACCTGACACCAGTCAGTCTCATCTTCAGGCCTTGGTGGCAGAGGTGCGAGCCATATCCCACTCAGTGGAAGGGGCAGCACACCCACCATGTCTCAGCCTTTGTCTTGGGTCATGCCTAGGATGTATGGGCCTGTTTCTTCTGAACTCTTGTCTGGGTAAAGAGTGTTAGAACAGGGGCAGGCCTCTGACAGAAAGTAGGGATAAGGAACTGTGGGTCATGGAGTAAACTGTTTGCTCGGGTAGATGGACACTCTTATAGAGGGCTGGACCACAGGGGCTAGGATCAGCCTGTCATGTCCAAAGAAAAAGTCCCATTGGCGGTGGAGAGTTTGGTTTTGTGAGTCAAGCTAATGGTTTCATGAGAATTTAAGCATCCTCACAGACTGCTGCGTCTCTACTCTTCTAAAGTCATGCGTTTCTTGGCAAATGGGGACAGTTTAGGGCACAGAAGGAACCAATGCAGGGTAGGGGGATTTCCATTTGGCATTTCCAAGACCCTCCTCATGGACTGTGGCAAACCCAGACTTCTTGGGGAGAATTCTTGAGGGGACTATGTAATCAGACTGTGGTGGCAGGGTGCGTGTCTCTGAAAGTTGGATGCTCACGATGTTCATTCTCACCGAAGAGGAACTGGGACCCAGACAGTTGGAATGGGCCACTGAATCTTGCTCCTCAGGTGGCTGCCCAAGTCTCTGTGGTGAGGGCTCCAGTGTTCCCCAGGGCCTCCTCTCTCTTCCTGGATATGAACTGTATTGTTGAGCTTAAAAGAGATTCTAGACATTAAAATGCAAGCAATGAACACAGTGCTTTAGCTCCTTGGGTCTCAGTGTGAATGGGGGGGGGGTGCTTTTCCTCTTTCCCTTTGAATCAGGCTTTTAAGAGGAAGAGGCCTGATACCTTCAGGGCAACGGGGTACAGTAGAGGAAAGGAGGTAGTCTTTTTCATCTTAAAATTTCTCCTCCTCCTCATCTTTTTCACCTTTCTTCTCTTCCTCCTTCTTTTTCTTCTCTTTTGTTTTGTGGCTTCTCTGAGAACTCCAAGGCAAAGAGGGCTCCAGTTCAGCCTGAGATCACTGATCACAAACAAGGGTCAGCTGCAGTGCATTGTTCTCAGAGAGATTTGCTGGGTACATTTTTTTTTTTTGATGTGTTATGCTTCCATTACCGTGACCCCACACTCCTCCCTGGCCTCCTGTGCGCTGTGCTGCTTTCCCATGACTAGGAATATAGCATGTGAATGCAGTCCCGATGACTTGCCTCTGTATACAGAGCATTCATTCCTTGGAATGGAAGGCACCAAATAAGTGAATAAGCAAAATAGAAGATTTTTGGGAAAGACAAGAGTGAGGCCTTAACACTAAAAGTTCCTGTGAAATTGCCCCAAATCTCTTTATTTCAACTTGGCTTTCGTAAATATTCTTAAATTATGTATATGTATATGTAGTCTTAGTCAGTGTTCCTATTCCTGCACAAACATCATGACCAAGAAGCAATTTGGGGAGGAAAGGGTTTATTCTGCTTATACTTCCACACAGCTGTTCATCACCAAAAGAAGTCAGGACTGGATGGAACTCAGGCAGGTCAGGAAGCAGGAACTGATGCAGAGGCCATGGAGGGATGTTTCTTACTGGCTTGCTTCCCCTGGCTTGCTCAGCCTGCGCTCTTATAGAACCCAAGAACACCAGCCCAGGGATGGCACCACCTGCGAGGGACCCTCCCCCCCCTTGATCCCTATTTGAGAAAATACCTTACAGCTGGATCTCATGGAGGCATTTCCTCAAGGGAGGCTCCTTTCTCTGTGATAACTCCAGCTTGTGTCAAGTTGACACACAAAAGCTTGTGTGTCTGTGTGTTTGTGTGGGTATGGGCATGTGTGTGTATGTGTGTGTGTGCATGTGTATGCATGTGTGTTTGTGTGCACATGCACACACATGTTTTTCTGGTATTATGTCAGTCATCACAAAGCTGTTGATGCAGCATGCAGACGGTGTGAGGAAGCCGATATGAGTATATACTCATGATAGCATCCCTGCTATGGCCTCACGGATGGTGTGTGCCCATAAAACAGTGAAAAGAGAAAGGCTGTATGTGTACACATATGTGAGACTATTTTAGCGTGAAGAAACAAGGAGAGATAATGTAGCAATTGTATGGCATGAGCACAAGTACTGTGCATAGTGGAGTGTGAGTTGCTGATGTGGGCCTGGCTGGGAGGTGCTGGAAGCAGAGGCAGAAGAGGCAGAAACAGGAAAGGCAAAGCCAATGGAAGGCAATTCTTACCGGAAGTCACCTGACAACTCTGCAGTCAGGCGCGCTGGCCGCTCTTGCAGAGGACTAGTGTGTGGTTCCCACCACCCGTCGGGCAGGTCTGTAACTCCAGTTCCAGGGCATCCGACCCCCTCCTCCTCAGGCACTGAACAGATGTGGTCCACAGACATACATCAGCCAAAACACCCGCATGGATAAACGAAGCATTAAACAAAAGAGAAGAAAACCGAGATGGGGATGGTCCACATGTGTTCCTAAGAGGATGCTGATCTTGGCTGTTCGGCTGTACCGTGTCGCGGAGGAGCCTTGAGCGAGGGCAAGCTACAGTGTCTTCAATTGGAGGCGCCGGCTCCCCGGGACTGCGACCTCTTTCATTTTCTTCTCACCTTTGTCGTTTCTCATCCACTGCGTGTATTCGTCTGCCATCTTCATGTCAGTAATGGCTGAATTATAATTGAAAGTGTGTATGCAATGTGCATAATTATATACACAATTATAGTAAGGTTAGTTTGAAATTACACAGTTTATTGTGAAGTATAAATATCCACCTGAAGAACTCTATTTCCATCTTGTGATGCAAAGGGATGCTTCTGTTGTGGGGAGGGGACTTGGAACAAGTCAGTGTAAGCTGACATGTTAGATTCACAGCTTATAGACCCGTCCCAAAACCAGCGCCCCTGCTCTAGTTCTCCAGAACACCGATTTGGTGCTTTATGCTAGGGGATAATCACAGAGAGGTCCCGTCCAGTCCCTCCGATGGTGACAGGAAACCAGTAGTGCATGTTAAGTGTCTACCATGGTCACGATACTTTTATTACAGGAGAACATTAAGTTTTGTTACCATTTCACAGAGCAAGAAACTGAGGTGCAAATCAGTTATGTCACCCACGTGGGGTGAAATCTGCTGAGCCAAGTTTTTAATTATTTGATGCTACAGCCACTTTTTGCCATTAAAGAAAAGAAAAATCTCCTTTTACACCTAAGCTAGGTCAGAAGAGAAAGTTGTGGGGTTTTTCCTCTAGTATTTCCAAGTTTATTCTTTTCTAATCTCATCCATGTGTGTAGCATATTTGGATTCTATCTTCTCTCCCCTCCCTTTCCCCCTCGCTCCCTCTGTATCGCTCTCTTCCAACAAGCCTGCCTCCAACTCTTATTTTTTCCTTTTATGACCCACTGGATTTAGTGCTGCTTGTGGCACAGCCTTGGGTGTGGGGCGTCTTACTGGAGCGTGAGTGGCTCTGTGCTGGCTACGCCATTGAAGAAAAATGATCCTTTCCTCCTCCAGCAGCCTGGCTGCCTGTATGTCTTCCCAAACCCGGAGAACGTTACCGTGACGTCATGAGTACAGGAGCTGCGTCACAGCAAGGAGATGGTCCCACACACCTCCCACCCTCCAGCCCCTCCTACCACCCTCCCGGCAAGTCTACACAAAGTTCCCGGAGCCCTGAAGGAGATGCCATGGCACTCTTGTTAGGACCAGGTGCTCAGCAGTCACAAATTCTCAGTATTCCAGTCAGTCATGAGTCCATGATAAACAACTTCCCACCTCAAAAAAGATGCTCTTTTGAGCAATGTTGAGAGCAAGCACTAAGCTACAGAGAGTTTATGGCACATTTGTTTTGAGATTCTCTGACTGTAGACACTTCCATTTCTCTGACTGGGCAGGCAGGGGCAGTTTGTGTATTCACTCAAATGTCAGACTTCTCTAGGACAAATGTCAACCTTTTACTAGGCAGACTAGCGGTACCCTCTGGCAGCCTCCTCCATCCACTCCAGAGAACATCTAGCTTCATCACTGCCCTAGGGTCAATTTCTGCTGCTGTAATAAAACACTGTGACATAAGCGACTTGGGGAGAAAGGGTTTATCTCAGTTCACTGTTACAGTCCATCGCGGCAGGAAGGCACGTTGGGGAATCATGCAATTGGTTACATCACACCCACAGGATACAGCAACAAATGCCTGCCTCAGCTTAGTTTCTTTTTGTATACACACATACATGCACACACATACACACATGTATGTATATATAAAATTTAAATATCCCAGGCCCCAGGTGGAATGGTGCCACCTATAGTGGGCAGGTCTTTCTAGCCCAGTTATGCAATCAAGATAATCACTCATAGGTATGCCCACAAGCCAACCTCATCCAGATAATCCTTCATTGAGACTTTCTTCCCAACTGACTCTAGATTGTGTTAAATTGACAAAACCACCACAACCTACTACCTTACAGAATACTCTTTCTTAAAGCCATACTACTACTATTACTATTACTACTACTGCTGCTGCTGCTACTTCCCATGGTGCCACTTCCCATGGGCCAAACATTCAAACCCATGAGTCTATGGAGCTAAATCTATTCAAACCACCACACAGACTAAACTTATTTCCCCAAGGATGGTATCCTTTTGTGCAGTAGCAAGGATTAGAAAACGTTTTCAGGCCCGCTGCCATTTGTACCAGGGAGCCACAGCCTTCTGTGCACAGACTCTGCCAGAAGAGAGTTGGTCTCCCAGGAGTACAGACACAGGCTTACAAGCCAACAGGAGGGACAAGATCCAGCCAGAGACAGCAAGAAAAACTAACACCAGAGATAACCAGATGGTGAAAAGCAAGCACAAGAACCCTACCAACAGAAAACCAAGGCTACATGGCAACATCAGAACCCAGTTCTCCCACCACAGCAAGTCCGGATATCCCAACACACTGAAAAAGCAAGAGCTGGATTTAAATTGTATTTCTTGATGCTGATAGAGGGCTTCAAGAACTTAAATAACTCCCTTAAATACAGGAGAACATGGGTCAGCAGGTACAAACCTTAAAGAGGAAACATAATAATCCCTTAAAGAAATACAGGAGAACATGGGTCACCAGGTAAAAGCCCTTAAAGAGGAAACACAAAAATCCTTTAAAGAATTGTAGGAAAACACAATCAAGTGAAGGAATTGAACAAAACCATCCAGGATCTAAAAATGGAAGTAGAAACAATAAATCACAAAGTGAGACAACTCTGGAGATAAAAACCTTGGAAAGAATTCAGGAGTCAAAGAAGCAAGCATCAACAGAATACAAGAGATAGGAGAATCTCGTGCTGAGGATACCATAGAAAACAATGACTCAACAGTCAAAGAAAATGCAAAATGCATAAAGCTTATAACCCCAAACATCCAGGAAATCTAGGATACAATGAGAAGACAAAACCTCAGGATTATAGGTATAGAAGACAGTGAAGATTTACAACTTAAAGGGTCAGTAAATATCTTCAACAAAATTATAGGAGGAAACTTCCCTAACCTAAAGAGAGATGCCTGTGAACATACAAGAAGCCTACAGAACACTAAACAGACTGGACCAGACCAGAAAGTCCTCCTAGCACATAATCAAAATACCAAATGTACTAAACAACGAATATTAAAAACAGTAAAGGAAAAGGGGCAAGTAACTTATAAAGGCAGACTTATCAGAATTACACCAGACTTCTCACCAGAGACCATGAAAGCTAGGAGATCCTGGGCAGATCTCAAACAGACCCTAAGAACACAAATGCCAGCCCAGACTACTATACCCAGCAAAACTCTCAATCACCATAGATGGAGAGAAACCAAGATATTCCATGATAAAACCAAATTTATACAATATCTTCCCACAAATCCAGCCCTACAAAGGATAATAGATGGAAAACACCCACACAAGGGAAACTGCATCCTAGAAAAAGCAAGAACATAATCTTCCAACAAACCCAAAGATATCCACATAATGACCCACAACTGTAACTCTAGTTCCAGCAGAGCTGATATCCTCTTCTGGTCTCTGTATGCACCAGGTATGCGAGTGGCGCTCACACGTGCTGTCAAAACATTCACATAACCCCAAGTATTTATCTGGGCGTGTTGATACATTTAATCTTAGCACTCAAGGGGCAGAGATCTCTTGAGTTTACAGCCAATCTGATCTACATATCTAGTTCCAGGCCAACCTAGGATTGCACAGTAAGACCTTGGGATTGCCATGGTGGGCCAGAAAAGTATAACTATGAAAGGAGAGAGAGAGAGAGAGAGAGAGAGAGAGAGAGAGAGAGAGAGAGAGAACACCAAACAAATCAAACAATGAACACCCAGGTCCTGCTCAGATGTCCCATTTTTGGTTGTGTACTCAAGCACTCAGCACTCTGACCTGTTACGACTCTGTATTGACTAGTCACACACCACACACACACACACACACACACACACACACACACACACACACACGTCTTCTCTGTTGAAAGTTGATAGAAGCCCTAGTCTGAGGGCATCCATAAACATTTAGAAGGCAGTCTGACCACATGTCTGTTCAGCAAAAATCCATTAATACATTAAAATCCATTGATGCATAATACATGAAACTACCCTAATGCAAAGATTTAGCAATACATCTCATTAACACCTGTGTCCCTCCAGTCATCAGCTTTGGCCCAGTTGTATGGTGCCAGACATAAATTCCCTCAACCAGAAAGTGATAGTTTTCCTACCATATAGTCTTGCCACAATTGCAACTGTGACCATATCTTGCCTGGAAGGTCAATATTTGTCTTAGTTATGGTGAGATACCATGACCAAGGCCACTTATAAAAGAAAGCCTTTCCTGGGGGCTTGCTTACTGTCTTAGAGGGTGAGCCCATGGCCAGCTCGTTGGGAAGCATGGTGGCAGGCAGGCAGCTTAAGCTGTAGCTGAGAGCTTGCATCTTGACCCATACATTGGAGGCAGAGAGCAGCAGAGACTGGGCCTTGCATGGGCTTTTGAAACCCCAAAGTTCACCCCCTCAGTGATACACCTCCTCCAACAAGGCCACAGTTTCTAATCCTTTCTAAACCGTCCACCACATGGGGACCAAGTCATTCAAACACAGGAGAGCCATTGTCATTAAACTCCCCGCGGTTATTGTAGTGCTCGGGTGCATCACCCAGTAAGACAGCTGATGACATTTTTCACCAGCGGTCTGCACGGGGCTGTTGTGGAATCTGGCCAGTAGGGAGTGAATGCCAGCTCCGTTCTAGCTCCATTTTCCTGTGTGTGGTGTCTTCAGCATCTGGTGGGCTGCCAGGAGCCATGTCAAGGCAAAAACCTGTACAGCTTGGAAGACACCTGGGGCTTCCCTGGGCATTCTTTACAAGTGATACATGTGAAATACGAGCTAAAATAACATAGGTGTTTTAATGTTTCTAGTGGTGCTGGAGTGGCCAGTGCAGGTTTCCTGCCTGCAGACCACACCAAAGCTCTTCCTCCACAGAGCCTCAGGTGTTGAGTGGAACAGTATTGTGAGATTTGTTTCTAGCATCCTTGTTTTATTGTGACCTACAAAACAAAAGAGGATCGCCCCCCAGCCCCCAGTGTCTCTGTATTTGGAAAGCTTAGACTTGCTACAGCACGTTTTCCCAAGATAGTGACTGAAGCAGGACCCCACCCCCACCCCAGCTTCAGTTATTCATGTTCATTAAAATGAAGGTAGTGTGGCGGGGTGGGAGGGATGGAGGGTGGGGGTGGGGGGAAGCTTTCCCACACTGGTCATGGTGGCAGGGCTTCTCTCCTGTGTGGAGGTGCATGTGTGTGCTGCTGCCTGCTGCCTGCGGCTCTTCTATGTTCTCAGAGATGCTCTCTCTTGAGCGGGGATTGCCCTGGTGAGCCGGGTCTGGTGTGCTGACCATTGGGCTTCTCATATTCGGTGCCCTGATCAGGGGTTCTCTCCCTGGTGTGCATTTCCCTCATGTTCTTTTCTCGTCAAGAAATAAATGAAGGTGTGTCGATCTCAGATGCAAGTTTCAGAGCCTTCTGCCTTCCAGCCC
Source organism: Apodemus sylvaticus (assembly GCF_947179515.1). Classification (NCBI taxonomy): domain Eukaryota; kingdom Metazoa; phylum Chordata; class Mammalia; order Rodentia; family Muridae; genus Apodemus; species Apodemus sylvaticus. The sequence continues at coordinate 134,822,751 of NC_067475.1, read as the reverse complement.
GTCATCCCCTCCTGTACGCGGCTGATGAGGGAACGAACGTCCGCTGTGCTGAGAAATGAGTGCATGCGTATACAAGGCTTAGAGGGCATCATGGTGCTGATAGCGAAAGCTTCACAAACACACATCTCTGCCTGAATTCCTTTTCTGTTCCACATAAAACTTCTGGCTCTACGTTCTGTAGCATACATTCCTGTTGAGGGTACTTCATCTTTGCTTTATGACACAGGCAAAGTCAGAAACACACTTTGTTCTGGGATGGTGAACAAAGCAACACGCTTATCTCAAATCATGGTCTAGGCCAGTCTTGGAGCCTTGAACATATCCACAAAGGAAGACAGCAGTTTAAGCCTTGTTAGCTTTAGGATAAGTGTGCCGGTGATTATTCACACTCCCAGCACAAGAGTCAACAACTTTTCATCGCATGTAGGTGATGCTTCGACACATTGAATAAGACCACAGCTATTTACACAATTCTAAAATAAAACACATATCTACACTTTAATAAAAAATACTTTCAAAATGATGTCTGTGCATTTCAATGGCATAATCTAAAGATGCTATTGTGCATGTGGGAAGGTGTGTGTGTCCTGGGAATCGCTGTGGGCACTAGACTGTCTTTGTGGGAAGGGGAGACTTCTGGCTCGTTCTCTGAGCGTCTTCCAAGCTCACCTCTGAGAAACAAGCCCCCACATCTCTTAAGTCTTCCAACCTTACCTTCCACACCTCACTTATGGAAAAGCATCATGGCCGCAGCCTCCCATCTCGTCTTTTAGCTCCTCCGCCTTCTCAGTCCACAGGGAGAGCCTGGCTCCTTCACTTGTGACTCTGAGCAGAAATTAACTCAAGTTGTTAAAGGAGGAAGAACTAAATTGTAGCAGAAAAAAATAGGCTGTCAAAAAATCAAAGGAGGAGGAGGGTGTTCTAATTTTGGGCACTGCAAATACTCTGTGCCTTGAAGTTTCTTGGGGCCTGAATACTCCATGGCCTCGTGGCCTTCGCTCCAGGCCCCTGAGATTAATCAGCTTTGAAGGAAGGTAGACCATCTTCAAACAACAAAACAGGAAGTAGGACACCCCAAATCTGGGGACAGTCGCTGTGAGACTGGGACCTGACAGACAGCACATTCGAATTTTGTAAGGTCAGGGAAGAAATGTTTCTATTCAGGGATTCTTTGGTAATGAGAGAGAAGGCTGCTTGTGCGGAATAGAGGAAGAGGTAAAGTCAATAGCAATTCTTTGCTTACATTAATGGGTAAGATACATGAACTCAGGGTAAAGGCTCTCCAAAAAGGAGCTGTTAGAGGGGGACAATTATTTTTCTAGAGTTGTGGCCTTGGGGAGAGATGAAGGGGAATTTTTGGCTTTGTTTCCAAGTGTCAACCATGCCTGTCTCACATATGGGACAGTTGTTTCAAAGACCAAACTTGTTGGTGAACGAGGCTTTCGCTGCAGTGTTGTGTTTGTGAGGACTCTGCCGTCTAGATGCTGAGAACGTGGTCATTAAAATGGAAATGGTTTGGCTTCAGCCCTCGGGTTAGCAGAGGGCGACACTTCATCCTTTCTGGCATCCGTGCCTCTTGGGTTTAAGGTGGGCGTTCATCCTGAGCCCACTTTGCAGGCTCCATGTCCATAACTCATCTTCAGGACAGTGGCCTGTGACTTTACGTAATAGGATTGCTCCTTCCTCTCACCTCCCACATTGGCCCCAAGTCCAAAAAGAAAACCCATCATGGCGCAAGGCAGGGGCTTGTCCAGGGAAGACTATCGGATCCTCGGCTTGGTGGCTGCTGCTTCCTCCTCCTCCTCCTTTTCCTCCTTCTCCTCTTTCTCCTTGTCTTCTTCCTCCTCTTCCTCCTCCTCCTCCCCCTCCTCCTCCTCTTCCTCTTCCTCCTCTTCCTCCTCCTATCCCTCCTCCTCCTTCTCCTCTTCTTCCTCCTTTTCTTCCTCCTCTTCTTCTTTCTCCTCTTCCTCCTCCTCCTCTTCCTTCTTCTTTTCCCTCTTTCACCTCTAGTCATAGGCTAGATATATATTTATAGTCTCATGTTCTCCTCAAGCTGAGATACTGGCTATACCTACTGCCTCTATCTTCTGTTTTCATGTACTTTTAAAAAATTAGATGTATTCTTTATTTACATTTCAAATGTTGTCCCTTTTCTTGGTCCCCCCCTGAAGACTCCCTAACCTATCCCCCTCCCTCTGCTCACCAATCCACCCACTCCTGTTTCCCTGTCCAGGCATTCCCCTACACTGGGGCATCGGGCCTTCTCAGGACCAAGGGCCTCTCCTCCCTTTGATGTCCAACAAGGCCATCCTCTGCTGCATATGCATCTGGAGCCATGGGTCCCTGCATGTGTACTCTTTGGTTGGTGGTTTAGTCCCTGGGAGCTGGGGGAGGGGTACTGTTTGGTTCATATTGTTGCCCCTCCTATGGCACTGACAGCCCCTTCAGATCCTTGGGTCTTTCCCCCCATCTCACACTAGGAACAATGGGATGACAACTTTGGGCTAGCACACCTGCCTGTACATGGATTCTGAGGATACAACCTTAGGTTCTCAGGCTGGCGCGTGTCCCTTTTCCACTGAGACACTTCCCCAGAGCCTCACAGATAGTTTTTCATTGTTTCCTGTCATGTGCTTCCAAGCTGATGGCCTTTGGGGACTCTTTCCTTCCCCTCCCTAATGATAGTACTGAGGACAGGACAGCCATGGAACAGGCGGTGTGGAGAGACACAGTGTACAGGGCCATGCATGTCTCGGCTCACCACCAATTTCTCCAGAAGAAACCAGTGCATGGTTCCGCATGATTTCTCATAGCTCAGCGCCAAAGCAAGTGAGGTCTTGTACGTGCTCCCTCGGGGCTCTGGCCAAGCAGAGGGAACGTCTACACCTAAGCTTTGCGTCGGAACTTGACATCACAAAGGGCAAATGTTAGCCCCTGTCTTCAAAATACCAGGACAGCAAGAAAGAGAAAGGAGAAGAGAGGAGAGGTAAGGGAACCCGGTCCTTAGTTGAGCCATTTTGCCATAACAAAAGTCTGTGGAATGCTGTGTGCGGAAGCCGTGGGCACACTTGTATCAGATCACCCTCGGTTTCTCCAGAAGAAACCAGAGCCCTTCTGCTTCTAGGCTAACCCTCAACAAGTTTCAAACCAACTTTGAGTTAAATAATCTCCTGGTTCAATGCTTTAACACTTGTGGTTACGAACAAAAACAATCCATTTAAAGAGAAGATTCTGTGATTATTCACATAAGGTGTTCTTTTCTTTTTGAGACAGAGTCTCTCTACATGACCTGAAAGTTCAGGAACTCTCTATGTAGAGCAGGCTGGCTTCAAACTCACAAAAATCCATCTGTCTCTGCCTCCCAAGTACTGAGATTAAAGGTGATAGCCATTATGCCTGGCTCCAAATAGGGCTTTCTGCTACGTCTCGCTGGTCATTTTCATTTGTGTCCTGGAGGACATTAATCATACAGTTTGGGCAAATACAGTGATACTTTTATAAACTTCTGATTAATAGAAAGAGGGGCCTTTTCTTCTTCCCAAAAGGAAGGAAGCACATGAAAATTGAATGCTTATGGTTGATACTGTTCCTGTTTTGTGGAATCAAATTTTCCATTCGAGAACACAGGATGAATGGTCAAAGGTGGTGCATGTGTGTGTGTTATGTGTTTGTGTTATGTGTGTGTGTGTATGTGTGTGTGTATGTGTCTCTGTGTGTGTGTTTGTGAAATATGTAAGTGATGTTTGCTTCTGTGACTGATCATAGAGAAGTGTGTGCACCTAGACACAATCATGTGCTTCTAGAAGTCATTTCTGTCCTGAAAGAGGACTCTGGGAAAACCTAGAAAGATAAGAACAGTGGCTCCTCAGCAACTGGAGTGACACATCGTCTGGCCCGACCACAGATGTTCTGAGGGAATCATTCTAGCCCCTAATGCAGCGGTTCTGAACCTCTGGGTCGTGAGCCCTTGAATCACCTTTTCCCAATGGTCACATATCAGAGATCCTGGCTAGCTGGTATTTACATTATAATTCATAACAGTAGCAAAATTACAGTCCTGAAGTAGCAATAAAGTAATTGCATGGCTGGGGGTTATCGCAACATTCGGAACTGTATTAAAGGGTCGCAGCATTAGGAAGATTGAGCACTGACCTAGTGGAATGCATCTTGCAGCCACGTCTCTTGTGTCCAGGGGATGGTACGTAAAGACTATCAGGACAACTTTGACAAAGACATCTGCGTCTACGGCCATACCACCCTGAACGCGCCCGATCTTGTGTGATCTCGGAAGCTAAGCAGGGTCGGGCCTGGTTAGTACTTGGATGGGAGACAAAGACATCTGCAGCTCACTACTCTGAGATGACTGTGTCCAGTAATGTTTAAACTCTAAAGTGTATTCAGCGTCTCTGACTTCAGCTTACAGTACAGAGAAAGTGGCAGATCGGCCCGCCCCGGGGGGTAGTCTGTAGCCAATTCTGGCTCCCTTCCGTTTGCTGCAGACCTTCGATGCTTTCTCTCTCCACAGCTCTTGTTGTTGAGGCTTGGTGTTCATGTTTGGTGGTTGAATTGGGTCGGTCCCCCCCCCCCCTTCCCACTTCACAGGTCTCACAGGTGTCCGGTCAGACCTGTCAGGTGGGTCTCTTTACCTGTCACTTGGGAAGCCCATGGTCTTACCTGGGCATGGCTGATTGCACAAATCGGAACAGGGGTTGGGTTGACTCACAGGTGTGAGCAATCAGCGCGGCCCAACACTAATCCATCAGCTATTAGAAGCAAGAAGTTGCCTCAGATGGGGTAGGAAGAGGGAAAGCTCAGAGCCACACGTGTGTCCGAGTGGCAGCCGGTGGCTTACAGGGCTGATGGATTTTTCTTTTTTCTTTTTTTTTCTTTTTTTTTTGCTTGCAGAGCAGGGTCTTGGAGGACCTTTTAAAGTGACAATTCTTTATTAAATCTCCTTTGTTCACAGTGATAGGAGACAAACGAGAAGCTGATCCCAGCTCCAGGCAGCTCACAACTTTTGGAGTCCCAGTAACACAAAACGTGAGGCGGGGGGGGGGGGGGGGGGGGGGGGGGGCGGGGGAGGCAGTTTCTTACACCGCCACCTTCTGGACTCAGATGCGGCTCTATCATTTGTTATCTGTGACCTGAGGTTGGGCTTTTGTTTACACGGAGCTTTAGAGCCTCATCTACCGCACTGGGCAATCATACTGCGAAGAGTCAGTATCCCTGATTGTTAGGCAGTGGGTCTAGCTTGGCGATACCGGGAGAAGAAGCCACGCCCCCTTCAGTCCCGGTGGCCCAGGAAGCTCTCAGGAGGGCAAGGGGGTGACTTAACTTGAGCCTTGAAGATGGACAGGATCTGAAGCCCACAACACAAAGAAAGGGTGTTCTGAGGCCAGGAAAAAGTGTATTTGGGTTGTTGTGACAGACTGGAGATGAAAGGCCTGCAGACAGAGTCTGGCTTCCAAGGTCTGTGCTCTGTCAGGAGTTTGCCCTTCACCAACAAATCCCGAGCACCCACAGTGCCGGAAGCTGTCTATGGAGGGTCCTCTTGTAATTGCCATCCCAGTGATCCAGCTGCCCTCCAAAGGCTGCTGCGTGTGAGACCACAGACCTTTCCAGCCTGCCAGAAAGTTCCATGATTCAGCGTCCGGTCTGGTCCTCTGTCAAAGTGTGCATTAGAGGGAACTAGTGGTCCCAGGAGCATTTTTATCTCCCATTACATTTATCTCTCATTACATTTAATAATGTAAACACGGAGGAGGTGATTCTAAGGCGTGGGCAGCCTGCCAAGGGCCTGCTAGTAAGCTGTCATATCAACATTGGGGTCACATGTCAATGAGTCTCTGGAGGACAGAAAGATGGACAGAAAAACTGATGACCGCACTGTCAGACAGAAAGTTACAGATGAGACTACGGCTGACCTCCATGAATGAAGAGACCTGGGAGAATCCTCTCTCCTTCCCTGACTCCCTGTGGCCACAGACAAAAAACTGGACTGTGATAATGTTAGTGAAATCCAGAGGTCTTATTCTTTCTCTTTTCCTTAGGCAGCTAACCTCATGCAAAAATCCCCAAACAGGACAACAGCGTGGGGGATGGGCCCTCACTGGTGGCTGGGCGCCATGTCAGACGCTCCCTCTGCTGTACTTGGAGTGGACACCCACGGGCCTGGGGAGTGGGTCCAAGTTCAGTGGAGTTCAGTGTGGCTGAGTTTCCTTCATCCTTCAACCATGATCCAGATTTTGAAGCAACTGATAGAAGAAGGGTTGGAGCTTTCAACTTTCCCTTAACTTAGAAAAATAAAATAAAATTAGAAAATAGCCACATCTCCCGCCTCTCATCTCCTCTCTCCCATTCTTTTTTGTATAATGATTTTAATTCATATTTTATTTTAATATACCAACACTAAATACTAGGTGCTCAGAACACTTGGGAGGTCTCTTTATTCAGATGGGAAGCCACATTGTGAGGAGTGGTCCTGAAGAACTTGTACTAAAAACCTTGCCTGCTACTGAGATACCGTGGGAAGCCACATAAGGGAAGAATTTCTCAGCCGCAGGGGAAATCTCCTGGGAAGTGACCCACATCTACTGAAGAGTTTTCAGATGAGAGGAGCAACAGTCACACAAAGGCCAATTCCCTGTCACCTGTGTCCCCAAGACTTGAGGAAACAGAGCACAGCTGTCAGATTTTGACAGACTCTTGAAGAACATCTCATTCCATTCCCGTTCCAGTGTCAGGGCAGTAAATTCCCTACTGGGGAAGGCAGAGCTTTGGAACCAGGGCGTTTACAGCACTAACTAACCTTTGCTAGATGACCTCCCATGAAGGAGCTCACCCTGACTTGGGCCACACTGAAAACAGGAGACTAGTGCGTACTGTAGAGAGTGAGTGTCCCACAGACCTATAAACCACACCTTGCGTCTAGTCACCAACTACTGTCCTAGAACACCCATGGCCACGGTGAACATCACCACAGAGGAGCAGCTATGCAGGCACAGGTGGGGCCACTCAGACTCCATACTGTCACCTGGGGACTCCTGTGGCCAGCAAGAAGAAGGAACAGTGACCTCGGCCACGTTTCCTTTGTCCTTCTGTAGGTTTTGTCCTGGAAGACTTCCCCTCAGAAGGCCAAGCCTGTTGATAATCCCAAGAGAGTTTAACTTGATAATGCATCTGATTTAAAATCTGTCATTACTAAATAATATTGAATGATAGCGCCCACATCTTCATGCATCTTCAGGTTCATTGCTGTACACATTTTAGAAGGAAAACAGCAAACAAAGAAGTCACAATAACCCGAAAAGTTAAAAAAGAAGCAAAATTCTGTATTGTGGCTTCATCAGATGGGATTAATTGTAATAATTTAGAAAATCCCTAAAGTCCTCGGTTTCTTCTCGGCAACAGTCAGTTTTAAAACCCAGTGTTGTGGCACATGCTTGTGATCCTAGCATTGGGGCAGCTGAGACAGGAGGCCTCACTGGTCAGAGAGCATAGCACACCTGGTGCACTCCTGAGTTCGAGACCCTGTCTAAAAGGCAGGGTGGGCAGTACGTGAGGAACACCACCAGAGACTGTTCTCAGGCCCTCCCCATGCACCCACCTACACACAAACACATAAGTACACATACAAATCAGCTTAATTGAACTTGTAGAAGGGTCATGAAAAGATATTGTATAATATACACACGTATGAACACATTCATATATAACGTTTTAGCACCGTCTCTGGCCCCTGTGAACTGAACACACACCCTAATTTTTGATGTTTTAAGTGTTTGTTTGCAGATCAGTTGATTCTGCTGATGATTGGTTTTGTCTAGCCTCTGAAGTCACTAACGTGGGCTGCTTGCGTGGACTTCCTAAGAGATCCATTCAACCTAGGCCAGACAATTAGGCAGATCGTGTCTTCACCCACAGCACACAGGAGCATGGGCCTCCAGCGAGGCATCTAATGCTTCTGCCAGCAGAAGCAAGAAGTCATTCTGAACGTAAGCAACTGCTAACCAAGTCATGATCACCAAGCAGTACCCACGGAGTAGCTCAGCCATTTCAGAGGCTGTGTGTGTGTGTGTGTGTGTGTGTATGCATGCATGTATGTATGTGTATATGTATGTGCATATATGTGTGTATGTGTTTGTATGTGTGTGCGTGAGTGTGCGTGTGTGTGTATGTGTATGCATGCATGTATGTATGTGTATATGTGTGTGCATATATGTGTGTATGTGTTTGTATGTGTGTGTACGCAAGTGTGTGTGTGTGTGTGTGTGTGTATGTGTAGGGGAGGTGATACTGAGTACTGGAGCCACAGCCTTGCTCATCTTAGGCAAGTAAGTGCTGGGCCATTGCTATAGCCCAGGCCCCAGGATAAATTGTCAAAGCACATGCAACTAAATGTCATGCTAGTGAGGTAGTAGCCATTTCCCCAGCTTATGATGCACACAAAGTGAACTTAGTATCTTGGTCCTCCTAGAGATGAGGCTTGGAGAGTGCTCTTTTGTCCTCTTGACCACTGTCCTGGCAATGATTTATTTTTAAATAAGCTTGTATTTAAAAACAAACAAACAAACAAACAAACAGGAAAAGATGGTAGGTATAGTTTCCGTTGGTGGGTTTGGTTGTTGTCTTTGCTCATACTCGGGTGACTAGCAGTTAAGGAATTTCTGTGGTTTGCTTCCTGATCTAACAGCTCTCTGCTGAAGAAAGCAGTTCTGATCAGCTTGAGTCAACATGGGTTGTGCCAAAACCAGAGACCTTTCTGATACAAAAGAAGGGCTGAAGTTTTAGCAAGAAAGCGCCCCTTCCTGTGCTGCTGCCTGGTCCTTTAGACCCTTTTGCTTACAGAAAAGCAGCTTCTGTGGGAACAAAGGGATCTTCCTGTGCACTAGAAATAAGGCCCGAACCCTGCTGAGGCGACCTCATTTACAACAAAGTTGCAATGTTCTTCACTTACAAACCCAACATTGTTGTCCCAAAGCCGACCCCACTTCTATAAGCATTAGGTGAATTTAAATTGAAGTTTTAATTCCTTTTCAAGCATCATTGTAAAGAGGACAATCATTTTTCATAAGCCATTTCCTAAGACAAGAAACTCAGCAATGTCACGTTATTTGGTCCCAATGTAGAAGGCAAGCTTCCTCGGAGGTTGACACTGCAGGATGAGCACCCAGCAGGCATCAGTGAGCGCCCCCACTGTGGCCAAGGTGCATTCTGCTGCTCTCTGCCATCTGCAGCAGTGGTTTTGGCTCATGAGGCTTCCCTTATCCATAGATAGTGTTGGTCGCTGCTGTTTGTCACCAGTTGGGCTCAGCAGACGACGAGGTTATCTTTCCTTGAGTATCCTCTGTGGAAATCCAAGGCTTCACTTTGATTATACCACTTAGTCGTTACACAAGAATATCCATGTGCCACGCCCACTGGCCAGAACAAAGCAGGAGAGCCTTTGGCTTGTGCATCTCTGGAGGCTGGAGCATATCCAACTTCACCCAGAGCCTAGGGCCCACCACTGAGGGAAAGGAGATTCTCCTGAGGTAGCTCTCAAGCAGAAAGAACTGAGCCAAGAGGGCGATATCCCTGGTGTTGGTCACTGGTTGTGTGGGGTGGAGTCGGGAAATGCGCAGGTTCTGAGGCGTCTCAGCAGAAACACCAGAGTGAAAGAGGCCCCCAGACATCACTCATCGATAACGAAGGCAGCACGCCACACGGCTGGGGCTTCACTGAACCCAGAGTGAAAGAGGTTTTCTTTCTGGAGACCTTGAGAGTCAGAACGTCTACACATTTTGCAGATGACATACCGGTCCAGACACCAGGATAAGGACCCAGACCTCTTCTGATGTCCTTACCACATCACCTCCTCGTTTGCAAGACAGCTTTGGCCCCGTCACTTTATGATACAATGGCCTAACAGGAGATCAGTTGAGTTTTGAAGATCTTCCTGGTTTGTCCACAGGATTTTCTGAATGCCAGCTCTCTGCCAGGCATTCTGTGAGGTGCTGCTGTGACACTGTGATACCACATAAGCCCTGCGTGCTGTGACTCAGGAGGTAAAGAGATTAGGGCGTTGCACCGGCCTCGTCTTGAGGGAGGCAGAAGGCTGATTAGGGAACTTGGGGAGAAAAGTGTCTCAGCTAAACCATAAAGACAGCTATGATAAGCCAGATGGAAGGGTGGAAGGGTAGAGGGCGGGACAAGGAGGAAGCAAGGAACCGGAAGCTGCAGGGAGGGACCTGCATGTAAAAAGCCTGCAGAGAGTTGAATAGCGAGCGAGGGTTGTGGGCCTAGAGTAGAGGTGAGATAGCTGCTCTGGCTTTAGCTGTGTGTTGAGGGCACAGGGTTGGGGATGTGGATAAGGTTTTACAAAGAGGTCAGCCCACCTACAGAATGGAGAATGGCGAGTGTTAGGAGACACAGGACAGGACTGTGACCTCTGTTGCCTCAGAAGAACCAGGAGCAGATGACTTGATTTTGGGCAGTGTCAGAAGAAGGAACACACACACACACACACACACACACACACACACACACACACTTTAGCACATGGATTTATTTTTTTACTCAATTTAATTAAAAATACTTTTGAGACAGCATCTCCCTACATTTCACTGGCTGTTCTGTAACTGACTGTGTAGTGCAGACTGGTCTCAAACTTACAGTCTACCCACCTCATACTCTTGAGTATGAGTTACAGGTGGACTTTGGGGTTTTGGAGCTATTGAAGCAGCAAGCTTACAAACATGATTTTACTCCAGGGAAACGGAAACCAACATCCATTCAGAACACTTGACTTTATCTCTCCAATTAAAGCTCATTTAATTATTTTCACCAGATTTGTTGGACCTAGTATTTACTGAACAGTTAACAGGAGCTGGGAGTGCTAAGATGACCCAGGTGTGCTGTTCTCATTAGTTTAAGTTGTTTGACATATGGTCCTGGTTTCATTTCTGTTACTGTGATAAAATGTCCAGACTCCTCCCCACCCCACCCCCACAAAAAAATAAAGGCAGTTAAGCTGAATTTGTTTAGCTCCCAATTTTAGGTTAAAGTCCATTGCAGGTGTCTTAGGGTTACATTACCTAACCCATGGCCATGGTAACTCTTATAAATGAACACATTTAACCAGGGCTGGCTTACAGTTCAGAAGTTTAGTTCATTGTTGTCATGGTGGGAAGCATGGTGGGACACAGGTAGACACGTGCTGGAGAAGGAGCAGAGAGCTCTGCATCTGGAACCGCAGGCAGCAGGAAGAGAGAGAGAGTCACTGGGCCTGGCTTGAACTTCTGAAACCTTAAAGCCCACCCCCAGTGACGAACTTCCTCCAACAAGGCCACACCTACTTCAGCAAGGTCACATGTCCTAATCCTTTCAAATAATGCTAGTCCCTGTGAGTATGTAGGGGGTCATTTTCATTCAACTCAACACAGCAGGGAAGGGAAGGCAGCAGTAAATCCTTGGCCACCTCTCAGCCATACTTGGTAGCACCCAGAAGTGAGAATGCAGGCTCACCTGCTTGGCTTCCTTGCCTCTACCCAGCTTCTTCACTCTTATACAGCTCTAAGGCGCCCTTTCTAGGCACCTAGGGAATGGAGTCACTCACAGTGGGCTGGACCATCCCACAGCAATGAAGACAATTCCCCTATAAACAGGCCAACCCAATGAAGATAATTCCTCATTGAGACTCTATTGCCAGGTGATTTGCATTTATGCCAAGTTGACAATTGATGATGATGTTACCTGAGTCACTTGCTTTGTTCTACCTAGAACTGGGAAATGCCAGCCAGCCAAGTGCTTTAACTACTGAGCTACACTCTCTACATTTTTAAAAAAAAACAAACAAATCATGGTTAATTGTCCTATTTTTTCTTTTTATGATGTCTGAGAAGAAGTCAAGAGATATATTGGACAAATCACCTTATCACATGGTAAAACTGTAACATTTCTGACAAAAAAATAAAAAATTCAATACATTTTGTAGGATTTGCTCAAATTTTAAAATTAGGGCAACTCTCCATCTCACAGATGCAAACCAGGAAATGTACTGACTCATGCAGAAAATTAAAAAAAAAAACCAGGCCAGCATGCAGGGCGTGTTTACTAATTAATTCAGCGACATTCTGATGAAGTCTGATGTATGCGAACACTCTATTTGTTTGTGGAATTAAAAGCCTGAACCCTCGTCTGTTATCAGCAGGCTGGGCTTATTCCTTACCTAGGTATCCGCTTCTCTAGCCAACGCCAGGCTGCAGCGACGCCTAACAACTCTGCCTGATAAAGGCAATTCTAATTTAGTGCTCACGTTAATTATCAGCAATATTAAATGAATATACTGCAGCTATTTACATGTGTCATTCATAGTTGCTGTATGCTAAGGAAGTGATTATAATTGTTCTTACTAGTTATCATATTTCTTGCTTCTGCAATAAAATTCGTTCCCTCTCACTCGCTTGCTTTGTTTTGAGGATTTCTTAATACTGAAAAGGGTCCACATACAACATACAACATGGCATTTCCTGACTCATTAGCTGAAGTCTATTTGACGTTCCTTTGTGCTGTTTTGTTTCTATGCGCGCGTAAACCAGATTAAAAATGAGAATTTGGGCAGCTGGACCGGCTCCTTCACTGATTACAGCAAAAGAGATTGTCATTGAGAATGGCAGATTTCGTGCCTGGGGGATCTGAGAAAGTTTAGATTCCTCCTGATTTCTGCTGTCATTGTTAGGATCTGAAACAAGACCCTGAAACACACGTTTGTTGGGTTGCCGAGCCTTGTTAGTTAGCACCCAACCCCAAGGCAACATTGAGGTGACTCGCTTCCTGACCTCCTGCCCCTTTGAAAGATGGAAGCATTTCACTTTCTTCTATCTAAATTAAGACTTTTGTGTCTTGCTGTAGAGAGAAATCTGATTGACTTAATACTTTAAACTTTGCTATAGCAACAAAAGCTTCCAGGACTGATTTCTATAGAAAAAAAAAAAGGGTCAGTCTGGGGAAATGGGATGTTTCAGAAACAGATTGTTAGCAGACATCTCAATGTTTAAACCATGTCAGCTTCTGCACTGCCTCCAAGCCAAGGCTGAGTCGATGCCCCCCTTTCTGAAATCCCTTTCCCTCTCTCGGCAGCAGCCTCTGCTCTGCCCTATCACACTCTTGTGTGCTGTGATCACCCACCTTTATCAAGCTCACACCTTCCACCTGTCCCCCAAGTCACTGAGGCCTGGGAGCCCTTCACCTCTGCATGCCAAAGCCTCAAGTTGCATGTCATGGACAGCCAGCTGCCTCTCATTACGTCCTGAAAGCCATTTGGAAAGAGACCATTTCCCTTGGAACAAGGAAAACATTCAAAGTTTGGTCTCTGGGTTGCATCAGTTTTGCATCTTTATGAGCCTCCGAGGTCTGGAAATGCTTCAAGTCCTTCGTGAAAGCTGGGCAGAGATGCACAGTGTCCTGGGATGTGTCTCCCACCCACCCAGATACCAGGCACAAGGTGTGTGACAGTGGCCAGGCCTTGCAGCTGGGGCACAGCCCTTTGGGGGGGGGTCTGTCCTCAGGACTGCCCAACCCTTTGGGGGGTCTGTCCTCAGGACTGCCCAACCCTTTGGGGGGTCCGTCCTCAGGACTGCCGTTGGCAGTTGTCCCTGCTGCTTCCTCTTCCGTATCAGGTTTTTTCTCTCTTCTTTTTTGGTGTGTAGTTGAGTTAGTCATTGGCTCTGAAGCCAAATGTTTTCCTTGCCTCTCAGAGGGGTTTGCACCCTTCCCTCTCAGCACAGAGGCCAGCTGCTTCCAGCACAGCCATACACTTTTGGCAATATCATTATTATTCATTTCCTAGTTGTTTATTTACTGAATGATTTTTTTCTTTACTGACAGAAAGACTTACTAAAAAAAACCCCAAAACAAACAAACAAAAAAGCACACTTATTTTCATTCAGAATGCGTACTACTTAATGTTTCTAGAAAGTTCCCTTTTTAGAAGATAGAGGTGTTTCCATAATTTATTCCCTACATCAAATGATTACTTCTAATTTAACCTTGTGTTTGAAGGGAAGGAAAAACGAAGATAGGATTTAAACCTGCAAATGAAACTCAGGACATTGTTTCAGGAGTGACACATCTGTCACTCTGCTTGAGGACAGCACCTCGGCGTGTGCTTCTGTTCCCCTGAAGGAGCACAGTGCTGCTTGGCTCTTCACAGCACAGACCCCACGGACAGCACAGACCCCATAGACAGCACAGACCCCACGGACAGCTCAGACGCTTCGCTCACTGTCTGTCACTGTCCAATCTTTTGTCTCGTCCTTTCCAAATCTGCTCATATCTCATCCATTTTCCTATAAGCTCCAATATAGCAGTAGTTGGCTATACCACTTTGGCTCCCAGCACATATGCACACTAGTTAATTTTAATATGCCTTGACCCACTCAAAGGCTGGGCAATTCTAATCTTTCACTTGGCTATCATATATTTCCCTCCAGTACTCCTGGCTTTACACCTTCTAAATGTATGTTTTATTTTTGCTGCCCTATTACCTTCTGGGAAGCCCCTTAGTCTTTGCTGCCCAAGATATTTCTGGGCAGCCCTTTTGGGGGGCTGCATTCCTTCTCACCTACGTTTTGGATAATTTTCCTTCTGCAGCTCTAGATCTGATCCATCTCCCTCCAATCATGGCGATTCTCCTTCCCCATCCTTTCTCCTAGTTCCTAGCCTACGCAAATTTAAACATCCTACCTCAGTCTATTTGCCCACCATTGGCCGTTGGCTCTTTATTGATCAATCAAAAACCAACTGGGGACAAGGACCTTCAGTGTTTAAATATTAAGAATCCAGATTTTTGGGGCCTGATTAATTCAAAACATTAAAACCAACCACCAACACTCCAAAGCCTATTTTTAAAGTGTCTCCCTCCCTCCTGCCCCCCCCTCTCTCTCTCTGTGTGTGTGTGTGTAGGCCAGGGTGTGAGTACCATTCTCATGGATACCATCTCTCTCCTTGGAGACACCTACCTTTGATATATCTATCTCCTTTGAGTCTTGTCATATTTGAACTTCAATTTTTAGGACTTACAGAGAAACCTTTTTTTCCCCCTTAAACTATCACTGCATTCTAAGATGCATAATTTAAGATTGTTTATTAAACTATGACCCACTGACCTCTTATACCAGACACAGACTTACTTATTATTTTCTCATGTGTTTGTGTGCTGAGCATCTGAATTCGTATCAAAATGAAGGGAAAGAACAGAGTTAAAGTGAGTGAATTGGACTCTGGTCTGATGTCCATCTTCTTTTACCTGCTCAGAACCAGTCTAGCCTACTCCATGACGTGTGTCGGGTCAGGCAAACTTTCTCTTAGGTTTGAGGAATTCTGTGTTTGCAGCTCTCACATTCTGCCTGGATGAACTGATCTTGTCTCTGGTTGTAAAGGACACTTCTGTGCTCACGGCATCCAAACGTGTAACTAACTCTCTTAGCTCCTTTGCCTGGAACTCAGACATCCTGACCGAATGCCCAACAACACCTCACCCTTCCAGTCAGCAAAGCACATTGCAGCTTGGCATGTGATTCTTGATTTCCACACCGACATCCCAACCCACTGCATCTTCCCGTGTCTACACTCTGATGGGTCACATCATGGCTTCTCTTCTTTTACTAGCAGGAACCCAGAGTCGTTCTGCTTCCTTTCTTCCCACGCCCCCCATCTGCTGTCAGCAAGTCTTGTTGGCACACCACTCCACAAATATTCAGAGTCTGAACACCCTTCACCCCCTATGGTACTGTCATACAGGTTCAGGCCTCCTCCATCCTGGATGGTTCTCACAATTGCCTGCTTGTCAGCCTTGTCCTCCATCCAGCTGCAATACTACCATGCCCTCTTCCTTCCTTCTTTCCTTCCTTCCTTCCTTCCTTCCTTCCTTCCTTCCTTCCTTCCTTCCTTCCTTCCTTCCTTCCTTCCTTCTTTCTTTCTTTCTTTCTTTCTTTCTTTCTTTCTTTCTTTCTTTCTTTCTTTCTTTCTTTCTTTCTTTCTTTCTTTCTTTCTTTCTTTCCTTCACTTGTTCTTAGCCAAAATGCTGAGAAGCGATCTTTCTTCTTTTCTTTCTTTCTTTCTTTCTTTCTTTCTTTCTTTCTTTCTTTCTTTCTTTCTTTCTTTCTTTCTTCTTTTCTTTCTTTCTTTCTCTTTTCTTTCTTTCTCTCTTCCTCCCTCCCTCCCTCCCTTCTTCCTTCCTTCTCTCCCTCCCTCCCTTTCTCCCTCCCTCCCTTCCTCCCTTCCTCCCTCCCTTCCTTCCTTTTTTCTTTCCACCTGCCTTACTCCACTGCTCAAAGCCTCAAGGGGCTGCCTTGGAACAAAACTTTCACAGCCTTCCAATACCTACAGAAGATCTGAAGGATGCCTCTTTTTTTTAAATTCGATATAATTTATTTACATTTCAAGTGATTTCCCCTTTTCTAGTCCCCCCACTCCCCGAAAGTCCCGTAAGCCTCCTTCTCTTCCCCTGTCTTCCCACCCACCCCTTCCCACTTCCCCGTTCTGGTTTTGCCGAATACTGCTTCACTGAGTCTTTCCAGAACCAGGGGCCACTCCTCCGTTCTTCTTGTACCTCATTTGATGTGTGGATTATGTTTTGGGTATTCCAGTTTTCTAGGTTAATAACCACTTATTAGTGAGTGCATACCATGATTCACTGAAGGATGCCTCTTGATTGCCTCGCCACTTTGTCTTTACCCGGAAGCCCCCAGTGTCTCCACACTTCAAGTGCCCTTTCTTCTGCCTGGCATATTCTTCCCCAACTTATCTGCTTGACTTTCCCCATCATATCTCTCAGGTTTCTGACCACAGATCATCTAATTCAAGTCGACTTCCTGGTTAGCTAGCACCCTCTGTCCCTCTCTGTTTCTTTAGCTTGATAGACGCCCCCCCCCATTTCTCCTTATTTGTTTCTTTTCCTTATGTGTAGCTGATGCAGACTCTGCACTCTCGCGCAGCCAAGGATGGTCTTGAACTTCCAGCCCTCCTGCCTCTGCCTTCTGAATGCTGGGATCTCAGGTGCACAACACCATGCTTAGCCTATGTACTGTGGGGATCTAATCCCAAGGCAGACAATGACTTTACCAGCTGAGCTCCATCCTCAGCCCCTGCTGAACTTTTCTTTAGAGTGAATATGCTACCTAGAATTGTATTTGCTACCTGTTTTTACAGTTATTTCCTGTGGGATCTTGTCTGAGTTACTGTTCTTGAAGTACTCTCTATTCATTATGGTCTTCAGGGCCTACAGGGTTGCAACACAAAATATTTGTTGGACATCTCTGCTTAATCCACATCCCTTCTTTCGAGAGCATTTCAAATAGAGACTGAGAAACCATTTTGAAAACTTTCCATGGCTTAACAAAGGTAGGACTCAGCTCTGACTACATTAAAATAGGCTATTAGTTCTCAATTATTTTTGCTTGTTGGAAAGCGACTCTTGAGAGTCTGTCTTATTCTCTTACTATAACTCCCTTTCCACACTGGCTGAGCTGAGGGCCTCCAGTCTTGCTCCAAGTCTACACATACACATTGCTACACATGCAGAGATTGAGAATCTCTGGATGTGAGGATTTTCCAGAATATTCCTCACAGCATTTCTTCATGTTATTTTTGACTCATAAATTAGGTTTTGCCTGTGTTAATCTGGCTAGAAGGACATTAAAATCTGTTTATTCTTTTCTTACCTTGACATCATTAGCCATACTTATGAAGGTGGTCGAATTTATTACACACAGAATTCAGTATGTGCATTAAATGTGGGCATGTTCACCAGCAAAAGTAAAAATAGAACAGAATGTAGCTCTGCGCCAGCAGACGGAGGCGAGGTGATTGGCACGTTAATTAAAGGTGACCTCGGCACTCGTAATACTAACCTCTTGATTTCCTCCAGTGTTCCAGGTGGGAAAAAATTATTCTTCAATATTCGTAAGAATGAGCTTGGATAAAAGACACAAATGAAATCCAGACCAAGTACAAAAACGCGGGCTCCTTCTTCTGGCTGTTCCGCGAGCACAGCCTCCGTCTGAGAGGTGATAGCTATCTCCACAGCCATTCCCCCGCTCAGACTTCGAATTACAGTAATTATGACAATTTGTGCCAATAGCCACGAGGTGGGATTTTTGATGTGGTTAAAAATAACATCTGTAAAACCCAATAAAAATTACATTCTGCTAATTTTCTGATAAGATACTGTTTTAACTATCTGTGTCTTCGGCTGCTGCCAGTTTTCAATTAGAGCATTCCTTTAAAAAAAATTTTTTTTTAACCCGTTTTGTATACGGGATTCAATCCTGCCATAGGCAATACATTTGTTTTAACACTTATAATTAATTGTTTTGTGTGAATTTTGCCTTTCAAACTGATAGTAATCTTTGACGTTTTATTAACATGCTGATTCCTAAATCTCAGCACGGAACACCCTCTCCACCTGCTCAGCTAGAGCAGGGCGAAGGAGAGCAGGGTTCAGGCGAATCCTGGGATGACAGAGTGTGGGCGTCTGCTGTCCAGCTGGCTTGGGGACCACCTGCTCACCTCAGGGAGCATCCATGACTGAGGTTTCTCAGAGGGGATTCTGTCATAGAGCTTTGTGTGTCCACGCGGAGTCTCTCAAAACTGTTTCTTCCCCATTCTGTATGTGTCTGAATTATTTATTCCATTCTGAGTAGAAATGTTTAGTTTCTACTTTTATCCCCAAATGATTTTTAATGCTTTCATATATCAACCATACAGACATTGGCTTCCTTGTGACACCTTCTTGCTTGTATATACTTACTGTACCCTGGTCATAGACACCTCTCTGTCCTTCCCCGAGCGTTTTCATCTTCTCCGGTCATCCCCAACCTAATTTTATGTCTCAATCCTCCACTCTCCACCTCTTAAATTCCACAAATGAGAGAAAATGCACAGTATTTGAGCATGGCTCATTTTGCTAAATCATGGACTGCAGTTCCATTCAGTTCTCAGCAAATGAATGACTTTGCCTCTCTTTATGGTTGAATAAGAATCCATTTTCTTTATCCAAGGGTTCATTGGTGGACATCTAGGCTGATTTTTCTGTGTTTCTTACTGGGAATAGAGCATAGTATCTCTGTTGTACACAGATTTGATTCCTTTAGCCACACACCTAAAGGTGATATAGCTGGTTCCATGGCAGTGGCAGAATGGGGTGGGGCTCCATAGTGGCTGCCCACTTTACATCCCAAGCAGCTGTGCAAATGCCCTTCTGTGCTGAGTCTGCTAGTGGAAACTGCACTAGAAGATTAGCAACAGTTCTCAGCCTCCACACTCATGGTCTGCTGGGCAGCAGGTAAGGTACAGTTATTGTAGTTATTAGCAGACCAAGCGTCTCTCATATCGGTGATCTATATTCCTTTTCTTTTTGTAGTTAACTTTTAAAGTGTTCCTTACTAATTGTGTTAGACTTCTGTTGTGGCACTACAGAACTGATGGTTCAGAACACAAACTTGCCCTTTGTCTTGAAGGGATCTCTCTGCATCCACCATCTACGGAGAACCAGCTGCCAAGGTAGGGATTCTCCTAAAAACTCTTCCTGGGAAGACCACAGTGTTTGATGTTGAGCTTTGGGAAGCTGTAGAGAACACAATGGCCAAAATGCAGGATAAGGAGGAAATTGGGTCTGGTCAGCTAAAGCCGTTGTTCTCACTGACAGGTTGGCAGCTTTTCAGAAATGGCATGGTGGCCTGAGGGAAGGAAGAAAATCTTACGTCTTGAGAATAAGAGAAAGCAGGTTAAGTTCTGACCTGGAACATTACAAGGTGGTGAAAACGGCAAACAGCAGCTCCTTGACAGCAGTTCAGATGAACGTGGTGCTGGGTTTTGCTTGGGCAGCCATGCAGAGAGACTTGTGAGTAGAAAGAGCCAGTGAGTACTGTCTAGGGGTGAGTTCGAGTGCTTGTCATCTCTCAATGTCCAAAGTGCCTAGGTAAGACGAGACTGGTCTTCAACCTTGGATTTCTGTCTCCCAAGTGCTGGGATAACAGGCCTTTGTCAGCATAGCCAGCCAAGGCTGTTGTCTTAGCAATCAATTGCCTTGTAGATTGCTTTTCAAGATTTTATATCAAAGAGGAAGTTGAGTATGACTGTCTGGAGCTTCACATGGGAATATGCGATGAGAAATAAATATAGCTTAGGTGTCTCACTTTCTAGTTCCATGCCAGTCACTGATTATTATATCAGAGATTTAGAATTAATTAATCATTTCCACTAATAGTCAGACAGCATAATTTGTTGTAAATGCTAAACAATGGCAGGGTATCTAGAGGGCTCAGGTGGGCTGGTCGTCACGACATCTCCATCTGACGCATATGGTGAGAAGGGCAGTGGATCATGATCCGCATTTCCACGTGATGCTCCAGGTAACTTCATCCTATGGGTGTGGCAGTAGAGACATTTAACGCTTTTATGAGATCCAGTAAACCTAGGTGAAATTCTGCCTGAAGACTGGGGTTAGAGATGATAATGTCTGAGGTCCCCCGAGACCAGCTTTGTCAACACCATATGAATGAGGCACCGGGATCCTCTCTGGTTCTTTGCTTAGTGGACCTGAGAAAGGCCCTGGGCGGGCTGGCCTTGTCTACGCTATAATGGAGACAAGGTGTAAAATGGATGTTCTGTTACCACTTGACGTGGAGGAGCTCCTCAGGCCACTCCTGCCTTCAGACACCATTTCTCCATGGCGTCGGGCCAATCCCTCCCCACTGCACCGCAGCTATTTACTTGGTAGAGCAGGAGCTGTTACAGTGTGATTAATTTGTCTCCTGAGGGGGGTGTTTATATTAATTAACAACTGTTAAGAGCTTTGGAGATGAAAAGTGCTAAATACTTAGGCCATGATTACCCATGAAATAGTGCCATATAATAACTGCTCCACCAGACATGTGGCTAACCTCGGCTCTCACGCACACTGTGACCGGACCAGAGGGGGACCAGCCACATGGAGGGGATTTTAGGTAGGAATGAGCCAAGGTTTAAACTGTCTTAATTCATTCTGAAATATGGTTTGAAATCCAACACCCTCTTGATATGTGTTTCACTGTGACAGTGCTTCTTTTGGGGGGGGGCATATTTCCCCCCAAATAATTCATATTCCTTCAGAATTACAGGACTTTTAAATTTTTATTTTAAACTTCCCTTTTAGAGCATGTTCGTACTCACACAGACGGCATACGTATCACCACTGTTGATGAGGACGAGGTGCTCTGCTGTGTGTCGTTTGAGGCAAACAGAACTTTTTAGTGGGACATAAAGCAGTCCTTGCTTTGAGTCATTGACTATTAAGGATATTAGTTCAATTCCTTGAGTAGTCCTCAAAACATTACACACATGCACAGATGCATGCATGCACACACATGTGCAACAGGATAATATATCCTGTCTATACTGTGTGCTCACTGAGGCTGTTTGCCTATTGATTTGTGAATTTATGAGCTCATGTTTCTGTCTCACCTTTCTTCTCTTTCTTTCTTTCTTTCTTTCATTCATTCATTCATTCATTCATTCATTCATTCATTCATTCTTTTTTTAAGCCAACCATACTGGTGTGGTCAACAGTTACTGCTGTGGTTTATTGTTTATTTCAAGAACATCTCTCTCTCTCTCTCTCTCTCTGTATTTCTCTCTTTCCCTCTCTCTGTCTGTCTCTCTCTGTCTCTCAAATCAAAGGACCAAATCTCTAACCTTCTTTGCATTAGGACTCTGAAAATAATTTAACATTTTTCATCTAAGGTATATTTCTGGGAATCTGATCTTGCAGTCTAAGGATTTATTGATAATATTTCTTTTATGTCTTAAGACAGTTCAAAAACTTTTCTTTGATAATTTTCTCAAATTTTATTTTTCTACACAGATGCCACTTTGTTTTTTTAAATAAAAGGTTGAGGCAGCTGCCTTTATTAGAAAATATCTTCTCTCTATTGCACATTGGTGCTCTAAACTAATGGGCTGTCGGGAGAGGGATTATGGGAAATCTCAGACTTAAACTAACTCTCATTTCTAAAGCAGTCAGTGGAATATGTAACATTCTTGTCTGAGAGATACCACAGCACAGTGAAAAGCATGGTAACGTTTCAGTAGGAAACCCAATGTACATGCTTACCCGACAGCTACTGTGTCAGGCGGTGAACCTTGACACATGAATAATCGTACTCAGGCCCCGTGAACGGTGATAACTTCATCACAGACTACAAATATTAAATGCCCACGGTTTGTGAGCACTGGACCGTGTGTGCTGTGCTTTTCTTTGCTGGCCAGGGGAATCCAGTTGTGTTCCCTGCTGCGGGGCCAATTTTTTACTTTATTCCCCAAACTCCTGTCCATGTCAGTTCTTTTTCCAGGAAGGATTCATTATTGAGTAATTTCCACAAGTTCCAGTGGCTCTGGTTTTCTCACAC
Source organism: Apodemus sylvaticus (assembly GCF_947179515.1). Lineage (NCBI taxonomy): Eukaryota > Metazoa > Chordata > Mammalia > Rodentia > Muridae > Apodemus > Apodemus sylvaticus. Next base: position 134,800,324 of record NC_067475.1, on the reverse strand, counting down.
TGTACATCACAACATTCCTACCAGGAGATCATTTTTAAAAAAGAATTTAATCTTAGGGGACAAAAGATTTATTCCTGATAGTCTCTTAGTGAGAATGACGTAAGTGGACTACTTGACTATTTATACATTGAAAAAGGCTTCTAGAACAGCAGGTGGAGGGTATTCTATATGTCACAGTTTATGTGGCAATTAAACTTCATAAATCTTATTTACAGGCTTCCAAGGAGTACTTCCTTCAGCGAAAGATCAGGAAATCCTCAGATAACCTTTTAGACAGAGAAAGGAATGGGGAATGATCACCTCTTTCTGGAATGTAAGTCTAGATAACGATTTGGAGAGGAAGGGTCTCTGCATGCACGCAGCAGGACATGGGCCATCCTGGCTGCAGTTCGGCAAGCTCCCAGGTTGACTTCATTACTTAGGCTCACCACAGACACTTCGTATGCAACACACATTGTAGCCCCAGGTGTTGAGAACCAGACCTACAAGATGCTCCCAAGACTATCTCTGGAACTAAATCTCTAGCTCCCAGATTCCTCACTTGTCCCTCTGTCTTCAGCAATCCTGTCCTACCTTCAAGTCCCTCCCCATCAAGTGCCTTTGAGCTGCACCTTCTACCATTCCCAGGTATCAGAGCTCTCTGCCAGCAGGCAGAAGCGACAGCCCTTCCATCCCGAGGGTTCTTGATGGCTGGCAACTTCATGGCAAAACTCCATATGTGTCAATTAATTGAGAGAGGAAAGGCAAGCGTCTAATTAAGATCTCTGCAGGTTTTGATTACAGACTGTGTGTGTGTATGTGTGTGTGTATGTGTGTGTGCATGTGTATGTGTGTATGTGTGTGCATGTGTGTGATGTGTGTATGTGTGTGTGTGTGTGTGTGCATATGTAGCTCTAGTAGCCTTGCAAGATCAGCATATTCACCTGCGCAGGTCGCAGGTTGAAAGACCCCTTGGGAGGACCTTGTTAGCCGCCATGCTGGCATCCAAGGAAGCAGATAAGAGGTCAAGGACCTTAATTGGCACCCAGTACTCCAGCCCCACTAGTGGTCCCCAATGGTAAACCCTATGTAACAAGTACCCAACAGTTAGTTTGAAGAATGCCATCCTTTTCTTAGGTGAAATACAAAAATGCCAGAAATAAGTTATTGCCTACACACACATCACTGTGGAATGATCCCTTCCCTTTGTATTCACCATAATATAGCGAAGACAATCCACAGTCCAGGCCAGAGCTTGCCATGCTCTGTCCCTGATTGCATGCTGGAAGAACTCTTCAAATTCCATCCAGGAAAGGAAGCCATTTCTGGAGTCCTGTCATCATTGTGTCCCTCCAATTCAACATCTGCTGTGCCTGGAACTCTTATCTAAGCTGACACATCCATCCTACGTCTTCTGGTACATGGTCACCATGACTCTACAGCTCTGCCCATTGCCCTGCCTTTGTTTAGATCCATGAGCTGTATAAACCCTGGCTTCCTATGGCATCACATGACTTTGGGATCCCACTGGTGGGATGACTTCTGAAGTGGCATTTTATCAGGACAGGATCTATGAGTAGACATGTCATTAAAAAAGAGGCAAGTTGTTCAAATTTGTGTGTGTGTGTGTGTGTGTGTGTAAGGCAAAAAGATGCCAGCCAGGGTAACATTGGTGCAAGTTGCAACTTACTACTGATGTTTCCCGTGAACCCCAACTTAAAGAACAGCAACCTTAAGCTGTACTTTAGGATTTGCTGGTATTGTCAACAATACCTATAGCCACATTTGGCTTTCTTGCTCAATGAGAAGCTGCCGAGTCTGCCTCTATAGCTATTCCGGCACCAGGAATAATACATTTTGGATGGTCAGTGATCCAAGGTCTCAGGTTGACCCAAGGAAGACAGATGTCCCCAAGAGCATCTTCTCAAAGACCCACAGCAGAGCGCCATCCTTCCCTATCTGCCGTTTTTTTTCAGTCTTGCTGGGTAGCTGGAGGCAGCAGTCAGTGAGTGTGCTTGGGGCGGGGCAGAGTTAATAGGAACAACAGTTAATAGGAAAACAATAGACTCAAATGGACTTCATGAGCTTGGACGAGGCCAAGCAGGCAATGCCTCTGGCCCAGAGAAGGCCAGACTTAGTCTTTGACTGCTTGGAATTTAGCACTCCGTGATGCGGCCGATTGAGGACTCAGCTCAGCATGGAAAGGGAACCTGCAACACTCCTTTTCTTGAATATAATGCTACTCTTTCCTCTGTTTCCACCATTCTTTGTAAATTTCCATTGCTAATGACACATACCAGAATCGTGTGTCAGACTATTAACACTGGTCAATCTCAGGATGGAAGTCTCATTCATTAAAAAAAAACTACATTTTTTAAATAAAATATTTTTACTTTTTACCGTATTTGGCTACTTGCTTGCATGTATGTACATATACCATGTACATTCCTGGGGCCTGTTGAGACCAGCAAGATGTGTCAGATGCCCTGGAACTGGATACAGAGGCTTGTGAACCACTATGCCGGTGCTGGGTCCTGAACCTGATCCTGGAAAACAACATCCAGCTCTCTTAACTGGCAAGCCGTGTCTTCAGCCCTTAACAACTTCACATATTTTCAAAGATACTTATTATTGCCTTACTTTTGAAATTTAAAGAGTTAATCAATGCATTTTTTTCTTCCTCTATGATTTTCTGACTTCAAGCCTGAAGAGAAGGCTTCAATCCTTCAAGACAGCTCTGTCTTCCCAGGCGCATGGTGCTTGAGACGGCCTTTCCTCTTGTACATGTGTGAGAAGTGTCGGGCGATATTGACATTGCCCGTTATCCAGCGCTACCTCGAGACACTTGAATCTCATTGGCCTGAGTGGTAACCCTCGTCTGCTGCCCCCTTTCAAGTGTTTGACCAGTCACCTCAGGTTATCTGCATCTGTTACCTAACACGAAAACAGGTAAGACTCCCGCCTTGGCTGTGCCACGGGACTCTGACAGTTCTTCTTAACCTGTGATTCACTTGGCTTTCTCTGAGATCTGGTGATGACATCAGAGGTGGGCTCAGGGGAACAGAGGCTAAGACTCGACAGCAGTTTTCTTTCCAAAGAGTCAAGGCGTGCTCCCATCAACCTGAGTGCCACAGGAGTTTTCTTTTTCCACTCAAAGAACCATGCCACCTCAGTAAGTAATTTTTTTACTTGCTGACTAGAAACCCAAACACTACTGTTTGAAGATTAAAATAAAATGGTCTACCTAAGGTCACTTGTCACTATTCTATTTTCCAGAGTGCACTAAGATAGACTATCAGCTTCATATATAGCTTGTGCTTGTCCCGGGACCATGCTACTCTGCAGAGCACAGAATGATGTTTTCATGAAATTAGAAGAATTCAATGCATATTTAAGAAATGCAATGGGTCTAAAGCTGCAGCCCCAAACAACGCCACACAAGAAAAATTAAATCATAACCTCTACTTGAACCTAAGGTAGGAAAAGAACTAAGCCAGAATAGCTCTGCCTGTTTCCATGTACCTGGCCTGACTCTCTCATGCAAATGCCTTCAAAATGTGAAGCCAAGTTAACAGACGCTGGTTTACTGGCTGAACAGAGGATAAATTAGTCATTGGGAAATCAGCTTGGAAGCACAGGGCAAATATACGAAAGAGGCAAGCCACAGCTTGTAGTGAAGAAAAGGTAGAAAACTCCAGCATTACAGGTTTATCTAAGGTGTGGTCTAGAGTAAGCCCCAGTAATTACCCAAGATTCCACAGCCAGTAGCTGAAAAATGAGTTTCTTCACGGACTTAACCCTTTCTCCCACCTCAGTCGGCTTCTCACAGGAAGCACGCCACAGCCTGGTTTAGATCAGGCTGTGAGAATTTCGTTTGGGTCTTGTCTCAGATGGAAGTCAAGGTTCTAGACAATTTGAGCCTCAGTTTCCCCAGCCTGAATGTGATCTGCCATCACCATGCCCCCTCCTTCAGCTTTCATGACACTGGGAAACACTTCTCTTTCACTGACCCCGTGAGAGTTATACCCAAGTTATTGACGACGCCACTATGTTTCTGAAGGCCCAGGGTATGTTAAGTTTGCTTCCATTTTGTTAGGTTACGAGAAAACCATTAACAAAGAAGACCCCAGCAATTTCATCTATTTATTTATTTATTTTGGTTTAAATTGCATCCAAAAGGAACACAGGGACACAGCAGGAACAACGGCAACACAACACACCTTTGCTTTAACTACCCTTGAAAATGGCCTCCCCCCATCTGTGTGTCTTGGATTTCCATGTCGTAAATACCCCTGTCTCCTGCATGTAAATTGGTGTTTTCTTTTCAGAGAATCTTCTCTCTGCCTCCAGTTTGGGACTTTAGGCTGAGGTTGACTGTGCCTCTGACTGTTACTGTGGAACAGTAAAGAGAGAGCGTTGCTTTTGTCACCTGACCAGCCCTTCACCCACATGATCACTCTCAGCCAGTGGCCCATCAAATCTTGGAACTAGAAAACATTTTCAGAACAATTTGGTCTAATCTCTCACTTTTTGAGTTGTGTTAGAGATAAACTTAGTAGAAGAGATGTAGACCCGTGGGAAAGTCCTGAACAGTGAAGGTGTATCTCATGTGCTGCATAGCACCAGTGTCTGCAATGTTCTACATGAATAATTGGGTGGATTTGGTCTAACCAGGGACAAGTATTGGTATGATATCATTAGTTACTCTCTTGGCCTCTCCAGTTTTTACCTGATGTATTTTTGTTTTTCTGTCTCAGAACCATGTCTGGAGCACACAGCCATCCAGTCATCATCTCCCTCTTGGCTCTGAGTTCAGGAGTGTCTCAATTTTTCCATGGCTTTTGATGCTCTTGACAGATTCGTGAAGTGTTGTGCAGGTATTTTGTAGAGTATCCATTGATTTAGATTTGTCTCTTGCTTTCTTGGGCTTCTGCTTGCATTGTTGTGCACTTTGGGGAGGAAGACCTTCCAGGTGACGTGTCTTTCTCATGCATCACATCCATGTTAATATAATGTAACAGTGATTAATTAATATTAATGCAACAGAGATGTTATCAATCTGACTGACTGTGACCCTAAAGGTTCTCTATCTCAGAAGCAAATAAGTAACCATGACCCACAGTCAGGGGATAGGGAGGTAAGCTCTGAGTCGAGGGAATATTTACATAAACCATTGAGAAATTTTTCTCGTATGGAAAATGTAGGTATGTCTTCTGCCAATTTGTTTTTCCAAATTTTGTTTATTAATATGACTGTGCTGATACACTATCACACTGGAGTTCTCATATATCTTAGTCAGGGTTTTACTGCTATGAACAGACACCATGACCAAAGCAAGTCTTATAAAGGACAATATTTAATTGGGGCTGGCTTATGGGTTCAGAGGTTCAGCCCATTATCATCAAGGTGGGAGCAGGACAGCATCCAGGCAGGCATGGTGCAGGAGAAGCTGAGAGTCCTACATCTTCATCTGAAGGCTGCTAGTAGAAAACTGACTTCTAGGAAGCTAGGACAAGGGTCTTAAAACCCAAGCCCACAGTGACACACCTATTCCAACGAGGCCACACCTCCAAAAAGTGCCTCTCCCTGGGCTAAGCATATACAAACCATCACACCATACAATTACTTCTTTCGTTGTTCAATGGTTCTACCTTGGGCCCTGGGTACCATGGCTTCTCACTCATTTGTGTCTTAAGCATGTTCTTACTTTCTAAAATTAAAAGGCTGATCTTATATATTTCCTTCCCTAGTCTCAGAATCATTAAGAGCCCTGGATCCTTTGATTGATGACGTCTCAAGCCAAAATTTGGAAGCTGGGATGCTCATTGTCCCTGGTGTCACTAGACCCTTTGGTAAAGAGAATCAGAAATGTATGTCTACAGCAGCTCGTGCATAGATACATAGCTAATTGTTTTCCTTTTTTAAAAAATAGACATATTTATTTT